>NC_136071.1:1106788337-1107353337 GCF_964261635.1 Lissotriton helveticus | reverse complement strand
AAAACAAAAGGAATCGAGCAAAATCAGTAGGCCACTAATGGGATCTCTTTTTGACCTCGCTAAAATAGAAACATTAAGAACAACACCTCATGACAAATACGAAACTAGTGAGATGAACTGAACTCCACACCATGATGGCTGCAATACAGCTCGGCTCCGCCACCCACCCCGCCCAAAATAACGATAAAGAGCGGCTGCCTGTTAATTGTGCACTGTGGAGGTAATGACTTGGGCACTTTGACTGGGGTAGGTCTGGAAATGCTTTTAAAGGACACCTTTGAGCAATTGATGGCACTTTTTCCTCAGACTGCCTTGGTATATTCAAATATATGCCAAAGACAGAAATGGAGGTGGTCGAACCAATTTTGTCCACAAATTGAGAAGTCGAGGAAGCATGTAAACAAATCTGTTTCAGCTTACATGAGAGACCATGGAATGGGGCTCCTTGTACAACAATAACTTGCGTTACTACATGCAAGATATCTACAGAGGAGATGGAGTTCACTTCTCAGATGAGGGCAACAGAATTTTCATTCTGAATTTAAGACTGTGCATTGGTACCTACTTATAAGTACCTAAATGTACCATAAACCCAAAAGCTCTTCTCAGAGCTACCCTACATCTGATCACTCACAATTATTATTTTACTCTAACTTTTTTCACTAATTTTCAAGAAAGTACGCTCCCCAGAACGCTTTCCGGTTCGCGAACCGGGCGCTCCCCACGCAAAAGAACTAAAAAAACGATATATTTTTTTTTTGCCCTGCGAGGCCCTTTTAAAGCCTCCACATCAAACCTAGGGGGTCAGGGAGGATCTACTATGCCCCCTTATGGTCATTTGCCCCTTCGCTTTGGCCTCCTCTGGTCTCTCGATCCTACCGAGAGACAAGATGGCGGCCGCTACGGACTGTTTGGAATGTTTACAGACGCCGGAGAACCAATCAGCTTCGCTTCACAAAGCTCCGTAACGCGAAAAGTCCGCGAACCGGAGCGCTGCCCGGTCCGCTGTTACAGATATATATCTTTTTTTGAACGTTAATTTCTCAAAATCCACTGGAGCACATATATTGAGACCTACAAAAGGCACATCGGGCTACCAGTCCCTACAATTTTGCCAAGTTTCGTGCAAATCCATTCAGCCGTTCGGGCTAAAAGTGAGGCCAACCGCCCTATGGAAAACTCAATGTTAAAAACACGTTTTGGGACCCCCCTTTTTTCTCGGCCCCCCCTTGACGAACCCCCCCCCAAATTTTCAAGGGCTGCTCAGAAACAAAATGTGCCATTTTCCTGAAAATTTCAGCCAATTCCGTCCACAAACGCCAAAGTTATTAGACATAGAATTTTCAAAAATCCCATAGAGAAAAAATCCTAACTATATATACCTACTGGCGACCGCCAGTAGGTAATATATATATATATATATATATATATATATATATATATATATACATAAATATATATATATATATATATATGCGCTTCAAAAGCTCGCCTCCACCACAACTTCACCACGGACTTGCAAGTAAGACGAGGTAGACCGAATTCTGTGCTGATTTTAGTTTATTTCAGGAGTGCCACCAGCCATCACGACGCATTTCGGCAGATCCCTGCCTTGATCACATGACAACAATGTCGTGAGACACACCTCTATTTAAAGTGACTGTGCATGATTAGACATGAAAGAAATACTTATCATTTATCCTTTGCTTTGTTTCATACTGTTTAAAAGATATTTGTATGCATGTAAAATACAGATAAAATGCAGGTAAAATATACGTAAAATACAATGAAACTGTCCAATGTCTGCTTAAATACATTTGAGGACAAACACAGATGTGATTGTTTAATACATTGTTTCATTGTGTCCAGATATCTAAAATATACTCTTTGTTTGTATAGAGATGCCCTCCAACTTAGCAAGCATATTTATCTATAAACAGTACATGGTTTTATGGCATTGTTGCATTTGCCATTGAACAAGGTTTTATCCAGGATTTTCATGTTTGTCTAAAAATCTCATTTACAGTGTGTATCCCCAGAACCCATATAAATAATATACCATAGTGTGTATTGTAAAAAAGTGCAAAGAGTGAATTGAATAGTGTCATACTTGTGACGCCCTAACCTTTTAGAGTTGATTTCAATATAATATTTTAAACATTTCAACAACGTGAAGTTCTAATATCCACACATTTGTTTCAGAGACAGTTTTCTTGGGGGCTACCTTAATATTGATTTTGTAACCTCACATGGCATGAATGATTCCCACAATTAATTACACCACTTTTGAGTATTAGCATGGTAATAATTCATTCATTCATTAAAGTGTTTAAAATCATCATAAGTACCCATCATAAAAGACCATCATAAAAACATGATTATACATTTAAGGATAAAACTCCTATTGTATAAAAGTTCCATCTAATTACTTATAAAGTCCTATTTCATGAATGTACTTGATGTGAGAAACAATAAGACATTAGGAACAGTCATTGCTAATCCAATACTGATGTTTCGTATTCATGCCCTCCTACATTTACAGCTAGCTGGGTTCCATATGCCCACATTCATTATGGATGGACCTAATCTGGGGCAGTCAGTCCAAATAGGTGTAGAGGTCCTCGCTCATATTCAGTCCATTTGGCTGCTTCGTATCTAACATTAATATGTAGTGGGTCTCTAACCGTCTTAATAATCCCTCCCTGTCCCCACCTCTTCTCTGTATTGGGACAGTGTCTATGAGACAGTATCTCAGATCTTTTGGTTTGCCCCCGTGGGTTTCCTGAAAGTGGCGTGCTACTGGGTAACTAGGATCGTTGTTGTTTATTGCCCTGATGTGTTGTAGCACTCTCTTGTGGCCAGGTAGCTTTGTACTTCCTACGTACTGTAGATTGCAACTGCACTCTAAGACGTAAAACCACATACTCACTCCTACATGTGAGGTGATGTTTTATTGTCTGGGGTTTCAAACCAAAGGCTGTCATAAATGTAGTTTTGTTGACACCGTTAGAGCAGGCTTTACAGCTGGGGCATTTATAGAATACCTTCCGGGCCAATGACCGTCCCATATTATCCTTATATTCTGGGCTGCTTTTCACCAGGATGTCTGCCATGGAAGTGGCCTTCCTGTACGTTATTGCAGGATATTGGGGGAGATAGTTGCCTATCACCGGGTCATCTTTTATTATGTGCCAATTGCGTTGCATGATTTTACGCAGATCCCTATGTTGTCGACTATAGATGAATATGAGTCTGGGAGTGTCAACTGATGTCTCTATCCCTCCCTTCTCATTGTCCGAGGTGGTACCTGCTAACTCCAGAAGATCTGCCCTTGACTGCAATCTTGATTTCCTAATTGCTGTATCAATCGCTTTGGCACTGTAACCCCGATCTAGAAATCTTTTCTTACTTTCCTGTTGATGTTTTTATAATTCCCCCTCATCACTGCATATTCTTCGCAGCCTCAGCATTTCCCCGTAGGGAATGCTATGTATAAGGTGTGTGGGATGTGCACTCGTTGCATGTAGCAACGTGTTGCCAGCTGTTGCTTTTCTGTACAGCGTAGTATTGATCTGGGCTTTGTCTATATTCACTTGTACATCAAGGAAGGATACCTGATGATTGCTGATCTGGGACGTGAATTTTAGGTTTACATCATTCTCATTGATGCATTTAATAAATGCTTCTGCCTCTTCTAATGTACCTTTCCAGACAATTATCAGGTCATCTATATATCTTAACCAGGATACAATTTTGTCCCTGCATATGTTGTTATATTGCCTTCTGAGGACCAGCTCCTCCCACCAGCCCATAAATAGACAGGCGTAACTGGGGGAGAAGCTGGCCCCCATGGCAACTCCCTGAACCTGACGAAACATTTGTTTGTTGAAAAGAAAAAAATTATGCTCTGAACAAAAAATTAACATGTCCATGAGCATTTTGTTGTGTTGGGTATACTCGATTGGCTTTTTTGCAAGGAAATAGTCAACAGCTCTTAATCCATCTGGATTTTTGATGCATATATATAGTGACGAGACATCGAGAGTTATTAGATAGTAACCTTCTTGCCACTGAACTTTGCCAATTTTCAGGAGAAAGTCTCCTGTGTATCTCACATATGATTCCAGCCCTCGCACGTGTTCTTGCAGAAAAAAGTCTATATACTTAGATAAGTTCTCGAGTGGTCCGTCACATGCTGCAATAATCAGTCTGCCTGGAGGCTTTTCCTTGTCCTTGTGTACCTTCGGTACGAAATAAATGACTGGTGTTCTCGGATGTTCTTTTTTTAGGTATTTAAATTCTTCCATATTTAACAATCCCAGACTTTTCCATGCCAGTAGTTTACTACACAAGTCGTCCTGCATGTGTTTATAATTGATCGGAGAGCTGTGATGATAGCATTGAGTATCGTTGAGCTGACTGTTGGCTTCAATTAGATATTGGGGGAGAGGCCATAATACAATATTTCCTCCCTTATCCGAGTTTCTTATAACAACGTTGTTTTCTTTCTTTAATTTGTCCAGCAATAGCCCATATTTTATTTCTTCACTTGATCGTTTCCTCTTGGTCATTTGGATTTTTGCATTTAATTTCTTGACTTGAGCCACCACTACTTCATTGAATACATCAATTGAGTCCTTCATCATCAACGGTACAAATTTAGATTTTTTCTTGAAGGGTGTTTCCGGTTTCTTGTTTCCAATACTCCTTACCTCTTGAGTGTTTAGGATAGGAAATGCTGGCGGAGACCCTCCTCCTTGTTGTGACTCCATGTCGCTTTGCGAATTCCAGGGAGTGTTTATTATGCTTTGTGCTGCTGCCAGTAATTTAAAATCCCCAGCCATTAAGTTGGATTTTTCATTCCGTTTTTCCACATTGGATTTTGATTTGCCAGTTAACTGCAGGCTGTGGAATTTCTGTAATTTGAGCTTTCTTATGAATTGGAAGACATCGGCCGTTCTTGTATATTGGAAGTTGGTTTCGGGGCAATATGAGCGATCCAGGGATAGCGGTTGCCTCTCAGCTGCCGATAAGTCTATCTGCGCTAAATTGATGATGGTATTGGCATTCAGCTGGTCATTCAGCATTTTTACATTCATTTTGTTTGTTTGTTTTTCCATGCTCCCCGTCCACAGGCTCATCGTTTCGTCGCGTTGCCTCTGGGCGGCCCTCCTCTCCCGCTTGTTCCTTGTGCGCCGTTTTTTGCCGGTTGCACCGTTGTGGCTGAGCGAAGAGTTTCCCGCCTGCTGCGGCGTATTTACTCCAATTCTTCTCCCATGGTTGGTTTTATTGCATTGGCATATATATATATATCCAAGGCCTCTGGGTAGGCCGAAACGTTATGCTGGTGACGAAATTTAAGAATAAATAAATGATTCACCTTAAGCTTGGGTCGGCTCTCGTCTCTTGTCTCCGGTGGAATCCTTCTCGAGGGAGAACTACTGTAGGTGCTGGTTTAAGTTTTTTGCAGCATATATATATATATATATATATATATATATAATTACCTACTGGCAGTCGCCGATAGGTAGTTATAGTTAGGACCCATTTTCCATAGGAAATCCGCAACATTCTATTTGGAATAACTTTGGCGCTGGTTGATGAATCTTTGCGAAATTTTCAAAACTTATGGCTAACTCCATTCCGATCCTTCCCTGAAAGTTTCGGGTTGATTCATGAAGCGTGGGCTGAGAAAAAAAGGGGGGTCCCAAAACGTGTTTTCCCCATGCAATTTTCCATAGGACCTTAAGCCACAGCTACAGCCCGAACTGCTGAACGGAATTACGCCAAATTTGGCAGATACGTAGTCCTCAGTTCAGACTAGTGCCTTTTGCTTAAATGGTGTCAATCTGTTCAGTAGTTCCTGAGAAAATTACAGTTAAAAGCATATATATATATATATATATATATATATATATATATGTATATATATATATATATATATATGTATATATCTATGGGCGCGGTGGATACGCGGACTATGAGCGCACCGTGAGTGTATCATAAGTGCACCCTTCCGATCACGTGCTGAATGATAATTGGCTGTCAAGTGTTTGTCAGCATTTGAAACCAGGAACTGTTGGCAGCCATTTTGTGCCTCGGTAGAAGCGAGGCTGAAGAAGTCAGTAGAACAAGTGTACAAAACGTAGGGGTCAGGGTAGAAATAGTTTGACCTTCTAGACCTGGTCAGGGGGTCCCACAAATTTTTTTTGTTGAAAAAACAGCAAGTGGCGTAGGGTGCGCGGAGTCTGCCGTAAAAAATGAAATGGCAAACAGCAGTGTCCCGGTGTAGGCACCCCGGGACACCGCAGGAGCCGGCCCTGGGGGGTGGAGGTTCCCACGGCCCTCGAGGGCTCCAGGCGGAGGGCAACGCAGCCTCCCTCCCACAATATACAAAGCCCCGGGGGTGATGGTTCCAGGGGCTTGAGGGGGGTCGTTGAGGCCCCTCCACTTCTAATTTTGCACCCGGGGGGTGGCTCTCACTTTTACAGAGCAAATAGCAATGTTGAGAAAATCGTCCGGTAAGATAACAAATGATTTTGAAGTCCATTTTCAGCGTTTTTGTTATAGTTTACAGCCGTTAAAGCGGCGACAATTTTAACCCCGTCTTTGTAAATATGCCACAAAGTTTTATAATGTCGACAATCTTGTCTCCCATTTAAATAGTCATGAAGTATTTATTGAAGTGCTTTGTGAATTGTGGAGCAACACTCTAATTGTGATCGATAAAGAATTGAATGAGTTGTGTACTTCTTTTGCTTGTAATGTGCATAGGTGCAGATTTACAAGTTCATTGCCTTACTATTGCATCACTTTTACGATGAGAAAAGTGACGCGAAAGTGGCGTAAGGGGGTTGTAAATCTGGTACACAGTGTTCGGTTTTACTTTGCTTTCCTTTCTGTCATGTAGAGGATCCTGGGTAAATATAACGGTTTCTGTACAGCCAGTACCTTTCAACCCTACCCCCAAACTGTTTACTGCCTGTTACCATAGTAACAGTTCATGGAACACTTAAGTGAGCACAGAGGTTAGAGGTTCAGCACACTATGTTGCTAATCGAAACGGTTACTGTGCTGGAGTTCTAAAGGTTTTCCAAAGGAACCGTTAGTCATAGCTATAGACTCTGGTAAAGAGCTGGTTAAGAGTTAGCCTCAGTATTATACTTGTAGTTATAAACATCATTTCTGGTTTGAAATGTTTTCTAACTGTATTATTATCACACTAAATAATAGTGAAATGTCAGAAAAAGAAGACATATACTTTTTTTATTACATTTTATTGAAACAACAATAAATCACTGGAAACGTAACTTAAAGATAACAATATAATGAATTACTAGAAACATAACTTTAACAAAACAATCTAATAACCAAAATGTGCTATGGACTCCAATAGAAGTAGTGTAGGTAATCTGCAAAAGAAAAATTAAAATAAGTGTTCAAAATTAGATCGATGTAACTAAATGAGGTCAAACATTACAAGTTAAGGTAATACTTGGCAATATTTTTTAATTTGCACGTTTGCAGTGTGCTTGATACGTTCCACCTCTCTTATAGGCCAGCGTTCAAGAGGTGTCTGTACGGAAGTGGCTACTGCGTCAGATTTACACTATGGACCAACAGGTCTTTAAAACGATTCCGAGATGAGATAGAATTAGGTGAGAGATCAAGTCATTATGCAGGACAATATTCTTTGGAGCTTATTTACAAGCCTCTTGCGCCACTTTTGCGTTTGTTTTCTCATGTTAAAAGTGACGGAAAAGTGGCGCAATGAGCTTGTAAATAAGCCCCTTTATTTCTAACACATTTAACCGGAGGCATTGTGTATCTAGGACGCTCTGCTTACCTTGTGTAAACACTGTGACCAACAGAGTTCACAACTTGAACTCAGCCTTGGCTCTACACTGGAGAGTAATAAATTCAGCCTTGATTTATATATCAAAGCACACAAGATGATGGACGGAATGTTGCACAATGGCAAATCATTCACCCCAGTCACAGATCTGGGTTTAATCCATCGTTATTTTGCTCACCAAGCCACCCCAGTTCAGACATGGCCATATTCAAATCAGTCTTGACACTGTGCCTCATGGGAACAGTCCAGACCGAACTACCAAGCCATATCTTCCCTGGACCGGAATCAATCATCCTAGGACCAGTTTCTGGCTATCAGCCGTCTTCAGCCAGGATAGCTTGACTCCAGTGGCGTACTGAGCACGGGACCCACGTCTGGGCATACCCTTCCCACATAGGGTGAACAGCAAAACACACAAGAGGATGGACGAAATGTTGCACAATGGCAAAACATTCACCCCCAGTCACAGATCTGGGGTTAATCCATCGTTATTTTGCTCACCAAGCCACCCCAGTTCAGACATGGCCATATTCAAATCAGTCTTGACCCTGTGCCTCATGGAAACAGTCCAGACCGAACTGCCAAGCCATGTCTTCCCTGGACCAGAATCAAGCATCCTAGGACCGGTTTCTGGCTCTCAGCCGTCTTCAGCCAGGATAGCTTGACTCCAGTGGCGTAGTGAGCACGGACCCACGTCTGGGCATACCCTTCCCACATAGGGTGAACAGCAAACACACAAGATGATGGACGGAATGTTGCACAATGGCAAAACATTCCCCCCCAGTCACAGATCTGGGTTTAATCCATCGTTATTTTGCTCACCAAGCCACCCCAGTTCAGACATGGCCATATGCAAATCAGTCTTGACAGTTGGGATTGACACGGTTGCGAGGATATTCTCCCCGCTACTGGGCAGCGTGCACTGTCACCACCGCCCCCGTGAACATTTGAGCTGCAACTTCGGGGCTGGAGCGGTAAGGGGACATAAGGAGGCATTTGGTTTACATCACGAACAAGACCTGGGATTCCACTCATGCCACCCTGCTTCGCGCCTCACCATTTGGGTGTTATTCCAACGCACTACCTACCTGGAAGCAAACAGGTGCATTCTGGGAGTTGCAGTTCCTGATGATGCCCGGAACTGCAATAGGTTGGCCTACAACATCGGAGGCGGGGCCTAAGTCACTTGGCAATTAAAGGCAGCAGGACACTACTGGGGCGTGATTGGCAGTTTTCCTGGGACACTTGTGGCGCTGAGGAAGGCTAAGATATAGCCGAAATGCATTCGCCTTGTTGGTGTGATTAAAGGCTTCCACACTGTCCCCTGCTGTGGCTTCTACTTTCTTCTAGGCGAAGGAGGTTCGTTTGATATTTTCTGCGTCTTTGCCAGAGTCGCAGCTGTGAAGCCCCCGCTCCATCAAGTTGGCCCGGACCCCTCTGGCTTTGCTTTGCTTCGGCATTTCTGTGTCACCAAGGGATTGGTTCGGTCCGGGGCCCGCCAAGAGGTACAGTTGGGATTGACACGGTTGCGAGGATATTCTCCCCGCTACTGGGCAGCGTGCACTGTCACCACCGCCCCGTGAACATTTGAGCTGCAACTTCGGGGCTGGAGCGGTAAGGGGACATAAGGAGGCATTTGGTTTACATCACGAACAAGACCTGGGATTCCACTCATGCCACCCTGCTTCGCGCCTCACCATTTGGGTGTTATTCCAACGCACTACCTACCTGGAAGCAAACAGGTGCATTCTGGGAGTTGCAGTTCCTGATGATGCCCGGAACTGCAATAGGTTGGCCTACAACATCGGAGGCGGGGCCTAAGTCACTTGGCAATTAAAGGCAGCAGGACACTACTGGGGCGTGATTAGCAGTTTTCCTGGGACACTTGTGGCGCTGAGGAAGGCTAAGATATAGCCGAAATGCATTCGCCTTGTTGGTGTGATTAAAGGCTTCCACACTGTCCCCTGCTGTGGCTTCTACTTTCTTCTAGGCGAAGGAGGTTCGTTTGATATATATATATATATATATATATGTATATATCTATGGGCGCGGTGGATACGCGGACTATGAGCGCACCGTGAGTGTATCATAAGTGCACCCTTCCGATCACGTGCTGAATGATAATTGGCTGTCAAGTGTTTGTCAGCATTTGAAACCAGGAACTGTTGGCAGCCATTTTGTGCCTCGGTAGAAGCGAGGCTGAAGAAGTCAGTAGAACAAGTGTACAAAACGTAGGGGTCAGGGTAGAAATAGTTTGACCTTCTAGACCTGGTCAGGGGGTCCCACAAATTTTTTTTGTTGAAAAAACAGCAAGTGGCGTAGGGTGCGCGGAGTCTGCCGTAAAAAATGAAATGGCAAACAGCAGTGTCCCGGTGTAGGCACCCCGGGACACCGCAGGAGCCGGCCCTGGGGGGTGGAGGTTCCCACGGCCCTCGAGGGCTCCAGGCGGAGGGCAACGCAGCCTCCCTCCCACAATATACAAAGCCCCGGGGGTGATGGTTCAAGGGGCTTGAGGGGGGTCGTTGAGGCCCCTCCACTTCTAATTTTGCACCCGGGGGGTGGCTCTCACTTTTACAGAGCAAATAGCAATGTTGAGAAAATCGTCCGGTAAGATAACAAATGATTTTGAAGTCCATTTTCAGCGTTTTTGTTATAGTTTACAGCCGTTAAAGCGGCGACAATTTTAACCCCGTCTTTGTAAATATGCCACAAAGTTTTATAATGTCGACAATCTTGTCTCCCATTTAAATAGTCATGAAGTATTTATTGAAGTGCTTTGTGAATTGTGGAGCAACACTCTAATTGTGATCGATAAAGAATTGAATGAGTTGTGTACTTCTTTTGCTTGTAATGTGCATAGGTGCAGATTTACAAGTTCATTGCCTTACTATTGCATCACTTTTACGATGAGAAAAGTGACGCGAAAGTGGCGTAAGGGGGTTGTAAATCTGGTACACAGTGTTCGGTTTTACTTTGCTTTCCTTTCTGTCATGTAGAGGATCCTGGGTAAATATAACGGTTTCTGTACAGCCAGTACCTTTCAACCCTACCCCTAAACTGTTTACTGCCTGTTACCATAGTAACAGTTCATGGAACACTTAAGTGAGCACAGAGGTTAGAGGTTCAGCACACTATGTTGCTAATCGAAACGGTTACTGTGCTGGAGTTCTAAAGGTTTTCCAAAGGAACCGTTAGTCATAGCTATAGACTCTGGTAAAGAGCTGGTTAAGAGTTAGCCTCAGTATTATACTTGTAGTTATAAACATCATTTCTGGTTTGAAATGTTTTCTAACTGTATTATTATCACACTAAATAATAGTGAAATGTCAGAAAAAGAAGACATATACTTTTTTTATTACATTTTATTGAAACAACAATAAATCACTGGAAACGTAACTTAAAGATAACAATATAATGAATTACTAGAAACATAACTTTAACAAAACAATCTAATAACCAAAATGTGCTATGGACTCCAATAGAAGTAGTGTAGGTAATCTGCAAAAGAAAAATTAAAATAAGTGTTCAAAATTAGATCGATGTAACTAAATGAGGTCAAACATTACAAGTTAAGGTAATACTTGGCAATATTTTTTAATTTGCACGTTTGCAGTGTGCTTGATACGTTCCACCTCTCTTATAGGCCAGCGTTCAAGAGGTGTCTGTACGGAAGTGGCTACTGCGTCAGATTTACACTATGGACCAACAGGTCTTTAAAACGATTCCGAGATGAGATAGAATTAGGTGAGAGATCAAGTCATTATGCAGGACAATATTCTTTGGAGCTTATTTACAAGCCTCTTGCGCCACTTTTGCGTTTGTTTTCTCATGTTAAAAGTGACGGAAAAGTGGCGCAATGAGCTTGTAAATAAGCCCCTTTATTTCTAACACATTTAACCGGAGGCATTGTGTATCTAGGACGCTCTGCTTACCTTGTGTAAACACTGTGACCAACAGAGTTCACAACTTGAACTCAGCCTTGGCTCTACACTGGAGAGTAATAAATTCAGCCTTGATTTATATATCAAAGCACACAAGATGATGGACGGAATGTTGCACAATGGCAAATCATTCACCCCAGTCACAGATCTGGGTTTAATCCATCGTTATTTTGCTCACCAAGCCACCCCAGTTCAGACATGGCCATATTCAAATCAGTCTTGACACTGTGCCTCATGGGAACAGTCCAGACCGAACTACCAAGCCATATCTTCCCTGGACCGGAATCAATCATCCTAGGACCAGTTTCTGGCTATCAGCCGTCTTCAGCCAGGATAGCTTGACTCCAGTGGCGTACTGAGCACGGGACCCACGTCTGGGCATACCCTTCCCACATAGGGTGAACAGCAAAACACACAAGAGGATGGACGAAATGTTGCACAATGGCAAAACATTCACCCCCAGTCACAGATCTGGGGTTAATCCATCGTTATTTTGCTCACCAAGCCACCCCAGTTCAGACATGGCCATATTCAAATCAGTCTTGACCCTGTGCCTCATGGAAACAGTCCAGACCGAACTGCCAAGCCATGTCTTCCCTGGACCAGAATCAAGCATCCTAGGACCGGTTTCTGGCTCTCAGCCGTCTTCAGCCAGGATAGCTTGACTCCAGTGGCGTAGTGAGCACGGACCCACGTCTGGGCATACCCTTCCCACATAGGGTGAACAGCAAACACACAAGATGATGGACGGAATGTTGCACAATGGCAAAACATTCCCCCCCAGTCACAGATCTGGGTTTAATCCATCGTTATTTTGCTCACCAAGCCACCCCAGTTCAGACATGGCCATATGCAAATCAGTCTTGACAGTTGGGATTGACACGGTTGCGAGGATATTCTCCCCGCTACTGGGCAGCGTGCACTGTCACCACCGCCCCCGTGAACATTTGAGCTGCAACTTCGGGGCTGGAGCGGTAAGGGGACATAAGGAGGCATTTGGTTTACATCACGAACAAGACCTGGGATTCCACTCATGCCACCCTGCTTCGCGCCTCACCATTTGGGTGTTATTCCAACGCACTACCTACCTGGAAGCAAACAGGTGCATTCTGGGAGTTGCAGTTCATGATGATGCCCGGAACTGCAATAGGTTGGCCTACAACATCGGAGGCGGGGCCTAAGTCACTTGGCAATTAAAGGCAGCAGGACACTACTGGGGCGTGATTGGCAGTTTTCCTGGGACACTTGTGGCGCTGAGGAAGGCTAAGATATAGCCGAAATGCATTCGCCTTGTTGGTGTGATTAAAGGCTTCCACACTGTCCCCTGCTGTGGCTTCTACTTTCTTCTAGGCGAAGGAGGTTCGTTTGATATTTTCTGCGTCTTTGCCAGAGTCGCAGCTGTGAAGCCCCCGCTCCATCAAGTTGGCCCGGACCCCTCTGGCTTTGCTTTGCTTCGGCATTTCTGTGTCACCAAGGGATTGGTTCGGTCCGGGGCCCGCCAAGAGGTACAGTTGGGATTGACACGGTTGCGAGGATATTCTCCCCGCTACTGGGCAGCGTGCACTGTCACCACCGCCCCGTGAACATTTGAGCTGCAACTTCGGGGCTGGAGCGGTAAGGGGACATAAGGAGGCATTTGGTTTACATCACGAACAAGACCTGGGATTCCACTCATGCCACCCTACTTCGCGCCTCACCATTTGGGTGTTATTCCAACGCACTACCTACCTGGAAGCAAACAGGTGCATTCTGGGAGTTGCAGTTCCTGATGATGCCCGGAACTGCAATAGGTTGGCCTACAACATCGGAGGCGGGGCCTAAGTCACTTGGCAATTAAAGGCAGCAGGACACTACTGGGGCGTGATTGGCAGTTTTCCTGGGACACTTGTGGCGCTGAGGAAGGCTAAGATATAGCCGAAATGCATTCGCCTTGTTGGTGTGATTAAAGGCTTCCACACTGTCCCCTGCTGTGGCTTCTACTTTCTTCTAGGCGAAGGAGGTTCGTTTGATATTTTCTGCGTCTTTGCCAGAGTCGCAGCTGTGAAGCCCCCGCTCCATCAAGTTGGCCCGGACCCCTCTGGCTTTGCTTTGCTTCGGCATTTCTGTGTCACCAAGGGATTGGTTCGGTCCGGGGCCCGCCAAGAGGTACAGTTGGGATTGACACGGTTGCGAGGATATTCTCCCCGCTACTGGGCAGCGTGCACTGTCACCACCGCCCCTGTGAACATTTGAGCTGCAACTTCGGGGCTGGAGCGGTAAGGGGACATAAGGAGGCATTTGGTTTACATCACGAACAAGACCTGGGATTCCACTCATGCCACCCTGCTTCGCGCCTCACCATTTGGGTGTTATTCCAACGCACTACCTACCTGGAAGCAAACAGGTGCATTCTGGGAGTTGCAGTTCCTGATGATGCCCGGAACTGCAATAGGTTGGCCTACAACATCGGAGGCGGGGCCTAAGTCACTTGGCAATTAAAGGCAGCAGGACACTACTGGGGCGTGATTGGCAGTTTTCCTGGGACACTTGTGGCGCTGAGGAAGGCTAAGATATAGCCGAAATGCATTCGCCTTGTTGGTGTGATTAAAGGCTTCCACACTGTCCCCTGCTGTGGCTTCTACTTTCTTCTAGGCGAAGGAGGTTCGTTTGATATTTTCTGCGTCTTTGCCAGAGTCGCAGCTGTGAAGCCCCCGCTCCATCAAGTTGGCCCGGACCCCTCTGGCTTTGCTTTGCTTCGGCATTTCTGTGTCACCAAGGGATTGGTTCGGTCCGGGGCCCGCCAAGAGGTACAGTTGGGATTGACACGGTTGCGAGGATATTCTCCCCGCTACTGGGCAGCGTGCACTGTCACCACCGCCCCGTGAACATTTGAGCTGCAACTTCGGGGCTGGAGCGGTAAGGGGACATAAGGAGGCATTTGGTTTACATCACGAACAAGACCTGGGATTCCACTCATGCCACCCTACTTCGCGCCTCACCATTTGGGTGTTATTCCAACGCACTACCTACCTGGAAGCAAACAGGTGCATTCTGGGAGTTGCAGTTCCTGATGATGCCCGGAACTGCAATAGGTTGGCCTACAACATCGGAGGCGGGGCCTAAGTCACTTGGCAATTAAAGGCAGCAGGACACTACTGGGGCGTGATTGGCAGTTTTCCTGGGACACTTGTGGCGCTGAGGAAGGCTAAGATATAGCCGAAATGCATTCGCCTTGTTGGTGTGATTAAAGGCTTCCACACTGTCCCCTGCTGTGGCTTCTACTTTCTTCTAGGCGAAGGAGGTTCGTTTGATATTTTCTGCGTCTTTGCCAGAGTCGCAGCTGTGAAGCCCCCGCTCCATCAAGTTGGCCCGGACCCCTCTGGCTTTGCTTTGCTTCGGCATTTCTGTGTCACCAAGGGATTGGTTCGGTCCGGGGCCCGCCAAGAGGTACAGTTGGGATTGACACGGTTGCGAGGATATTCTCCCCGCTACTGGGCAGCGTGCACTGTCACCACCGCCCCTGTGAACATTTGAGCTGCAACTTCGGGGCTGGAGCGGTAAGGGGACATAAGGAGGCATTTGGTTTACATCACGAACAAGACCTGGGATTCCACTCATGCCACCCTGCTTCGCGCCTCACCATTTGGGTGTTATTCCAACGCACTACCTACCTGGAAGCAAACAGGTGCATTCTGGGAGTTGCAGTTCCTGATGATGCCCGGAACTGCAATAGGTTGGCCTACAACATCGGAGGCGGGGCCTAAGTCACTTGGCAATTAAAGGCAGCAGGACACTACTGGGGCGTGATTGGCAGTTTTCCTGGGACACTTGTGGCGCTGAGGAAGGCTAAGATATAGCCGAAATGCATTCGCCTTGTTGGTGTGATTAAAGGCTTCCACACTGTCCCCTGCTGTGGCTTCTACTTTCTTCTAGGCGAAGGAGGTTCGTTTGATATTTTCTGCGTCTTTGCCAGAGTCGCAGCTGTGAAGCCCCCGCTCCATCAAGTTGGCCCGGACCCCTCTGGCTTTGCTTTGCTTCGGCATTTCTGTGTCACCAAGGGATTGGTTCGGTCCGGGGCCCGCCAAGAGGTACAGTTGGGATTGACACGGTTGCGAGGATATTCTCCCCGCTACTGGGCAGCGTGCACTGTCACCACCGCCCCCGTGAACATTTGAGCTGCAACTTCGGGGCTGGAGCGGTAAGGGGACATAAGGAGGCATTTGGTTTACATCACGAACAAGACCTGGGATTCCACTCATGCCACCCTGCTTCGCGCCTCACCATTTGGGTGTTATTCCAACGCACTACCTACCTGGAAGCAAACAGGTGCATTCTGGGAGTTGCAGTTCCTGATGATGCCCGGAACTGCAATAGGTTGGCCTACAACATCGGAGGCGGGGCCTAAGTCACTTGGCAATTAAAGGCAGCAGGACACTACTGGGGCGTGATTGGCAGTTTTCCTGGGACACTTGTGGCGCTGAGGAAGGCTAAGATATAGCCGAAATGCATTCGCCTTGTTGGTGTGATTAAAGGCTTCCACACTGTCCCCTGCTGTGGCTTCTACTTTCTTCTAGGCGAAGGAGGTTCGTTTGATATTTTCTGCGTCTTTGCCAGAGTCGCAGCTGTGAAGCCCCCGCTCCATCAAGTTGGCCCGGACCCCTCTGGCTTTGCTTTGCTTCGGCATTTCTGTGTCACCAAGGGATTGGTTCGGTCCGGGGCCCGCCAAGAGGTACAGTTGGGATTGACACGGTTGCGAGGATATTCTCCCCGCTACTGGGCAGCGTGCACTGTCACCACCGCCCCCGTGAACATTTGAGCTGCAACTTCGGGGCTGGAGCGGTAAGGGGACATAAGGAGGCATTTGGTTTACATCACGAACAAGACCTGGGATTCCACTCATGCCACCCTGCTTCGCGCCTCACCATTTGGGTGTTATTCCAACGCACTACCTACCTGGAAGCAAACAGGTGCATTCTGGGAGTTGCAGTTCCTGATGATGCCCGGAACTGCAATAGGTTGGCCTACAACATCGGAGGCGGGGCCTAAGTCACTTGGCAATTAAAGGCAGCAGGACACTACTGGGGCGTGATTGGCAGTTTTCCTGGGACACTTGTGGCGCTGAGGAAGGCTAAGATATAGCCGAAATGCATTCGCCTTGTTGGTGTGATTAAAGGCTTCCACACTGTCCCCTGCTGTGGCTTCTACTTTCTTCTAGGCGAAGGAGGTTCGTTTGATATTTTCTGCGTCTTTGCCAGAGTCGCAGCTGTGAAGCCCCCGCTCCATCAAGTTGGCCCGGACCCCTCTGGCTTTGCTTTGCTTCGGCATTTCTGTGTCACCAAGGGATTGGTTCGGTCCGGGGCCCGCCAAGAGGTACAGTTGGGATTGACACGGTTGCAAGGATATTCTCCCCGCTACTGGGCAGCGTGCACTGTCACCACCGCCCCCGTGAACATTTGAGCTGCAACTTCGGGGCTGGAGCGGTAAGGGGACATAAGGAGGCATTTGGTTTACATCACGAACAAGACCTGGGATTCCACTCATGCCACCCTGCTTCGCGCCTCACCATTTGGGTGTTATTCCAACGCACTACCTACCTGGAAGCAAACAGGTGCATTCTGGGAGTTGCAGTTCCTGATGATGCCCGGAACTGCAATAGGTTGGCCTACAACATCGGAGGCGGGGCCTAAGTCACTTGGCAATTAAAGGCAGCAGGACACTACTGGGGCGTGATTGGCAGTTTTCCTGGGACACTTGTGGCGCTGAGGAAGGCTAAGATATAGCCGAAATGCATTCGCCTTGTTGGTGTGATTAAAGGCTTCCACACTGTCCCCTGCTGTGGCTTCTACTTTCTTCTAGGCGAAGGAGGTTCGTTTGATATTTTCTGCGTCTTTGCCAGAGTCGCAGCTGTGAAGCCCCCGCTCCATCAAGTTGGCCCGGACCCCTCTGGCTTTGCTTTGCTTCGGCATTTCTGTGTCACCAAGGGATTGGTTCGGTCCGGGGCCCGCCAAGAGGTACAGTTGGGATTGACACGGTTGCGAGGATATTCTCCCCGCTACTGGGCAGCGTGCACTGTCACCACCGCCCCCGTGAACATTTGAGCTGCAACTTCGGGGCTGGAGCGGTAAGGGGACATAAGGAGGCATTTGGTTTACATCACGAACAAGACCTGGGATTCCACTCATGCCACCCTGCTTCGCGCCTCACCATTTGGGTGTTATTCCAACGCACTACCTACCTGGAAGCAAACAGGTGCATTCTGGGAGTTGCAGTTCCTGATGATGCCCGGAACTGCAATAGGTTGGCCTACAACATCGGAGGCGGGGCCTAAGTCACTTGGCAATTAAAGGCAGCAGGACACTACTGGGGCGTGATTGGCAGTTTTCCTGGGACACTTGTGGCGCTGAGGAAGGCTAAGATATAGCCGAAATGCATTCGCCTTGTTGGTGTGATTAAAGGCTTCCACACTGTCCCCTGCTGTGGCTTCTACTTTCTTCTAGGCGAAGGAGGTTCGTTTGATATATATATATATATATATATATATATATATATGTATATATCTATGGGCGCGGTGGATACGCGGACTATGAGCGCACCGTGAGTGTATCATAAGTGCACCCTTCCGATCACGTGCTGAATGATAATTGGCTGTCAAGTGTTTGTCAGCATTTGAAACCAGGAACTGTTGGCAGCCATTTTGTGCCTCGGTAGAAGCGAGGCTGAAGAAGTCAGTAGAACAAGTGTACAAAACGTAGGGGTCAGGGTAGAAATAGTTTGACCTTCTAGACCTGGTCAGGGGGTCCCACAAATTTTTTTTGTTGAAAAAACAGCAAGTGGCGTAGGGTGCGCGGAGTCTGCCGTAAAAAATGAAATGGCAAACAGCAGTGTCCCGGTGTAGGCACCCCGGGACACCGCAGGAGCCGGCCCTGGGGGGTGGAGGTTCCCACGGCCCTCGAGGGCTCCAGGCGGAGGGCAACGCAGCCTCCCTCCCACAATATACAAAGCCCCGGGGGTGATGGTTCCAGGGGCTTGAGGGGGGTCGTTGAGGCCCCTCCACTTCTAATTTTGCACCCGGGGGGTGGCTCTCACTTTTACAGAGCAAATAGCAATGTTGAGAAAATCGTCCGGTAAGATAACAAATGATTTTGAAGTCCATTTTCAGCGTTTTTGTTATAGTTTACAGCCGTTAAAGCGGCGACAATTTTAACCCCGTCTTTGTAAATATGCCACAAAGTTTTATAATGTCGACAATCTTGTCTCCCATTTAAATAGTCATGAAGTATTTATTGAAGTGCTTTGTGAATTGTGGAGCAACACTCTAATTGTGATCGATAAAGAATTGAATGAGTTGTGTACTTCTTTTGCTTGTAATGTGCATAGGTGCAGATTTACAAGTTCATTGCCTTACTATTGCATCACTTTTACGATGAGAAAAGTGACGCGAAAGTGGCGTAAGGGGGTTGTAAATCTGGTACACAGTGTTCGGTTTTACTTTGCTTTCCTTTCTGTCATGTAGAGGATCCTGGGTAAATATAACGGTTTCTGTACAGCCAGTACCTTTCAACCCTACCCCCAAACTGTTTACTGCCTGTTACCATAGTAACAGTTCATGGAACACTTAAGTGAGCACAGAGGTTAGAGGTTCAGCACACTATGTTGCTAATCGAAACGGTTACTGTGCTGGAGTTCTAAAGGTTTTCCAAAGGAACCGTTAGTCATAGCTATAGACTCTGGTAAAGAGCTGGTTAAGAGTTAGCCTCAGTATTATACTTGTAGTTATAAACATCATTTCTGGTTTGAAATGTTTTCTAACTGTATTATTATCACACTAAATAATAGTGAAATGTCAGAAAAAGAAGACATATACTTTTTTTATTACATTTTATTGAAACAACAATAAATCACTGGAAACGTAACTTAAAGATAACAATATAATGAATTACTAGAAACATAACTTTAACAAAACAATCTAATAACCAAAATGTGCTATGGACTCCAATAGAAGTAGTGTAGGTAATCTGCAAAAGAAAAATTAAAATAAGTGTTCAAAATTAGATCGATGTAACTAAATGAGGTCAAACATTACAAGTTAAGGTAATACTTGGCAATATTTTTTAATTTGCACGTTTGCAGTGTGCTTGATACGTTCCACCTCTCTTATAGGCCAGCGTTCAAGAGGTGTCTGTACGGAAGTGGCTACTGCGTCAGATTTACACTATGGACCAACAGGTCTTTAAAACGATTCCGAGATGAGATAGAATTAGGTGAGAGATCAAGTCATTATGCAGGACAATATTCTTTGGAGCTTATTTACAAGCCTCTTGCGCCACTTTTGCGTTTGTTTTCTCATGTTAAAAGTGACGGAAAAGTGGCGCAATGAGCTTGTAAATAAGCCCCTTTATTTCTAACACATTTAACCGGAGGCATTGTGTATCTAGGACGCTCTGCTTACCTTGTGTAAACACTGTGACCAACAGAGTTCACAACTTGAACTCAGCCTTGGCTCTACACTGGAGAGTAATAAATTCAGCCTTGATTTATATATCAAAGCACACAAGATGATGGACGGAATGTTGCACAATGGCAAATCATTCACCCCAGTCACAGATCTGGGTTTAATCCATCGTTATTTTGCTCACCAAGCCACCCCAGTTCAGACATGGCCATATTCAAATCAGTCTTGACACTGTGCCTCATGGGAACAGTCCAGACCGAACTACCAAGCCATATCTTCCCTGGACCGGAATCAATCATCCTAGGACCAGTTTCTGGCTATCAGCCGTCTTCAGCCAGGATAGCTTGACTCCAGTGGCGTACTGAGCACGGGACCCACGTCTGGGCATACCCTTCCCACATAGGGTGAACAGCAAAACACACAAGAGGATGGACGAAATGTTGCACAATGGCAAAACATTCACCCCCAGTCACAGATCTGGGGTTAATCCATCGTTATTTTGCTCACCAAGCCACCCCAGTTCAGACATGGCCATATTCAAATCAGTCTTGACCCTGTGCCTCATGGAAACAGTCCAGACCGAACTGCCAAGCCATGTCTTCCCTGGACCAGAATCAAGCATCCTAGGACCGGTTTCTGGCTCTCAGCCGTCTTCAGCCAGGATAGCTTGACTCCAGTGGCGTAGTGAGCACGGACCCACGTCTGGGCATACCCTTCCCACATAGGGTGAACAGCAAACACACAAGATGATGGACGGAATGTTGCACAATGGCAAAACATTCCCCCCCAGTCACAGATCTGGGTTTAATCCATCGTTATTTTGCTCACCAAGCCACCCCAGTTCAGACATGGCCATATGCAAATCAGTCTTGACCCTGTGCCTCATGGGAACAGTCCAGACCAAACTGCCAAGCCATGTCTTCCCTGGACAGGATAATGTATTTCATCAACTTTCACTGTAAGGTGTCGGTGCGCTGTTTTTCTTCCAAAGTACTATATCCCATGCACTCCCACTGCATAGCGGTGAGTTCTCAATATTGCGTTCCTAGACTGTTGCATCCCATTGACTCGCAGAGTCCTGAGGTGAGTGCTTTTTCTTGCAAAATCAGAGGCAGATTTACAATCTCCTTGCGCCCCTTTTCCCATGTTAAAAGTGAAACAAAAGTGGCGCAAGGGGCTTGTAAATCTGCCCCTCAGACTGTTGTAACCTATCTATTCTCACAGCTCGTAGGTAATTGTACATTCCTACGCAGTGAAGCTGCTGCACACTACCCACTCTCAGTCCACAGATGACTTGTCGTCGTTTCGGAAACAAGCATCTTTGCTCACCTTGTGCCATTGGCTGAATCAAAGAGGGTGCACCACATGTCGAAGCATCCTTCACAGACGTTACGATGGCCACGCATCATCGCAGAATGCACGAACGTAGAGTTTTAGAGGTGTTTGGGGGGGATTACGCCAATTTTTGAAACACAGCCTGTAAGAGAAAAAGGAAATTAACATGGTGTGTTTTTCACCACATGCTGGGGCATAATACACCCTGAAGGTCTACATCTTAAAGATAGTAAAAGAAAGATGTTATGATTGGTATTTGTTACTATATTACTGTGGAGTAGAATTACATCGCCTTTTCAGACACCTTCCCTCCTGCATTTAAAAACAACTATTTGTACAGTTCTAACTTCTATAATAGGCTTTGATTTTTTTAAAATTACTATAGTAGTAATGTTTTGATGTAGTTGTGGAAGCTTGTGGTGTGTAGTGAAGCAGGTGGTTCCGATCATCATGAGCGTCGGACATTTGACCGATTATAAAAACGTTCCTGCTATTGGAAAAAATGTATAAATGCAAAAGGATACGGTATATAGGAGTGCGTAGGCCTAAAACGCTGCGTCGCCTTTTTGTATCCAGTCTGCTGCACCCCCTCGACTCTCTCCGCTGCGTACCTAGGCCTCATTGATCACCTTTTCGTGTCCAGGACACCTTCTACATCATGCAGTCCTGCTCTGCCACGAAGAAGTCTGACATATGGTGCCGAGTCTTGATATTGCTATGGGTAAGGACATACTCGTGCTCCCATCATCATCGCAGGTTCCTCACCCGCTCAGTCCTTGTGGTACCACTAACTCAGTGACCCAAAGAGGCCGCGCACGTAGTAGTGGGCCCTTGTAGTCTGTGGTTCGGGCCTACATGAGGCGTCTGAACCACAGGACGGGCCATCACAGCGCTTGGGATGGGAGCAACTCTAAATTGGCGTAGTGCACGTGCGCCCCGTCTTTTTTATTGGTAGGGTCACGTGTGTAGTGAGGCATGTGCTGGATGTGTGTGGTGTGGGTGTATACCAGCCATGAGGGAGTGTGTGTGTGCCGTTCTGACAACTAGACCTGGAAGTAAGAAATCACTACAATGGAAATCTGGGCCTTGTGGTGTTTGTTTTTTCCTGGAAGCCTAAGCGGAGTGGGCTGGACTGACCTATGGCAGTGCTGCGTGAGGCTCTGATCCAGGATTACGGAGCTAATGGCGTGGTTCCGTTGTTAGCTATATGAAAAATCAAGTGATTTGCGTGTCCGTTTTGTAGTGCTGACGTCACCCGGGTCTTAAACGCAAATGTATCATTATGCCTGTAAATTTCCAGAACATGGCCAATATGAAAGGTACGGGGTATCACTGACTCTATATTCATTCATAGTTGCACACATAAAAGATGGTGGACATGACACATTTCTGTGATTATGAATGTTTGTTGTACATTCAGTGGAGTGCTGTAGCTGTAGTAATACAGGGCTGTGAAAGGTTTAAGTTGCAGTTTTTGGCACATGAAGGGCAGCTAATATATATATATACGTATGTGGTCATTCAGGTATACTGTCGAACTTGGTGCTGGAAATCAGTGTTCGAGGCTTGGAATTGCGTCCACATCCTGTTATTGTAGACTAATGACATAATCTACGCGTGCCTGAAAATGTACTGTAAATACGGTGCTCATGTAAATTGCTGATATAGTTTTGGGTTGATTTTGCGCTATATAAATATGCTAAAAAAAAAAAAAAAAAAAGGAGGAATAGTCCACACTTACTGTCAGAGGTAAGATGGTTGCATATGCTATTTATAGCACAATATAATGTGGTAAAGCTCAGAAGCATTATTTTAGAAATGTAATAAATACGCAGACAGAGATGGATAGTTGAAGTGGCTACGGGCGCATGCGCTCGACTCCATTTTATTACGTTGTTGTTGGTAACAAGTAGAATAGCAATCATGATATCATACATAGATATTCAATTGTAAACGGTTTATGACTTCTGCTGTACTAAGGTAGGAGCACTATATGTGAAATAATACACAGAAGATTCTATCGTAAAGTGTTCATGAGTTGTGGTACACTGAGGTAGGGGTCATTTATGTAGAGCCTGCGATGATGCGTGGTTCAAGCAGAACGAACTGGTAAGAATGTTTTTTGGCCAGTGAATTTTGCCTTATTAAGACCAGGTGGCGATTATTTATGGTGTACTGAGTTAGTGGTACGTGTGGTGCTCAGCGTGTGCTCACCCTGCGATGATGTGTGGTTCGAGTGGTCTGTACTCAAAATATTGAGTGTTGCATACTGGTCTGCATGAATTTTAAGGTTTAAAGAAAAACTAGCATCAATGGTTATCAATTGCTCTGCAAACTATGTCTACTGATTGATCTCCATGAGAAATTAAACGATTGCATTTCACGCAGTGCATTCAAACTTTCTCAAAATGGGGACGTGTGTCTGGTTGCGATGTTGAAGGTGATATCCCAGAGGTACTTGGTATTGCCGGTGGTGCAGGTACATTTTGGCGCTGTGTTCTACTTTCTTTGTAAACATTAATCCCTACATCCTGTGAACAAAGGTGCTTGTGCATACTAGCAGTGCCACAGGAATATATATTTTTTGTCTGGGTCTTAAATAAATCAAGGCTAAATTCCTTACTGTCAGTAGGATTCACAACTCGAATTCAGTTTTGTATCTACACTACAGTGGAGAAGCGTGGCTCAGTGGTTAGAGGCGGCAGACCCGGAAGCTGAGATCGGCCGTGGACCAGGGTTCGATTCCCCGCCTCGGCGGGTCTCGGGCTCAAAAATTCCACGGACTCGACAATTCTCGCTCCGGTGCCTACTCGACTCACGGGGTCACACTCTGCGACTCTGGGCAACAGCTTGCTTAATCTCCACTACGGCCCCTCGCGGCGGGATGCCTGGCTTTCACCTTGTGGATACCCTGCCGGGGTATCTCACAGGGGAATACCAGGACGGGTTCCCTAAGCAAGCGCCTTGATACCTTCGGGTGATACGTGCGCTATATAAGTCGCAATACATACATACAATACAGTTTGCAGTGTACATCAAAGCTACTATTCAGCACAGGTATGTAAGAATGCTTTGTTTTCACTTATTTTAAACAAAATCTGAATACCTACAGTATAATTGACTCTGCATTAAATACATCAAGGCTGAATTCCCTACTGTCTATAGAGTAGATGAAAAGCTGAATTGAAGTTATAAACCCTGTTGTCCGCAGTGTAGATCTTAGGGTGGACTGCATTATCTGTAATCATGATTGAAGTGGAAGATAGAACATATATGCAGCGTGTTGGAACTGGGTAGCCTGGCCTAGGGCAAGACAAACATTTCAGAGGCACAGTGTTAAGGTTGCAGACCACCCAAAAGTAAATCCACGCAATATCACACAAAAATAACGCTACACCAATAATGTGGAAAAATAAGTACTGTTTTATAAAAATAATATACTCTCTGTTTTCAAAATATACCACTTATTACATTTCAAGTTGTCTCAGTAATAGCAAACACTTTTAACCGGCTAAGCAATTTACCAAGTAGTTTTAACAAAACAGTACATTTGTCATTAAATCAATTTTGACACTCTCAGACCTGTTAATGTAAATTAAACTTCAACAGTGCATTTGGTTATACTCCAGAAGCAACTATATGTGGGTACTTTGCAGTGCACTATATCTGTCACCCACAGCATCAATAATCCCTCCTTCTTCCTAATACATAAACAATGAGGGTTACAGATATACCAGCTTTATATAGTTATTAGCAAACTTTCCTGGATTATTCAAGAACTCTACTCCATTTGAAGAAGAAGGGGCAAGCTGTCATTACTTATCAGGAGCCATGGGTTGATTATTGACTTTTTACTCCTGGCACCCCCACTGGTAATCAGGCTTCCTGAGTCAGGCAATGTTATAAGTGTTAAGCCTTTCGTTTCCAGGCTTCCCTCCTCTTTCTCCCAGTTATAAACAGTGTAGGGAGGAAGCCAAACGCGTGGGAGGCCTGACCAGCTCTCCCACGCTACCCCTCACTCCTCCCTGCTTACTTGTAAAGGGGGCCGGCAGGCGGATCTTCCGCTCACCCCCTGTACCTGATGACTGCTTCTCTCCTCGCACTCGGCCTCTCCGCCCCCTGGAGAACAGAACCGGAGCGCTAAACACAGCGCATCAGCCGCTTGACAGGCTGCTCCTCACACACGGATCTGTCCCTCGGCGCGCAGATCAGTCGCAATCACTCGACGAAGCCGCCTCCTCACAGCGCTCCTCAGCAGAGAGCGACGACGTCAATTTCCACACCCCCGGCCTCCACTGCGCATGCGCGGGGGAAAAGCAACTCCGCTCCGGGCCTGCTTAGTCCTCGGCCCCTTCTCTCACCACAGTCCCCCAATCCAGTGGGGAATTAGCGCGCTGGCACTGGGAAGGAGCACTGCGCTCTCACTTATCCCTGGATTCACCGGACACCGACACCAAGCGCGACAGGTGCCCCCGGGGTCCCGTTTTCGGCGCTGGCCTCACAAGGCTGCCCAGGCTCAAGGGAATCCTCCACCAGTCTCCAACCACTGGTCCCTCAACACAGGGTCGGCTCCCTGCCAGTTCTGACCCAGGTAAGATGTGCCCAGCGCCACCCAGGTCAACAGTTATCTTCTTGTTATCAACAGGAAAAGGGGGATCAAAGGAGCTTCCACAGAATAAAGCCTCAGGGCGCTTTTTCCTCACTAGGACCCCAGCCCTCTTCACTGGACAGTTAATAGGAACCCTCTCAGTTCAGTTTCCAATGCTGGGCAGAGGACTGCGCTCCACTGCGCTGCAGTCTCCTTACCCTACCTACACCCTACTATTTTGAAGCTAGGGGTCAGTCAGGCGCCCAGGGTCTCCCTTAAACTTTCACAGCGGGGACAGGACAAGGAACCCACAGGAGGAATAGAGAAGTGGAATTATTAGGCTGCTTCCCAGTCCAGGAGTTCAACCCTTACACTAGTCTCCTCCCACCTGCCAGGATAGCCTGTCCTCCAGCTGACTCTCACAGGTAGACAAAATGGCTGCCCCGCATTCCGCCTTTTATAGGCTGCCCTTCAGTGGTCCAGAATGGACCAGAAGGTTCTGGAATGCCCTATGTTAAGCTATGGCCAAGTTCTAGGTGCGACAGTTGGGGCAGTTGGTGGCCACCATTTTAGGTGGTGCCAACTTTCCTGTCAGAACAGGCCTCTGGGCCTGAGGTAGAAGACTATGCAGGGGAGAAAGAACACCTATCCCCTTGACCAACACCTATAAAAAAATAGTAGACAGAAAAATATTAAAGGTATGAGGGGCAAAAAGGGGACAAAATAAAGAATAATGAGGAGGGACTGCGCAAAAAAAATCCAGACAGGTCTAACACGCGTCCCCCCCAGCTGAAAGTGGGGAGAACTACCCAACCCCTTGGGAGTCCTCTTCACTAAGGCGGAAATACCTGGAGAGACCGTCTGCATTGGCGTGGTCCACTCCAGGCCGGTGTTCCACCCGGAAGTCCATTCCCTGTAGGGAGATGGACCACCTCAACAGCTTGGGATTTTCCCCCTTCATTTGCATCAGCCAACGAAGGGGGCGGTGGTCAGTCTGAACCAGGAAGTGCGAGCCAAAGAGGTATGGCCGCAGCTTCTTCAGAGCCCACACCACCGCAAAAGCTTCCCTCTCAATTGCACTCCACTTCTGTTCCCGGGGAAGCAGTCTCCTGGATAGGAAGACTACAGGCTGATCCAGGCCCTCTTCATTTAGTTGCGATAACACTGCCCCAATGCCATGTTCAGATGCATCTGTTTGAACAATGAACTCCTTGGAGAAATTGGGAGCCTTCAGGACCGGTGCTTCACACATTGCCTGCTTCAACTTTTCAAAGGCTTGCTGACAAGCCTTTGTCCAAACTACCCGTCGAGGTTGTTTCCTAGAGGTGAGCTCTGTGAGGGGCGCTACAATAGTGCCATACCCCTTCACAAAGCGACGGTAGTAACCTGTGAGGCCCAGAAAAGCTCGGACCTCAGTTTGTGTCTTGGGGGGTCACCAGGCCATGATTGCCTCAATTTTTGCCTGCAGGGGCTGCACTGACCCCCTACCCACCAAGTGTCCAAGGTACACAACCGACCCCTGCCCAATCTGGCATTTGCTGGCTTTGATGGTCAATCCAGCTTGTTTCAGCGCCTGGAGAACTGCTTGCAAATGTTGCAAGTGGTCCTCCCAACTGCAACTGAAGACAGCAATGTCATCCAGGTAAGCAGCCGAGAAACCCTCCATTCCAGAGAGGACCTGGTTCACCAGTCGCTGAAATGTGGCAGGAGCGTTCTTGAGACCAAAGGGCATCACACAGAACTGGAAGTGTCCCTCGGGCGTGGAAAAGGCTGACCTTTCCCTTGCTCCATCTGTCAAGGAGATCTGCCAGTACCCTGAAGTGAGGTCAAAGGTACTGAGGTATTGGGCAGCTCCTAGCCGGTCAATTAACTCATCCGCCCTGGGGATTGGATGAGCATCAGTTTTGGTAACTGAGTTCAGTCCTCGGTAATCCACACAGAACCTCAGTTCTGGTGTGGTGCCCGGTGGGGCGGCTTTTGGGACTAGCACCACCGGACTGGACCAAGGGCTGCTGGACGGTTCTATCACTCCTAGCTCCAACATCTTGGCAACTTCGCCATGGATGCTAGCCTTCACCTTGTCCGACAGCCTATAGGTCTTGGATTTCACTGGGGGGCTGTCTCCTGTGTCCACATCATGGGTACACAGGTGGGTTCTTCCTGGGACAAGGGAAAACAGTGAAGAGTACTGCCCCAATACCTGTCGGCAGTCCTCTCATTGCTCAGGAGTGAGAGACGGGGAGAGAATCACTCCCTCCACCGACCCATCCTTCTCTTGACATGAAAAGAGGTCTGGGAGAGGCTCGCTTTCTGCTTCCTCAGCACCATCAGTCACCAACATCAGGATGACCTCTGGCCTCTCATGGTGGGGTTTGAGGCGATTGGCATGCAGCACCCGTAGGGGCTGCCGCGGGGTCTTAAGATCCACCAAGTAAGTGGCCTTACCCTTTTTCTCCAACACCTCAAATGGGCCTGTCCAACGATCCTGAAGGGCACTTAGCTCTCCAGGTTCCATCACCCAGACTTTCTGGCCAGGCTCCAACTCCACCGGGTGAGCATTTTGGTCATACCATTCCTTCATGACTGCCTGACTGGCCTCCAAGTTGTCAGCAGCCTGCTTCCACAACTTGGCCATCTGGCTTCTGAAGGCCAACATGTAGCTCACCACATCCTGGGGAGGTTTTCTGGGAGACTTCTCCCATCCTTCCTTCACCAGGCTGAGAGGCCCACGCACCGGGTGCCCATACAACAATTCGAATGGGCTGAAGCCCACTCCTTTCTGTGGCACCTCTCTGTAGGAGAACAGTAAGCAAGGTAGGAGGACGTCCCACTTCCTCCGTAAGCTCTCTGGCAGACTTCTTATCATGCCCTTCAGGGTCTTATTGAACCTCTCAACCAGTCCATTGGACTGGGGGTGATAAGGAGTGGTGAACCGGTAGGTCACCCCACACTCCTTCCACATGGTCCGCATGTAAGCAGACAGGAAGTTAGTCCCCCTGTCAGACACAACCTCCTTCGGGAATCCTACCCTAGTAAAGATTCCCATCAGGGCCCTAGCTACCACAGGTGCAGTAACAGTCCTCAGAGGGATGGCCTCTGGGTACCGTGTGGCATGATCCACCAGAACCAGGATGAACCTGTGACCAGCTGTTGTTGGTGGATCTAATGGCCCTACAATGTCGATGCCCACCCTTTCAAAGGGGGTGCTAACGACAGGAAGTGGTTCCAGGGGAGCCTTTAGCTTCACCCCTGTCTTCCCACTGGCCTGGCAGGATACACATGTCCTACAGTATGTGTTGGACGCCACTTTCATCTGAGGCCAGTAAAAGTGGAGGACAAGCCGTGCAAAGGTCTTGTCCTGGCCTAAGTGTCCTGCCAGTGGTATCGCATGAGCCAATTCCAGCAGAAAGGCTCGGTATTGCTGCGGGACCACCAAGGCTCTTGATGAGCCAGGTAGAGGTATCTTGGGTTCACTGTAGAGGAGGCCATCCTCCCAGTAAATATGGTGGTGTCCCGTAGCATCACCTGCTGCCTGGGCTTCAGCCTGACGCCTCAGTCCCTCAAGGGTAGGGCACTCCCTCTGCCCCTTACAGAATTCCTCTCTGGTAGGACCTCCCTCCACATGCCATTCAGCAGGGATGGGTAAATCCTCCAGAGAGTCTACTTCCCCCTCCACGGACTCCTGGCCTACCACTGCAGGTGGCCGATCTGTCACATGGGGCGTGGAAGCCGAAGCAGGCTGTCCCTGTCTCCGTTTCTGACCCTTTTTGGCAGCGGGTTGGGCCATTGTTCCAGGCTCCAACCCAGGCGAACTCCCTCTCCGGGCAGTCGCAGACCGTGTGCTTACACAGGCCCAGTCAGGTGTACCCAGCATCGCAGAATGCGTCCGGTATTCCACCTCTCTCCAAGTGTTGTGCTCCATGTCATTCCCCAACAGACAATCAACTGGCACGGCAGGGCTTACGGCAACTCGAAGTGAACCTGCAACCCCTTCCCACTCAAAGGGAACCTCAGCCACTGGATAGTGGCCCATTCTGCCGTCAGCCATCGCGGCGGGGTGGAGTACATTAGGAACAACCTGCTCTGGAGACACCAGTTGACTTCTCACCATAGTCATACTGGCTCCTGTATCTCTCAGAGCCTCCCCTCTTTGGCCATTGATGGTAACCCATTGCCCATACTTTGTAGTATTTGGGGGCACCTGGATCTTTGGTACCATCTCCCGCTCTCCCAGGGACACTAAGGTGACACCCGCCCACTCACCCCCCTTATCTAAGGGCAACTCCTCCCCGAGCGCTACACTAGCTACTCCCGGTGACTTTCCTCCGGTGGGAGGGGGTGGTCTCTTTGGGCATCTGACATCTCCCTTATAATGTCCAACACCACCACATTCAAAACAGTGGGGAACCCTTGGCTGCTGGCTTTGGCCAGGATTAGGGTTTCTGGGCGGGTTTGCCCTAGGGGTGAAACCTGCTCCCTTACCTTGGAAATTATTTTGGGGACCTTTGGAGAACTCCTTCTTTTTATCTCCTCCCTCTTTCTTCTGGGGGGCGCCCTGTCCGGCTTTTTGAGAATCCCCTCCAGTCCCCTTGGAGGACACCCGGGTACTTGCCCAAGTGTCCGCCTCCTCTGCAAGCTTCCGGGGATCGGTCAGCTTGCTGTCCACCAGGTGTTGGCGCAACTCGGGAAAACATTTCTCGAGGAGGTGTTCTTTCAAAAATAGATTGTACAGCCCCTCATAGTCCTTTACCTCGCTGCCCTTGACCCAACCCTCTAAAGCTTTCTTGGCGTAGTCTAAAAAGTCTACCCAATTCTGGGTACTCATTTTGTGACTTCCCCTGAATTTTTGTCTGTACCTTTCAGGGGTAAGTCCAAACTTTTTCACCAGTGCCACCTTCATGACAGGGTAGTGGGTTTGCTCATCCTGCTCCAGAGCCAACAAGGTGTCTCTGCCAGCAGGTGGCATGTATTTATACAGCCCACCTCCCCAATGAGTTTCCAGGATCCCGTGAGCCCTTAAAGAAACCTCATAAGCGGCCAACCATTTGGCAATGTCATCACCTGGGGTGTAACTAGCAATGACATCTTTGGGTAGGTAGGGTCTAGATTCCCTGGTGTCTACTTTCTTTTCGCCGCCACCATTGTCTGGAGTGGGAGGCCTTTGTATTAGGACCTGTAGGTCCATCTCCTTGAGGGTTCGCTCATGAGCTAACCTCCTTTCCTCCCTTTGCATATCCATCCTAGCTAACTCCAGCCTCATTCTCCTCTCCTCCCTCCTATCTTCTAGCTCGGCTTCGGTTAAACCCCTGTCTGAGACGCTGCTGCTTGCCCTTGAAGGTATCCTGGGACCTGTCAGAAGATTCCCTCTCCCCACTTGGTTCAGCGATGCAGCCTCAGTAACAGTGTCCCCTTCACCCACTTCAGTTTCTGGTTCCTCCCTCAAACGAGCTTCCACCCATGCCCTTATGCTTGTCAGCAACTCTCCTTTCTTGGCACCTTTGTTAAAAAATACCACTTTCTGCTGACACCAATCCCTGAGTTGGGCCACAGTATTGGCTTCCAGCTCCTTAAGATTCACCTCCATCTTTGCCATGGAATGTAATTACTCGCAGGAGAAAACCACGAAGTGATCTGAGGTTAACCTCCACCCACCACCAGAAATAAATTTAGAAAAAACAAAAATGTAAATTAGGAGGGCCGCAAGGAGAAAACTCCTGGTGTAGGTTTAGTGTATTGCGTTGAATTACTAGTGAGTAGCTGCAACCAAGTCAGTGATCCCACCGCTAGGCACCAAATGTTGGAACTGGGTAGCCTGGCCTAGGGCAAGACAAACATTTCAGAGGCACAGTGTTAAGGTTGCAGACCACCCAAAAGTAAATCCACGCAATATCACACAAAAATAACGCTACACCAATAATGTGGAAAAATAAGTACTGTTTTATAAAAATAATATACTCTCTGTTTTCAAAATATACCACTTATTACATTTCAAGTTGTCTCAGTAATAGCAAACACTTTTAACCGGCTAAGCAATTTACCAAGTAGTTTTAACAAAACAGTACATTTGTCATTAAATCAATTTTGACACTCTCAGACCTGTTAATGTAAATTAAACTTCAACAGTGCATTTGGTTATACTCCAGAAGCAACTATATGTGGGTACTTTGCAGTGCACTATATCTGTCACCCACAGCATCAATAATCCCTCCTTCTTCCTAATACATAAACAATGAGGGTTACAGATATACCAGCTTTATATAGTTATTAGCAAACTTTCCTGGATTATTCAAGAACTCTACTCCATTTGAAGAAGAAGGGGCAAGCTGTCATTACTTATCAGGAGCCATGGGTTGATTATTGACTTTTTACTCCTGGCACCCCCACTGGTAATCAGGCTTCCTGAGTCAGGCAATGTTATAAGTGTTAAGCCTTTCGTTTCCAGGCTTCCCTCCTCTTTCTCCCAGTTATAAACAGTGTAGGGAGGAAGCCAAACGCGTGGGAGGCCTGACCAGCTCTCCCACGCTACCCCTCACTCCTCCCTGCTTACTTGTAAAGGGGGCCGGCAGGCGGATCTTCCGCTCACCCCCTGTACCTGATGACTGCTTCTCTCCTCGCACTCGGCCTCTCCGCCCCCTGGAGAACAGAACCGGAGCGCTAAACACAGCGCATCAGCCGCTTGACAGGCTGCTCCTCACACACGGATCTGTCCCTCGGCGCGCAGATCAGTCGCAATCACTCGACGAAGCCGCCTCCTCACAGCGCTCCTCAGCAGAGAGCGACGACGTCAATTTCCATACCCCCGGCCTCCACTGCGCATGCGCGGGGGAAAAGCGACTCCGCTCCGGGCCTGCTTAGTCCTCGGCCCCTTCTCTCACCACAGTCCCCCAATCCAGTGGGGAATTAGCGCGCTGGCACTGGGAAGGAGCACTGCGCTCTCACTTATCCCTGGATTCACCGGACACCGACACCAAGCGCGACAGGTGCCCCCGGGGTCCCGTTTTCGGCGCTGGCCTCACAAGGCTGCCCAGGCTCAAGGGAATCCTCCACCAGTCTCCAACCACTGGTCCCTCAACACAGGGTCGGCTCCCTGCCAGTTCTGACCCAGGTAAGATGTGCCCAGCGCCACCCAGGTCAACAGTTATCTTCTTGTTATCAACAGGAAAAGGGGGATCAAAGGAGCTTCCACAGAATAAAGCCTCAGGGCGCTTTTTCCTCACTAGGACCCCAGCCCTCTTCACTGGACAGTTAATAGGAACCCTCTCAGTTCAGTTTCCAATGCTGGGCAGAGGACTGCGCTCCACTGCGCTGCAGTCTCCTTACCCTACCTACACCCTACTATTTTGAAGCTAGGGGTCAGTCAGGCGCCCAGGGTCTCCCTTAAACTTTCACAGCGGGGACAGGACAAGGAACCCACAGGAGGAATAGAGAAGTGGAATTATTAGGCTGCTTCCTAGTCCAGGAGTTCAACCCTTACACTAGTCTCCTCCCACCTGCCAGGATAGCCTGTCCTCCAGCTGACTCTCACAGGTAGACAAAATGGCTGCCCCGCATTCCGCCTTTTATAGGCTGCCCTTCAGTGGTCCAGAATGGACCAGAAGGTTCTGGAATGCCCTATGTTAAGCTATGGCCAAGTTCTAGGTGCGACAGTTGGGGCAGTTGGTGGCCACCATTTTAGGTGGTGCCAACTTTCCTGTCAGAACAGGCCTCTGGGCCTGAGGTAGAAGACTATGCAGGGGAGAAAGAACACCTATCCCCTTGACCAACACCTATAAAAAAATAGTAGACAGAAAAATATTAAAGGTATGAGGGGCAAAAAGGGGACAAAATAAAGAATAATGAGGAGGGACTGCGCAAAAAAAATCCAGACCGGTCTAACACAGCGTAAATGTTATCATTCAACTAAATCTATAAGTGATTTAAAAGAAGTTTTTGAAGGAAGCATACTAAAGGAATATTGTGTAGGATTTGATAGGTGTTATACTTAGTTTGGTATCTGAAACAACAAGGTTCTGTGGAGCCTGCGATGATGCGCGGTTCCGGGCAGGCCGTACTGATACTAATGTTTTTTGTCTTGTAAATTCTGCCTTAGTAAGGCAACGTGATAATGATTTTTGGTGCACTGAGTTACTAGTACCTTTCCTTTGGCGCTTAGCATGTACGTATCCTGTGATGATGCGTGGATTGGGGGGGTACAGTAATTGGACTAATGTGTTTTGTCGATTTGAAGTTTGCATAAATACCATTTAAAAGGGACAGTATGTCTCACTGTGACATAAAACTGTTCACTCTTTTTTGCGATGATTTATAGTGCACTGAGTTAGTAGTATCTTTGGCGCTGAGCTTGTACATATCATGCGATAATGCGTAGTGCAGAGGGGCCAAACTGGGAGCAATGTGTTTTGCCTAGTGAATTTTGCCTTAATAAGGCTACAGAGAGATGGCTTGTGGTGCAGTGAGTTAGTGGTACCGAAAGAACTCCGCGTGTGTGAACCCTGAGATGATTCGAGGTTTGTGGGGGGTCGCAGTGGTATAATATCTCTTGTCTACTGGAATGCGTCATGTACAATCGTCTGTCTACCTGAATGGTGAGCCCTCACAATGTAGATCGAAGGCAGTAGTTATCACTGACATCAAGAAATTCTCTGTCATATCTTTTAACAAAATCTGAGGACATAAAGTACAATTAACTCTACCTAAAAAAAAACAAGGCTAAATTTCATGCTGTTCGTAGTATAGATTGAAAGCTGAATTCAAAATGTGAACGCTGCTGTCCTTACTGTAGATTGAAGGCAGAAATATTGACAAATGATTTTTGTCACTTATTTTACCAAAATCAGAACACATACAGTACAATTGTCTCTGCATTAAATAAATCAAGGTTGAATTCCCTACTGTCCGTAGTATACATGCAAAGTTGACTTTAAGTTGTGCACCCTGCTGTCCGCAGTGTAGATCGAAGGCAGTAGTCGACACAAACATCGATGAATGCTATTTTGTCACAGGTAACAAAATCTGAGGACACAGTACAATTGTCTCTGCCTTAAAGAAATCAAGACTGAATTCAATGTTGTCTGTAGTGCTAGTGCGCCACTGGTATTAAGTCGTAAACTCTATTGATCGCAGTGTAAATTTGAAAACAGTACTCTGTACAATCATTGAGGAATGTTTTTTTGTGGCATCCTTTAACAAAATTGTCTCTGCGTTACATATATAAAGGATAACTTGAATGCTGTCCATAGTGTAGATGAAAAGCTGACTTCAAGTTGTGAACCCTGCTGTTCGCAATGTAGATCTTAGGTTGCACTGCATTATCTGTAATATACTCTATACATTGAATGTTGCATACAAGACTTATGAACTGGTATCAAGTAGTGAACTATGTTGATCGTAGTGTACATTTGAAGGCAGTACTCAGTACAGTCATTGAGGAATATTTTTGTAGCATCATTTAACACATTTGTCTGTCTTTTATAAATCGAGGCTAACTTGAATACTGTCCGTAGTGTAAATGGAAAGCTGAATTCAAGTTGTGAACCCTGTTGTACGCAGTGTGGATTAAAGGCAGTAGTTGACACAGACATCGAGGAATGTTTTTGTCACTTATTTAGACAAAATCTGAGGACATATAGTGCAATTGTTTCTGCATTAAATAAATCAAGGCTGAATTTCTTACTGTTGATAGTTTAACAAAATGTGAGGTAGAGACTGAATTCAATGTTGTCTGTACTGCTTCTGCAGCACTGGTATCAAGTTGTAAACTCTACTGACCTCACTGTAGATCAAAGGCAGAAGTCTTTTAGTCTCCTCATTTCCTCTCTTGCGAAGTTTCCCGGATGTTTTGTCTGAAGACATCTCCTCATACTTGATGTTCCACAAGAGTATTTTTGTAGGGTCACCCCTGCACAGGACCGCCTTGAAGATTTTGAAAGTGACTTTAGTGGCATTAATCTTCTGCATCGGAGGAAAAGGAAAAAAGTTCCAGACAATTAAAGTATAGTTCTCTGGAGGGGGAAGGGGGGGGAGGGTGTTCAGGCACATATTCTTCATTTCCTGATTGTTCTGAATTACAAGATGCTTCATTAGTAGCTATTTCTCCAACTTTGCTGAGAAACAGGTGTGCGAAATTGAAAAAGAGCAGATCTTTCTAGTAGATGTCTTCTCAGAAAGGTCTAACAAGTGATTGAAATGGGTGGGGTACTTCAATACTTACAATAGGAAGTGTAATGAACCAATCAAATCCTGTTTTTTTTGGTTACATGGTGTCTGCGCACGGTACGCACACGCAGGTGGCTCCTAACTCGCACCGAACGCGACTTCGCGAAATTGCATTTAAAAGAAATGTAACTTTATTGAAAGTTAAAGAATATTCTTTTTTATAATTAGCTCAGACTATGCCTTGCCTTAATATTTATATTGAATACATGTATATAGGTTTCTGAACATTAAAAAATTCTGCGGAAGTTCCGCACCTACCGCGTCCCTCGCATATGATGTCACGCGCAACCACGCGACTGCAACGTCGTGTAATACGTACATCTCGCGTATGTGCCACGAGTCGTGTACCAGTCGCATATCGTCCGCGTTTGGAAAGTCGTACTCGTCGCACACCGTACGCGGACCCTACACTTAAATCCTAAAATGGCGGATATGTTCCACGCAGTGAACGAGAAGGGTGCGCTTTGGGTGCACGACTGCGAAACAAAAAAATAAAAATATACGTGTATTTAAAAGAATATAAAATAACTAAAAATATATATATATATTTATTATAAAAAAAATATTTGTAAAAAATATGTGGAGTAATTAAAAAAAATATCTAAAAATAAGTAGAATAAAAGAATGTACTTAAAGAATATAAAATATATTTAAAAATTATCATTTAAAAAACCTTAAAAATTCACTGAAAAAACCATAGGTTTCAGACATGTAATAGTTAGTAATTAGCATTCAAAAAACCTTTGAAATTCACTGAAAAAACCATAGGTTTCAGACATGTAATAGTTAGTAATTAGCATTCAAAAAACCTTTGAAATTCACTGAAAAAACCATAGGTTTGAGGCTTGTTATAGTTAATGATTATCATTTAAAAAAACCATAGAAATTCACTGAAAAAAACATAGGTTTCAGGGGTGTTACAGTTAGCTGGACGTTTCACTCATACAAAATCATTGAAATATTTTGTTATAGTTAGTTGTACTAACTGTAACTCTCGTGCCCACAATCCCCTGGTGATGTCACATTTTACATCATTCATGACATGGTCAGTGACCTCACTGATGACATCACTGATGACATCTCAAATGACATCACGGATGACATCTCAAATGACATCACGGATGACATCTCAAATGACATCACGGATGACATCTCAAATGACATCACTGATGACATCTCAAATGACATCACTGATGACATCTCATCATACACTACTATATCCTTTCAACACTCACTGTAATATTCAGAGTACCATATTTGAATCCATTGATTCAAGACTGGAACCACCATCTCGGCCCCTTACGCGGTGGGCCGGGGGACCCGACAGGGGTGCTCTCTATCTCCCCTGTTATTTGCACTGGCTATTGAGCCACTGGCCGCACATGCCCGGCTGGGCCATGCGTATGCAGGACTACTGCTGAGAGGCGACGCCCACTACATCTCTCTCTACGCGGACGACTGTTTGCTGTTTCTGGCGGACGTGAATGATTCCCTGCGGGGGGCCGAGCGGCTCCTGGCGAAATTTGACTCTCGGCACTGAGAGTCAATTGGGGGAAGTCTTGCCTCTTCCCGCTGACCCCAGGGGCTGATGATTCCCAGCCGGGGGGCGCCTTGCGATGGGAGCACCATTGCCTCCCCTATCTGGGCACTCTCATATACCACTCACCAGCGGCCCTCTTAGACGGCAACATCAACAGGGCAATTCGGAGTCTACAGGGTTGCATGAGTTTCTGGCAGACACTACCGCTGTCGGTCGCGGGACGAGTCGCATTGTTGAAAATGGTGGCACTTCCCCGATTGTTGTACCTGTTTCGCACCCTGCCGATCTGGATTCCTGCGTCAGTTTTCAGCAGACTCCGCTCCCTCACATCTGGGTTCATCTGGGGATCGGGTAGACGACGGGTGGCGCTGGCCACGCTGCTGCGCCCCAGAGCAGACGGGGGTCTCGCGGCACCGGATTTTGAGTGGTACTACCTGGCGGCGCAGCTGCAGTGGCTCACCCAGGCGGTGGCCTTGGAGTTCCGTGGCCCGGAGGGAGTGGTGGGCAAACTGTTCCCGAGACACGTCCTTTCCTTTATAATCTTGGGCCAGAAATTGGACCTCGCTCAGCTCACTTTGGAGGAACGAACGATTCGCAGCTGCTGGCTTCGGTGCCACAGGCGCTCGGGTGTCGTTCGCCCCTACGCCCCTGAAATTCCGCTCGGGATGTGCACGGCCTTTCCACACGGTGGCGACTGGTCAGCACTGGCGACCTGGGAGGAGCTTGGCCTGCAGATGGTCGGCGATCTTTATAAGGATGGCTCGCTGCTCCCGTTTCAGGAGCTGCAGGACTCTTACGATCTGCCGAGAGGTGGATATCTGCTACACGCTTCGTTGGTGGCTGGTATTCGCCATTATTGGAGGAGTGGGCTCACCGAACCGCCGACCTCGGAGTGCTGTCAATACGTTGTAATGGCCGCTGGCACTTACAAGGCCGTCACATGCCTTTACCGACGATTGTCGACTGCCACCCTGCGACCCCTGGATGCGCTGCGAGCCAAATGGGAGGGGGACATTGGGCGGTCTATTCCTGAAACGACATGGCCACAGCTGCTGCGCCGAGCATGGAAGGGCACCAGGAACGCCAGGTTCCAATTGGTCCAGTTTTTTACCCTGCACCGCGCATACCTAACACCGACGAAAATCTAGCAATACTTCGAGGGTGCGTCCTCACTCTGTCCTAGATGTGGGACAGCGGACGCGGACTTCGCCCACATGTTTTGGACCTGCAACAAGCTGGCCGATTATTGGGAGGCGGTGATGTCCTGCCTGAATGCTGTCACGGACCGGCAGATCGATATTGATATGGGCACCTGCCTATTATTGTGGTTCCCTCACACCCCCCGCAATCGGGTTACCAGTAAATTTTGCGACTTGGGTTTGGTGTTAGCCAAACGTGAAATCTCCATGCACTGGAAATCTACCCAAGGCCCCAGCTACTTGCGTTGGAAGACCACTCTGGAGCGCTGGGCGAAAGCAGAGAGTACCTTGCGGCTGCGGCAGGCTAGGAGCCTAGATAATGACAAAGCGCTGGAGGTGGCTAGGGCGTGGGAGGCCCTAGTGGTGGCGCTCCAGCAGCCAGAGGGTGGCCAGAGCGAAGATGAGGGAGGGACATCAGGTTGAGGGTGCTGAGTACGGGGATACCTCGCGCGCACCAGGGCACACACACTACTTACACCTATCGATGGCGGATCAGGAGGTCCTAACATCCCATTGAAAGACATTACTTACCTTTACCGAGGGCCTGTCCAGGACAAGAAAGTGATACCATGTTAATGACTGGGAGGGAGGATTGTGACACACTGGCTATGGGGGTGGGGTACAGGGTGGGATTGGTCTGTTGGGGGATGTTATCTATAAAAGGTGTCTTGTTGGAACTGTACTGATATACTGCATTTGATATACTGCATTATCGGCTGCTGCCTTGATTGCTATTTTCCTGTAATGTACTTCCTAACCTGGAATACCAATAAAACATATTTTTACAAAAAAAAAACATATTTGAATACATTGACACAGCAGTACAAGTATCTAAAAGCCTACTCAGTGATTCCTAGATCTACACACACATCTAATCACTTACCTATAGATTGTCATGCATATTTTCAATGATCAATAGAACACTAACAAATATACTTATACACTTATATTGACATTACACACCAGCACACATCCTATTTAGTTATTCAGTTATCCTACTCGCTTTTGCAAACAATGTATCCTATTTACATTTACTCAGCTACACACTTATACAAAATTCACTTCATTTATTCATATATATAGTAACTCATACTTGGTGTGTTATGAAATCACTATTACAAGAATACAATTATCTATACATTCACTCATGCAATCATTGAGTTTTATGTACACTTATGTATATACAACAACTGTCACATACACTAACTTTTTTATTTTTCGACTTTGTTGGACATGTACCATTGAAGGAATATATTTGCTCATTACTACACCCATAAAGATATTCACTCATTTTAACAACTATTATAACACGTAGTCTTAATGTCATATAGCTACTGAATTAACTGCTCTCATATCTTTGGGCAGACACAGATGTCCCACCGACCCACACACACATTCACTCTCCCATATACATAGTCAGTTAACTAATCAATAACTAATATAGACTTTCATGTAGCTAGTAACCAACTGGTGCAGCAGTTTACACAGCAACTGACAAAGTGTTACAGATATTCCCACATTTTAACCACTATCCAATATATTTAGTGAGACACTATAAATTACTCAAGTAAACAATCAATTACACTGCTACTAAATCCTGTATCCAGATATTTATATATCTATTCATTCTTCAATACATATTGTATGTATATAATACATATTTAAATAACGAACCAAACCACATTCACTGGATGATGTCATCAGTGATGTCACTGATCATGTCATGAATGATGTAATATGTGACATCATCACCATTGGATTGCGGGCACAAGAGTTAGTTAGTAGAACTAATTATAACAAAACATTTGATGGTTTTGTATGAGTGAAACGCCCAGCTAACTAGAACGCCCCTGAAACCTATGGTATTTTCAGTGAGAATGTGTGTGTATATATATATATATATATATATATATATATATATATATATATATATATATATATATATATATATATACTCGAAGAAGATCAAAAAGGGAAAATTAGGTGGAACCTCTCATTCCAGCAGAGAGAGGCCATCACTAACCTTGAACAGGACGACTCAATAGTAATCAAGCCGTCGGACAAGGGCGGCAACGTGGTTATCCAGAGTCGAATTAATTACTGTAAGGAAGCGCTACGTCAGTTACAGGACCGAAATAACTATACGCCAGCGACTGAGAAGGAATACTTGGATAGCATCCACAGTTATCATTCTCTTATTGAAAAATGGCACGGAAAAGGCATACTGGGAAGGGAAGAGTATATCTTTCTACAAAACAAACAGCCCAGGCTTCCAAGCTTTTATCACCTCCCGAAAATACACAAAGACGCCACAGAACCACCAGGGAGACCGATTGTGTCATCCATAGGAGGATTGACCGAAAGGATGTCGAGATTCATTGACTCTTTTTTGGCTCCATGGGTAGCTCAGCTGAGCTCATATACAAAAGACACTAAAGACTTCCTCAGACAGATACAGGATGTGGAGTGGGAGGAAGGTTTTATAATGATAACAATGAACATTTCAAGTCTCTATACGAGCATCAGTCACCAAGATGGGATTGCAGCCACTAAGACTTTTCTGAACCTACGCCCGGCACGTCACCTGGAGCATAGCAGAATGCTTTTGGAATTTATGTCCTTTTGCCTAATGAATAACATTTTTGTCTTCCAGAACCAACGATACAGACAAATTAGGGGGACTGCCATGGGTACCTGCTTCGCCCCCAGCTACGCGAACCTATTCGTGGGCTGGTGGGAGAAGCAGGTAGCCTGGGCTGATAACAAAACGGATTTTGTTGATAAAATAATATGCTGGAGAAGGTACATTGATGACCTTTTCCTTATTTGGAGAGGGTCAGAGTCTTCTGCTCTAGAGTACATACATATACTCAATCAGAACGATTTGAATCTGCAATTCACACATTTCATTAGTAAATCTGAAGTGAATTTCTTAGACCTTAGGGTCTTTGTTGAAGCTGGCATAATTCAGACTGCCCTCTTTAGAAAAGAGACGCAGGTAACTCTGTGCTCCACGGGCGGAGCAGCCACCCGGCCTCCCTAATCAAGAGTATCCCCTACGGGGAACTGTTGAGGATCAAGCGCAACAGTTCTCTGGACAGGGACTTTACGGAAGCTGCCTGCAGAAGCGTATCACGCTTCAAAGCACGCGGCTACTCCGGTAAAACACTCCAACAAGCTGAACATAAGGTGAAAACCATTGACAGGGAAACTCTGCTGATTGACAAGAAGAGAGCAACCTCTAAAGGCGGGAGTGGCATCATTAGGCTGGTAACGAACTATTCGGTGGCAGCGAATAGAGTTCGTGCCATTATGTCCAAAAACTGGGGCATCCTGAGATCCGACCCCGTAATAGGGAAGGACATACAAAAACATCCATGATCACCTTTAGAAGAATAAGATCACTTAAAGATAGGTTGGTCACAAGTTACCTTCCAAAAGAGAAACCTAAAGGAGATTTACGTGCCATGCATGGGTCATACCCATGTGGGAAATGCAAGGCATGTAACAACAGCCAGAGAGTACTGTCCTACGATGTTCCACATAGAAACAGTAAGATCAGGATAAGCAAGTTTATTACTTGCTCGACTACATTTGTAGTTTACTGTCTAACATGCCCCTGCGGACTTAGATACGTGGGTAGCACGACAAAGGCGGTTAAATTACGTGTTTTGGAACACCAAAGGGCCATCGCTAACAGAGATGAGAGCTATCCGATGGCCCGACATTTTGCCTTGTCACAACAGCGATAGGACCCTCCTAAGCTTTTTCAGCCTAGACTGTGTCCCACAAAACATAAGGGGCGGGGATTTGAAAATGAAATTAAGGCGTCTAGAGTCCAGATACATCGTGGACCTTCAGACTAAATCACCTGGAGGCCTTAATGCAGGGGAGGAACTCTTATCACACCTCTGAGTTACAGTATTTGATATTAAGGGGCTGGAATTAGACAGTGTCTTTTCTGAGAATTTTTGTTTATTTTGGAATTAGCTTGGAATTTCTGTTGGTGGTGGGGCAATTAAATTCAGTATTATATCAGGATATTAGGTATTTTTAGCTAGAGTATACTGAGGGATGCATGTCATCAACTAAACACAGCATTACTGTTAATACAATGTTAGTTCTAGGCTATATGGATATAATTAGCCTACAGATGCCCTTCCCCATTGAGAACTTGTAGTGATTTATGCAATGTAGGTCAGGTTGACTAATACAGAATGGGTTGCTTATATGCAAGATGAATCAGCCCATCTAGGGCTCAATTTTGTAAATATCATGTATATAGTATGTAGATATTTGCTCCTTCTTATATAGTCGGGCTGCTTAATTAATTGCTTTGTGTTGATCAGTCCAAACATTGCCTGATTGTTTTGTTTTATAATTTGGGTTATTTACCATTCAAAGATGGCGCCCATACATTTCAGTAAATTGTCCATTGTTTGTTTCAATGGTTTTGCTTTATCTCACTTCCGCCTTGTCGCCGCCAGCTGACACTGACGAAGGCAAGAGCTGAAACGCGTCTGTTTGTTTGATTTATCTGCGCAATAAACTTGAAAACGAAGTTTAACCTGCTGCGAGTGCTTTTCTAAGGGTTTGGAACCACGGAGCTCGATATATATATATATATATATATATATATATATATATATATATATATATATATATATATATATACTGAAAAAACCATAGGTTTCACACCAGTTATAGTTAGCTGGAAATTTTACTCGCATAAAACCATTGAAATTCCCACGTTATAGTTAGTTGGACTCACTATAACTTGCGCGTGCAATGCACTGCTGATGACGTCACATATTACATCACTCATGACATGGTCAGTGACATCACTCATGACATCACTCATGACACCATCATTGTGATACAGTGACAGACCTCCTTTCACTGTAATGTAACCCTTAAAACACATATTCAAAAACAGAAACTAAAATTTTCAAAAAAATGGAGATACCCATACCAGTTACAACAACCAATTCAATAATTCCACCATCTATATACACATCCACTCATTCACCAACAGTTCTATATAATCACTCATACGTATACTCACTCATCATATGTAGTGATACACCTATACATCCTGTTACACACCGACAGTCATCCAAAAGATACTCTCACACATACTCACACATGCAAATAAACTATTGAACATCCATTTATTTGCATATACAGCTATACACACACTACCACCTTACTTCTAAGGAACATTACACATACTTATTCTCTTAATCAATCACTTATAGAAACGCATACTTATTTAAACAGGAACTCTTACAATCCCTTACTCTCACATATACTCACTTATATACATCAATATTCACATATACCACATTAAAACATATGTAGTTACTGATAAAGACACTAGTGAGACAGTCATTCAGTCAGTAACACACACATATACACAGTCATCCACCCATACAGTCCTGCACATATGCTGTCTTCAAAACACACACAAACAGAGAGTCAGTCACTCATGCATCTATGTTCTAAGTAATACCCCCACCAAACATATAGACACTCATATTGATATTAAAAAAAATCTAATAACCCATATACATAGACATGTAGCTACTCACCAACCCATGCAGCCACTTATACACAAAGTGAAACACTAATCCTTATATTTAAATATTTAAACATTACTCACTAATATATGTATACACTAAGATACACTTAATAAGCCAGTGAACCAATCCTTTAAAAAAAAAAAGAAATCCATGTAAACCCTTATTTAAACATTTATTCTTCCATCAACTTTTACATATACATATATAACACATAATTATTTTTTAAAAATACACACATTCACTGGATGGTGTCATCAGTGATGTCATGAGTGATATCACTGACCATGTCATGAGTGATGTAATATGTGACGTCATCAGCAGTGCATTGCACGCGCAAGTTATAGTGAGTCCAACTAACTATAACGTGGGAATTTCAATGGTTTTATGCGAGTACAATTTCCAGCTAACTATAACTGGTGTGAAACCTATGGTTTTTTCAGTGAATTTCAAAGGTTTTTTAAATGCTAATTCCTAACTATAACTGGTGTGTAACCTATGTTTTTTTTGAGTGAAAAAAAAAAAAAAAAAAAATATATATATATATATATATATATATATATATATATATATATATATATATATATATATATATATATATATATATATATATATATATATATATATATATATATATATATATATAAAATTTCTATGGCAAAATGAGACCCCTCATTTTGTTCCTTTTCAAATTAAATGTATTAAGTGTTACCACTTTATTCCAATCAAGATGACTTCAGGTGTGCCATACTTTTGTCATAAGTAAGACTGTTAGCGTTCTAGTTGTTCTTTAGAACACTCTGGGACATCCTGTCATTGGGCTATAGTTGGGCTACATCTGGCTGATATTTGGGCTACATTTGGGCTCTTTTGTCTCTGGTGGCCATCTTGGGAGACTCCATATCAGAATTTTTTTAATGAAATATAAGAGGATTTGAGAAGTCACTCAAAATGTGCCCTAATTTTTCTTTCTTCAGCACTAATCATAATTTCTATGGCAAAATGAACCCCCTCATTTTGTTCCTTTGCAAATTAAATGTTTTAAGTGTTAACACTTTATTCCAATCAAGATGACTTCAGGTGTGCCATACTTTTGTCATAAGTAAGACTGTTAGCACTCTAGTTGTTCTTTAGAACACTCTGGAACATTCCGCCATTGGGCTATAGTTGGGCTACATCTGGCTGATATTTGGGCTACATTTGTTTTTTTTGTCTCTGGTGGCCATATTTGGGCTACATTGGGCTACATTGGGCTCTAACATATATATATAGCCCAATGTAGCCCAATATATATTTTTTCCAAAGTTAATTTTCGTAAAAACCACTGGAGCATTTATCTTGAGACATAGCAAAGGCACATCGGGGTACCAGTCTCTACAATTTTGCCAAGCTTGGTGGAAATCCATTCAGCAGTTCGGGCTAAAAGTGAGTCCAACCGCCCTATGGAAATTAACATGGGGAAAACACGTTTTGGGACCCCCCTTTTATCTCGGCCCCCGCTTGACGGATACCCCCGAAACTTTCAGGGAAGGAGCGGAGCGCAGCGAGGCAAAGTTAAGGAAAATTACAGGCAGATCCCTCATTCGGCACCAAAGTTATTCCCAATAGAATGTTGCGGATTTCCTATGGAAAACGATCCTAACTATAACTACCTACTGGCGACCGGCAGTAGGATATATATATATATATATATATATATATATATATATATATATATATATATATATATATATATATATATATATATATATATATATATATATATAGTTTTTTTCAGTCTCCTTGTATCATGTACGATTCCTTTGGCAGTCTTTCATTGTAGGCCCATTTCACTACCTTTGTACATACGGTATTAGCCAAGATATTGTTTTTAAAAAATCCTTACAAATGCCACCAATTACATTGTTACATACCGAGCTTTCAGTCAGTACTCCTCACGCATTCCCTCCTCTGTTCTCTCAGTTCAGTATCGCAGATGAGCAGAGAGATTCCCAGAGGCCGTGTCCAAGCCAGAGATTAAGGAGCGCCGCTCGCAGTGTCGGACATTGTGTCCTGGAATGCCGCGCTCAGCCATGCACAGAGAGCTCACACTGTTGTAGTGTCGTTAATATTTCTTTTCCATTCACTACAGCATGGGTCGATGGGGCAGCACACTTAAGCTATTGTTCCCTTCTGTGTGAATAACTGTATTCTTCCACACAGAAAAAGGTGGCCTAAATGTTTCCTTCAAAAATTTACCTTTTCCAAAGTATTATTTTGCAAGACACAGCAACTCCCTAGACACTGCTACTGGGCCTTTGCCTTAGCCCCCCCCCCCCCCGCCCTTCCTTGAATGAGTTTCAGAACTATTCAGTGAGGGATGCCTGTGTGTGGAAATGCAATGGCGCCCAGCTTTGAATGCTCTTGTTACACTTTTCTTCATTCAAAGACAGCCGTCCACTCCTGCACATTGGTACAGATATTCAGGGGGCCATCTTTCCATGCTTTTGATGAATCATTATCTCAAACGCTTTTCAGGTGACTTCTCATGTGTGCACATTCATGCACAGATGTGCCTTTTATAGTATTTTTCGTTCAGCCTGATGTATGGATTATCTTGTTACTGCCAAGTCAACTTATTTGTTCCTCTATTTTTTTTATATACTTCAGTGGCCTTATGGAGACATCTGCAGTATTGGTCCTGTGGGAAAAGGACAAGGAACAGAATTCAGCCTTACTTTTCGGAAAGGAAGTGGGAAAAAGTCTGAAACACTAAAGTTTTCTACCGAACACAGAACAGAACTGTTAACAGAAGCACTGGTAAGATATTTGAAGCGATTTATTGTTACGACTCTCTTGGATTTTACTTCAGAAAAGCGTTAGCCGAACTGTGTTTAAGAAAGCAATTTAGCAAGAATATAAAGAAGAAAGGCGAAGTGCACACTTGTTGTTTCTGGTTTGTACATCAAATGTTTTAATCTTTTCCATCAATATTTGTGCAGGATTCTGATCAAAGTTCTTTAAGATTGGTCCTCCACTGCTATACCCGGTGTTCAATTTTTACTTTTAATATGTAACCATTGCACTCAGGACGACATGGGGACTTTTGCAAGACTGCGTCTGAAGGGGTTATAAGTCAGTAATTCTATATGGGAGTTATAACACATTGTACCACAAGACCAAGCATGGAGCTCTGTATGTTGACAGGAAGTAAGTGAGGATGCAGGCTAAGGTGATAGCTGAGCTTTCTTCTTTGCCGGTTGGAGGGTTGTTGTATGCAGAAGACCTCAATCAATGTCCTGATTGAAGTCTGATCACGCCCCTGTTGGTAATCAACTCGCTGGAGCCAGGACAGTTGGAAAGGCTTTTGTCTTAAGGACAACGGAAGAGGCATGTCGAGAGTGACTGCTGGAGGCTCTATGCTTCAGTAGTATGTGTAAGATCATGTGGTACAACTTGGCAAACCTTGTCGCAGGAGTGGTCCATACGGCCAGCAGAAGACATGATCCAGTGCCATTGCAATGGTAACAGGCAGATATTAAGAGGTGAAAATGTGACGCTGGAGTACTGGAAAAACGAAGGTATTCCTTTTAAATGTCAGTTTTAATTTTGGGGAATCCTGTGCTACAGACCATATTTATTGGATGTCGGGACATAACAGTTTCATAATAAACCATATGGTCTCCAGTACTGGATCTTTAATAGATTCATTTGCCCATTTCACATGGAAAATACTAGAGTAAATAACATGGAACTTGTAAGACAGTAAGCAAAAGCCTTACATCGGCCTTTTCTAAATTTACTGCTCAGTTTTACTCATAATACACATATTGCCACATTCTACAGTGATCTCGCCCTTCAGCCCTTTCTTTGTTCATATTCGGAGCATGTCCAATGCCTCATCCCAATGTGCAACACCGCTAATTTACTAAGTCTGCATGCTGTGGAGGCCAGGAGGAACGCCCGTCAAATCTATTAAAGATGCCAATGCTTGAGTGATTTGTTGGACCCAGTGGTAAATTCCCCTTCCTTAAGTCCCTTTCACGTAATGAGGTTTGCCAATGAACAAAGAACCTTTGTCGAACCTCTACTGCCCGTCATTGGAGGACTTCAGTATTGTCTTAAAATAACTTCCACGGAATACTGATTTCATGATGTCAAAATTAAATGACCAACCTAATTGTAATTCCAGTTTCAACCAGACTTATGAAAGCAAGCAAACCAATAATAACTCGTAGTTTTCATAACCAACTATGAATATAAATTTGGATAGCAAATGGAGATTTCAAGATTCACCTAACTGGTAAGTTTGGAATTACACTAAACCAGACCATATTGCTGCAGCATAGCTGGTTAACCCAGTTCATCTCTAGTGGAGGAAAGACTAATTCGGAAAGTACTTCCCAATGAAATAGTTGCTTCATCTCGTACAATGAGAGCACTGAAATTCACAACCAACGTATCTAGATGTGTGAACCAACTGTGGGAAAGGATGGTCTTCCATATCATATTCCTACCTGAAGATTGACAAAGTAAAGCAAAATATTTCCTAATGAATAGAAACTTTGAACTATGCCAAGGTCTTGGTGTGGCCATTATTGAATTCAGAAAGATAAATAATAGTCAACCTGCAGCTTCAAGCTTGGCAAAAATCGTCTTTCTTGATACTGGAAGTTTAAGTCTGAATTGGCTATATTCTTTGATGAATTAGGTCTGTGTATTGATTAAAGCAGTTGTTCTTAACCTTTTGACTTCTCTGGGCGCCCAGTTAATCTTCATTGCAATCTGGGGACCCCCCTCTGAATCATTCTTAGAATTCTGGGACCCCCACTGAGTTATTCTTGGAATCCAGGGACCCCAAACTAAGCAATTGCGTCGAATTTGAACTGCATAACAATGCACAAAAGTACCAAACAAGCGTTTACTAAATTCAATTGAGACTACACATAGTCTATACTATATTTTGTTTGGTGCACTTGCACCGCTTTCTCGTGTCAATTGCAGAATGCGAACTTATTTTATTGCCTCCAATTTAGTTCACATTTAAACACATTTATAACATTTCCATTTTCAATTTATCTTCTTTATTTAGAACACTTTAATCTGTTGAAATTATTTAATTCTTTAAGCTGGCGTGGGACCCCTGAGTAAGCATTATGGACCCTCGGGTCCCAGAACTACAGTTTAAGAACCGCTGGATGAGATGGTTTCATCTTCTTTTTTTTTTTAGGTCGAGCCTAGACGAAAGCAAAAGCGAAGCTTTTGCTGTCTGTCTAGAGCGAGACAACTTATGTTGTCACTTTTGGGGGAATGTGGACAGCAGACTGCCACGCGCTTCCCCTGCCGGAGATTGTACCTCGTGGGCGCGCACGGCGCCCTGCCCCTCTCCTGCCTCGGAAGCTCCAACACGCATGCGCATACCCAGAGACACACACACACACACACACACACGAGCACCCATGCACGCACCCATACATACAGAGAACCCACCCCCGCCGTCGCATACACACACGCGCGCTGCATACAGACAGACACACGCAGCCTCTCACTGCCCGGGCTCTCTCAGCGCCATTCCTCTTTCTCTCGGGCTGCTGTCAAGCGGCGCTGGCACTGTTCTCTCATTCTTTTCCAGCGCTGAAGCCTACGCCACTTCATCCCATTCGACCGCGTAGTTTGTAAACAATGAAACATGCCCGGTGCACTCAATGAAGTTAAGGAGCCTGCATGATACACAACCCGAGTGCTCATAGCGCAGCGAGGCTCCGCCCACATGGTTACCAGAGCTGCTGGTTGAACGCCGCCTCGCCCATGCAGGGCTTCGGGTCTGAAGGCAGCCGGTTCTCTGGTAGTATCCCGCACGGACAGGTAATGGAGACCTGCAATTGTCCCTCGCGCGTCCCTACCACCCCCCCCACCCCCACTCCCTCTCTTTGCGAACTAATTTATCCGGTTAAACGCCACGACTCACGTTATACAGGTGCCATAGCACAGCGGTCTGAGAGTGAATACAGCGGCAATCCCGATTGTATCATGTCGGGTGCGTGAGGGGGGGCGCCTCTGGCATTTTATTTTTCTACACCCCCAGCATGTTTTGCTCTTACGACCGTGGTATTAGTAGACCGGCTTTAATAATCAACATTAGCATTTCTATTGGTAAAAGACTGACTCACTAGCATAACACTGGATCTCAGTGGGAAGTAGGCCAATCCTTGTACAACAGAACCACTCCTGGTGTGCAAATGCCTCTGCCTGCGACAATTAAGTACCTTATGAGTCACTCTTAGGAAGACAATCACGCCTACGACAAAGCAGTTAAATCATCCATGTAAACTATATACGTTTATACAAAAGTAACGTATTAAAGAAGGCATAGGAAACTATTTTAAAACTACCTGAAGCCTGTCTGAAAACTAAGACCTACTTTTTGCACTGAAATGATTATGGTTTCCCTGTGCAGCAACACTATGTCATGGCATGGCGGGGTCAAACTACTGCCAGCAGGAAATAGTAAGCCTTGCCCCCTCTTCATGTGTGTGATACCTTCAGGCAGTGATATCTTTTTCAAACAAAAGCACATTGTATTGTCGGACTTGTTGTTTTGAGATTTTATGTGGGCTGTTTAGAAAAGTAAAACTTGGTGTGAGAGTGTGTCATAAATATTTCAGTGCAAGTAATAACAGAACCAACAATGTTAAATTTGAGAGGGGAGACCGCAGCAAACAAGATACAAAAACGCAAGTGTAATACCTATGCAGGCATACATTATCACATATTTATAATTTTCTGGAATCATGAAATATACATTTTTACAGAAACTTACTAGTGTATGGAACTAATTTCTTGCTAGGGTCACTGCTGAGCAGCCTAGTCAACACAGCGTCATCCAAGGTGCTCTGATCAGCATATTGTCGTAATGCTAGCGTATTTCTGGGTACAGGCACTGACCGTGCCAGCGTAGCACACTCGCCAGCACAAAGGATGTGCTGCGGGTGCCGAAACGACTGGCTAAGTCTCCTTGGTCTTGTATAACCCCATACAGTAGTTCATGTCCTACAGCCTCTCTCGGTCAAGTAGCGATGTAGCGAGTATGTCAGTGTACTGACTTTTGTGTATTAAAAAAGAACAAACTGTAACCTTAGAACAATTTCAAAGCGCTAATCTCAAACGGCATAGGTTGAAGGAAGTGACTCTGCAGTGTGGTGCGGTGCATGTTTTGATTGTAAAGCAAATGTGGAAATCCCCGCAAGCCAGCTTTGGGCACGGTAGTGACATTCTGCAACCCGAGGCCGCAGCCAGGTGGGAGATTTCAGCCCGGTTGCGGTCACAGTGTGTTTTACACTTCGTAAACCGTGCATAATCATGGGGGCGGGTCTGCCTGGTGATTTGAGCTGGCTGTTGCACCAGGATTCCTTCCATCTCGCTCCGTTCCTGTCATCGGACATTAAACTGCGCTTCAAAGACATGTGTTCATTGGCTCCATCTTAATTTATGTCCATAACCAAAAACATGGCATGCTCCGGAGCATATTTCCTTCTTGCAAATCGTAAAAATAGTTTACACTTTGCAAAGTTCGGAGAAGCCGTGTGCAGCTTAAACCCCTCTAGATATGATATTCCACCCCTGGGGGCGAGCAGGCTCATGTGTGGATTCATAAAGCATTTCCAAGGCGTTTAACCGGGGTAAGCACTCGTAGCTGCACCTTTGTACAACGCATTTCATGACTGGGACGGCGCGAGCGCTCTGTGGTGCATGTTCCTAGCAGGAAGCGCGAGCGCTGTGTGCAGGAGCCAAGTTGAGTTCACGTAGGGTGCATTTCCTTCGAGTGCGCATGGAGGTTCCTGGCATTAATACTGATCCGAGCCCTGCCAAGCGTTTCCTATTCTTTCCATTCCGTGGCTTTCTGCTTCCACTACACCTGACAAAAACGGCGCTTCCTTTTTTCTTTTTATTCATGCATATATTTAATTATGGAGTCTCATAGAGCTTTCTACCACTCCGGGTTGTGTAATTATTGCCTTCTAGTCTCCATCGAGCGCAATCCTTTTTCCGGCGCACTCCTCAAAAATCTTTATTTCCGACACACTCTCATGGTATGCCACTGTCGGTTCCTTTCCACAATTCTTTTCTCACTCTTAGACTTTCAGGTCGAGTATACAGTCGTCGCACATGCGCTGCGAATCACACTGTATTCAGTATAAGTTTGGCCACGCCCACCACTATTAATTGGTTCTTTCCTATGCCTTTCCAAATGCTTTTTTGGGTGTGTTGAAGGGTGCCATATGCCCCTCCTTTGGGCGTGTTTGTCACGCCCATAGCAACAGACCCTCTTACTTGGGTCATTTCACCTCTGGCTAGGTCAGAGTTTCCATAGTAAAGTCATTTATAGTTTTCTTAATAAGTTTGGCGCCATTCAACAAAACTCCACCAAAACGTTTTTTAAAAACTTTTTTTAAGTTCCTCACTTTGGGTTATTCTTGGCAAGTTTCGTGCTGAACTGCTAAGTAGTGGCAAAAACATCTATCTAACTGTCTATCTATCTATTGCCCTCACTCTATCTACCTTTCGCCCTCACTCTATCTATCTATCTATCTATTTATCTATCTATCGCCCTCACTCTATCACACTCACTCTATCACCCCTCACTCTATCAATCTATCTATCTATGGCCTTCACTCTATCTATCACCCCTCACTCTATCAATCTATCTATCTATGGCCCTCACTCTATCTATCGCGCTCACTCTACCTATCGCCCTCACTCTATCTATCGCCCTCACTCTATCTATCGCCCTCACTCTATCTATCGCCCTCACTCTATCTATCTATCGCCCTCACTCTATCTATCTATCGCCCTCACTCTATCTATCTATCGCCCTCACTCTATCTATCTATCGCCCTCACTCTATCTATCTATCGCCCTCACTCTATCTATCTATCTATCGCCCTACTCTATCTATCTATTTCCCTCACTCTATCTATCTATTGCCCTCACTCTATCTATCTATTGCCCTCACTCTATCTATCTATTGCCCTCACTCTATCTATCTATTGCCCTCACTCTATCTATCTATTGCCCACACTCTATCTATCGCCCTCACTCTATCTATCGCCCTCACTCTATCTATCGCCCTCACTCTATCTATCGCCCTCACTCTATCTATCGCCCTCACTCTATCTATCGCCCTCACTCTATCTATCTATCGCCCTCACTCTATCTATCTATCGCCCTCACTCTATCTATCTATCGCCCTCACTCTATCTATCTATCGCCCTCACTCTATCTATCTATCTATCGCCCTACTCTATCTATCTATTTCCCTCACTCTATCTATCTATTGCCCTCACTCTATCTATCTATTGCCCTCACTCTATCTATCTATTGCCCTCACTCTATCTATCTATTGCCCTCACTCTATCTATCTATTGCCCACACTCTATCTATCGCCCTCACTCTATCTATCGCCCTCACTCTATCTATCGCCCTCACTCTATCTATCGCCCTCACTCTATCTATCGCCCTCACTCTATCTATCGCCCTCACTCTATCTATCGCCCTCACTCTATCTATCGCCCTCACTCTATCTATCGCCCTCACTCTATCTATCGCCCTCACTCTATCTATCGCCCTCACTCTATCTATCGCCCTCACTCTATCTATCACCCTCACTCTATCTATCGCCCTCACTCTATCTATCGCCCTCACTCTATCTATCGCCCTCACTCTTATCTATCGCCCTCACTCTATCTATCTATCTATCTATCGCCCTCACTATCTGTCTATCGCCCTCACTCTATCACACTCACTCTATCACCCCTCACTCTATCAATCTATCTATCTATGGCCTTCACTCTATCTATCGCCGCTCACTCTATCTATCTATCTATCTATGGCCTTCACTCTATCTATCGCACCTCACTATCAATCTATCGCGCTCACTCTACCTATCGCCCTCACTCTATCTATCGCCCTCACTCTATCTATCTATCGCCCTCACTCTATCTATCTATTGCCCTCACTCTATCTATCTATCGCCCTCACTCTATCTATCGCCCTCACTCTATCTATCGCCCTCACTCTATCGCCCTCACTCTATCTATCGCCCTCACTCTATCTATCGCCCTCACTCTATCTATCGCCCTCACTCTATCTATCGCCCTCACTCTATCTATCGCCCTCACTCTATCTATCGCCCTCACTCTATCTATCGCCCTCACTCTATCTATCGCCCTCACTCTATCTATCGCCCTCACTCTATCTATCTATCTATCGCCCTCACTATCTGTCTATCGCACTCACTCTATCTATCTATCGCCCTCACTATCTGTCTATCACCCTCACTCTATCTATCGCCCTCACTCTATCTATCGCCCTCACTCTATCTATCGCCCTCACTCTATCTATCGCCCTCACTCTATCTATCGCCCTCACTCTATCTATCGCCCTCACTCTATCTATCTATCTATCGCCCTCACTATCTGTCTATCGCACTCACTCTATCTATCTATCGCCCTCACTATCTGTCTATCACCCTCACTCTATCTATCGCCCTCACTCTATCTATCGCCCTCACTCTATCTATCGCCCTCACTCTATCTATCTATCGCCCTCACTATCTGTCTATCGCACTCACTATCTGTCTATCGCACTCACTATCTGTCTATCGCACTCACTATCTGTCTATCGCACTCACTCTATCTGTCTATCGCCCTCACTCTATCTATCGCCCTCACTCTATCTATCGCCCTCACTCTATCTATCACCCTCACTCTATCAACCCTCACTCTATCAATCTATCTATCTATGACCTTCACTCTATCTATCGCCCCTCACTCTATCAATCTATCGCCCTCACTCTATCAATCTCGCTCACTCTACCACCACAGCATCACTCAGGGCCACCACAGCATCACTCAGGGGCACCACAACATCACTATGCGCAACGACAGCATCACTAAACGCCACGGCATCACTCGTCGCCACCACAATATCACTCGGCGCCACCACAGCATCAATTTTTGCAACTATTCAACAGCAACTGGTTCAAATATGTTCTCTCAATGTTTCAAGCTTTATTGCAAATGTCACAAAAAGATGTTAATATTTCACTTCTGTTCTTGGATTTTCGTCACAATAAAATACACTGAACATAATCTTCACAAAAGTTATTTACAAAAGTTTAAGCTATTGACATTATAAATTACAATAACTTTTATTTAAGTATTATTAAAAAAAATGAAAAGCCATTGTTATTTGTAAGTCACGTAAATACTACACATATTGCATTATAAATGCTATAGGTGTCACATTTGCAAAAGTTGTAACTATTGGCATTGTAAATGACAAAGCTATTAATGTAGCTATTTTCAAAACCAACACATAAATAAAAAATTTGTCATTTACAATACCAATATCTCAAACTTTCCTAATGCGAGACCTATTGCATTGCAAATGCTTGTTTTTTTTCTTTTCTTTTTTTAAACCTTTATTGAAGTATTCAAAAGACTACATGCGCAGGCCTACAACCACAGGAAATAGTCTAGGAGACATGCAAATATATACGACCAAATAATATCGACGACACAAATACAGCATGTGGTTGTATGTGCCACAAAGCGAAAGGATATCAAAGGTTTCATTTTAAGTTATGAAGAAGCAGTAGTGGCTGCACTATCAATGGCGTCACACCATACAATAAAAGTGAGAAGAGATGGGGGGGGGGGGCGTGCCCCGCAATGCAATCAGGACCAGGTGACGGACAATACAACTTTAGACACACTACGCCCGCCGAGGCAGGCTAGGAGTAAAAGGCAATACGATAGCAAACGATTTAGCAAGAGCATCATCCCGAAAACCCACCCTCCGGAGACAGTGAGGTAGAGGCAAGTATAGACGCCAGATAGAGAAAGAAGTGAAATAAGGAGATACAGCCAACCCTACTGAAGAAGAAGGAAAGCCCACCGAAAGAGGGAAAGGGACCATAGAACAAAACAAACTAAAATAACAAACCCCCCCCAGCACCCACCACCCTGCACCCCTGTAATGGCTACGGCCTACCCCACTAACAGCGTGCCTGTCGCCCCGGAACTGCCCCAAAGAAGGGAAAAAGGAAAAAGTGGAGGAGGAGAACAACAGACACATTCCCGGCCCCTGTACCCCCCGCCATTAGCGACCTCCCCAAAACATATTGTCCATCAATAAAAGCAAGTATTGAGAACCTACATGGGGAGGACTTCAACAAAAAACACCCGACACCCAGTGAGATACACGCTACAATCCCGGCATAGATCACAAGGCATAGCTAACTCAAAAAGTGAAAGTCAACATGCCCCGTCCGGTGCTTCACGAAAACCCCATGTCACCCAGGCCACAGCAAGCACGAAAAAAGCGAAGCGTCCCAGACAGTGTAAAGCGATGGTATCGGGCCGAGGACAGGACACTAGTTGAAATCAGCCGCGACCAGTGCGAGCTGTAGGAAAACCCATGTCGCCCAAGCCACAGTAAGCATGAGGTAAACAAAGCGTCAGTAGCAGTTCGAGTCAGCGGAATCAGGATCGAAGACAGGATACAAAATAGTTCCCTGAGTCCACACAAATTGCCGAGTTTTAACATCAAAGTCGCCCGATCAGTGGAATCATTATTAGCCAACTTGCCTGCCGTACCCCAGTAACACAGGTGAAAATCCCGCACAGGCACCAGCCGGAACAATCATACAAGTATCAACCCAGACCCGCCCGATCCAGTGTATGGATGTGACCCATTTCGGTCACTGCAGCTGTAGGCAAGCACCGAACTGGATTGAGGTAGCAATTCTGGAGACCGGCAGCACACAACAAAGCACTGTGGAACGCCACATCACAGACACATCCAAGAGCCATCAGGAAACCCCGGTGCTGTCGCACGGTCGATAGTACGGTTTCCGGGAGAAACAAGAGAGACGTATCCTGGCGCCACCACAGCTCCTCGTCAGAGGTCGGAGGGGGAACAACACTGATCAGTATTCCCGAAAACACTGCCTCCATCCGACCCTCCGTTTCCACCATGAACACCGGGCGCCGCCCGTTAATGCCGTGTGTCTGGCTATCTTGGTCAAACAAACCGCTTCTCACACACTCCTGCACCGTGAACTCCAGGGGACATACGGCAGCCGTCTGCCAGTCCGCATCATGTCTCACAGCTGCCGAGGACCCATCTACGGTAGTGAGGTCAGCCTTGCATGGGCCCATCCCCGACACGACCACATCCAAGCCGCACTCCAGGGCTGTCATCCTCCGACACAAAAAGGAGTGCAGTTCCACAATAGCCGCCATAACATCGCTCAACTGTATGTCCGTGCTCTCTCCCCCATCGGTGGCCCCTTTCGCGACCGCTGGAGCTCCATCGTAAGAGGCAAATCTGTGCGGAGCAATAAATCGGACCATGGTGTTGTCCTCAGCGGTTCGAGTCACGATCGCAGCCGGGGCCCCTTTCAAACGCCATCGCATGCATTGCCGCTCGCATTGTGGACCACACTCCGATAGGCAGAAAAACGCCCCATAGTTGCTGTTGGCCAGCCGGTGAATAATCCCGCAAAAGGTGGGACACATCCGGCCAGTGTCGGGCGTTCTCCTTTCAGGCAGGATATTTGCGATCGGCGTGCGGGGTATCCACTCCGCAGGGCAGCCGACGGGGGTGGGGGGCACGTCAGTCACAAGCCGAGCAGTATATTTTGAGTCCACTGCAGCTGATAGAATGCGTGGTCTCCCGTCCAATCCGGGAGGGTCCCAACTTCGTCCGCCGGACCGGCACTTGCCCGTACCGCACTGCCGTTGTTGTTCAACTCGAGGCCGGCCACTCCAGTACCACAGGTCCCGGTTTCAAAGCAGGGGCCGGCCACAGTCCTCGTGATGCCTTATCTCCGTCCACCCGGCAGGTAGGACAATCGGGGGCACACCGATCGGCAGCATTTCCTCTCAGCCGTGCTGGGACATGGCAAGGGCGCAGGATAAACGACAGGATATAGTGGCAGGAGAGGGAGGTCAGCGGAGCCGGGAACCTAAGCGGCCATCTTGGTCGCCAGCTTGGCTCCTCCCGTCTGGTTTCATCTTCTTATTTGAAAAAGAAAGGTAAAGACTTAGCGGAGTCCTAGAGTGGAGCAAAAATGTCGGATTGCACTCTATCCGAATTTCCAGATTTTGAAAAATGGTTTCAGTCATGGGTCATTTTGACATCTTAACAATCCGTATATTTCGTATTTGTTCCTGCTTGCTCATGACAATTTGGGACTATTCATGTAAAATGTGGAGGTTTCATAGTGCTGCTCGATTCTGGATTTAGTTACATTAATTTGCTGTGTCTGATCTGCTGATAGAGGATAGTGACATATAATCTTAAAGTGGCAATGAAGTATCTATGTACTGAAAAATCTACAGGACACCCCAGAGTGTTCTTTATATCGGGCTCTAGCAAGGACTACTTCATGAAAGCCTATCAATTTTGTCAGAAGCCGAAGCTTACAGCATTCATCCTCTGTAAGACTACCATGCTCTTTCTGGTGCGACTGGATTCTGCTATGTCCATTGGTATCTTCTGGGTGAATGTGTCGTGAGGTAATTAATGCCTGCTGTAGGGGAGAAGGGTATTGACTCAAGCTTGCTCTGGGAAGAGTGTTTAATGTAATTCAGTTGATCCACAAATGTATAGGACATTGTGCTGTGGCCTGAGATAGGGGTTGTAGTCGGTTGACATAGGAAGGGAAATGTATTGAACTGATGAGTGAACCTGGGCACTAAGTGTTCTTTGTTTTACTCATTGGTTGATCTAAAGTTTTTCATCCTTGGGCATTTGGCTGTCAAAGTGAGAGGTCATAGGCTTACATTTAAACACATGCACCCAGGCTTGTGTGGACTGAGTGCACAGGTTGGCTTTTGTTCATTTGAAAAATGTGTACTTGGTTTCACGTGTGACGTCCATGATTTAGGGCTTGTTTCCTGTGAGGTTTGATGCCCTTAAAGCGTGTTTCATCTGTGCTTAAACAATGGATATAGTGTGTTTTGCAGGAGTTTTTGTAGCTATGTGGGCCTTTGTACAGTTATGTGCCTTTGTGTGCTATGATCCCTTATTTGTGATGTAATTGTAGGGTGCAGAGTATTGAATCTTTGGAAAACCAAACCATATCTGAGATATTCTTAAAGTTAAGGAGGAGATATTTGCTGGCGGATTAAGTTACCATGGTGAATCAGCTTGTGACACTGGTGTTTCATTTGTGTAGGCAGGACTTCAGATATGTACTATTTAGTAGTGAATCTTTGCCCATCTACAGAAGCAAAAGGAAGTGAATTCTGGTTGGAGAGCTGTAGTGTGTGCAGGACAAGTAGAGATATGTGGAGGACAAATAGAGATATGTGGAACCCCTTGGTAGTAACGAATGAGACATTTTTCCTGGACTCCCCGCTACTAACTCCATGTAATTAAAAAATAATTTTAAAAAAGGCTTCTCCCGAACTCTTTCTCTAATAATTGCATAATCAGTTAGTTTTGAATTGTATCTGTTAATTTTCAGACACCCGGGCAGATGCCCTACTGAGAATTAGCACCAAGTATTGGAGCTTTTGTACCAGCTGTGGCACAAATTGTGTACATTATGTTTTACTGGTTCATTCCATGTTGTTTTTATATATATATTTATTTATTAAACTTTGTTGCAATACAGAAACTTGAGAAACATTTCGTGCAGAGTCACAATGCACAAAGACAGGCAAAGAGTTACAATGAGGAGCTTTATGGCGACATGAGGATCCAGGAGTGATAAAGTAGCAGCACCAGAAAACCATAGGGGCATGTCCACCCCAAAGGGCGCACATAAAGGAACAATAACCAAGAGGGACAGAAGGTCGCAGGGGCATCAATAGGAAATACAGTTAGGGGTCCGGCTCGGGCCAGCACCGGCGGCCGCCGCGGACCAAGGGCCGGCGCGGGAGCGTGGGAGAAGCAACTCTGCCGGGGAAGGAGCAGGAAAGAAGGGATGGGCGACAGGGGCCAATCAGACAACAGGGAGGGAGTAAAGCAATCTCAGCACTATGAACCCAGAATTAATACCCCATCCCCCCGAGGGATACACATGAAAAGACAACAACGGAGAGGCTCATGAAACAGCAAAGGCTCCTGGTGAATAAGGTAAGGGGGATAGTCACTGACCAACTTCGGCGGCACAGGGCCGGAGGGGAACGCGGGAGAGGCAGCGTCGCAGGAGTGAGAGCGGTAGAGGAGATAGGCAACCAAGGGGGCCCAAATGTCGACAGGGCGGGACCAGGCGGGCATCAAATCCCAAAACTCAGATTAAAGCGTCTGACAGCGAGAGGCATCCTCCAGCCAACTCGCAACCTTAGGAGCGGGCCGCCGACCCCAACACATGGCCACTCTACGTCTGGCTAGCACCAAGAGCATCGCAATCAGACGGCGAGAGGCATCAGGGCAAAATTTAACAAAGCAGAGGAGACAAAGGAGAGGATCAGGGCACACTGCCGCGCCGGTGATGTCAGAGATAGTGGAGCAAACCGCCTGCCAGAACTCTTGATCCTTAAGACAGAGCCATGCCAAATTAGCAAAGTTCGCAGCGGGGGCGGCACAACGAATACAAGAGTCCTCGGGGATAAGCACGAGCCGGTGGAGATGCACGGGAGTGCGGTAAAACCTGTGCAAGAACATGAAATGAATCAAGCGGAGCCGATAATGAGAGCTTTTTAGTTTGACTACAGTGTTGGACCCGGTCTCGTGGCGTGGGCCTCCCTGACCCGTAGTGACCCCTCCTGACCCGTGCAACTCCCCACGACCCTGATTCACCCGACCATTCCCTCCATGACCCACATCCCCGACACTGGGCTTCCCCCGTCCTCTCCCTCCATTTCCCTGGTACCCGAGGCCGATGCCCACGTCTCTGCACCTAAGATGGCTGCCCCGGCCCCAGCCCGACCTCGGCCTTCGGCGCGCCATACCCGGCTGGGGGTGGGGGGTAGAGCTCTCCCCGTGAGCGAGAGAGGGAGCGAGAGAGGAAGGAGTAGCTCGATCACACCTCCCACCTCCCCTCAAGAGATGAGTTTCGATCACCCATCCGGCCTCCCTGAGGGCTGGCTCCAGGCCTGCTGAGTGTCTGGGATCCCTCCAGACCCAACTTGAAAGGATGAAAGAAGCCGCCAAGGCGGAACCCACAACAACCGGCTCCCAGGTGCTAAGACCTCCGCCTGCGAGGACTCCGGACATCAAAGGGGAGCAGTCCTATATCAAGGGTTGCTCTGGGACGATCAAGTCAGTTGTATCCTGGACCACGTGAGCCCTGCAGACCTCGTCGCGGCTCCTACCAAGCAGAGAAGGACTTCTACTCGAGAACCACTGGAGCCCTGCTGACTTCGTCGCGGCTCCTACCTGGCAGAGAAGGACTTCTGCCCGAAACCACCTGAGCCCTGCTGACGCTGTCGCGGCTCCCCTGCAACCGTAAGAACTCCTGAGCCCTGCTGATCTGATTGCGGCTCCCTAAGACCGTAAGTACTACTACATCCTTGCTCGAGCCCTGCTGATTCAATCGCGGCTCAGAGACTATCCTAGTCCGGCTGGACCCCCGATCTACCCGTATCCCCGGCTCGAGGATTGAGAGCTGTGCGCCGGATACGCCCCCACAGTGACTTTGAACCTTGAGACTGTCTCGCTACCCTGATCCCTACCGATACGTTCCGAGCCCTTGCTCTGTTGTACATACGACCCTGCGGATCATAAAGATCCCATTTTGCTTGAAGAGATAAAGAATACGTTCTCTTGTACCCTACTGTGTGGTGTCTCTTTGTCGAGTGGTGCTAGCTCAGCGCGCGCGATCCTAGATTCGAGATCCTCTGCCTGAGGGGTCTCCCGCCAGTGCTCGGCAGTGTTCCTAGGAGAGGTGGGTCACAGGGTGGTCAGGTGCACATTCTGGCCTCCCCCCTGGGATCGCCCCTTCTAACATTGGTGGCAAGCGACGGGATCCGAGCCCATAATCTAGAGATCGTACAGTGAGCGGCTGACGCAGTATCGAACAAAGATGACAGAAAAAAACACCAAGAGTTCCACTGAAGCCGACGCGAGTACCACGTTCCGTGCGGAACGGCTAGAAGAGTACACGCATAAAGAGTTGAAAGAGTTTTGCAAAGCATGAGGAATCGCTACCACAGGCCTGAATACAAAGTAAGACATGCAGAAGGCCCTACAAGCTTGGGTAGAGTCCGAGGAAAACCCTCCCCCATCAGGAGGAGAAGCAGAGCAGCCGACTGAACCCGACCTCAACCCAAGAGTGGGCAGCAGTGCTCCGGTACGGAGCAGCACACCAGATGGGGGCCTCTCCCCAGAAGAGCTCGCGGACAGAGAAAGAAACCGCAATCATGAACTTGAATTGGCCAAACTCAAAATTGAGGGTGAACTAAAATTGGCAGAAAAGAACCTAGCGGTAGAGCAGCTACGAGTACAAGGAGAGTTGGTAGAGAAGAAACTCCAACGGGAACATGAAGGCAAGAGACTCCAGCTGGAGCACGAGCGCGGCCTGAAGGAGATCGAACTAAAGGCCCGGAGCGAAGAAAACCGAACCCCGGGGAACCGAGAAGCCGTTCCCCTGGTAGAGCCAAAAGTCCACATCCCCAAGGATGTGGTAAAAGAGTACTACAAGAACGACTATATCCAGCAATGGTTCAAGGCATATGAAGTCGCCATGACCTCCCACCGAGTTCCACAGAAGGATTGGAGAGCTGGGTTGTGGGGCCAATTCCTGAGCGAGGGGAGAGACACCCTGCTCGACCTGCCATCCTCCGTGCAGACCTCCTACAGCCACATGAAAGAAGCCCTCCTCACGAGATACGGGCTCACCCCCGAGATGTATCGCAAGCGGTTCCGAGACTGCAAAAAGATCCCTGGCACCACGTGGGTGGAGTTCGTGAACTTTTACATTCGAGCCCTAGAAGGGTGGATCAAGGACAGCGAAGTTACCACTTTGAAGAACTTACAGATCTCATTGCATGGGAACACTTGTCATCGAACTGTTTTGTGGAACTACGCCAGCATCTGGTGGACAGCAAGCTCGCAGATCCGAGGAAGCTGGCCGTTGCGGCCGATCGCTGGGTGAACACCCGCATCCCCCGGGGCCCCGTAGGAGATTACCCCCGAAACAGTCCGGGACCTCCCCGCCAGAGGGGAGGGGGGAACCAAGGAAGACAGAGAGAGTCCCAGTCAGGTCCCCAGCGTAGCCCCCCCAGAAACCAACCCCAGACCTTTCCAGCACCCCCACCAGCTAATCCTGCTCCCCTAGGTAACCGTGGGCACCGGGTCACAATCACCGGTTTCCGTTGTCAGCAGCCAGGGCATTACGCCAGTGACCCCCAGTGTCCCATGACCCTGCGACCCTCCACGACAGCTCCCCCAGCCCGACAGATAGCCAACGTAGCCCTAGGGGAGGAGATGGAGGACACCGAATAGTGGGAACCTGCTGCCATGGCCCTAGTCGCCTTAGGAGACCGAGAGATGATCCCCGGAGCCCCCCTACCCGATAACACCAAGAAATACCGGCAACTGGTGACGGTGAATGGCCACCGAGTGGAGGCCCTTCGCGACACCGGGGCGAGTATCACAAGTGTCCTCAGTCATCTAGTCAGGGAGGACCAGATCATTCCGAACGTCCTGTGCCCAGTACTGTCCGCTGACAACATGGAGAGCTTGTGTCCAACATGGAGATCCAGAACACCTCAGCACGACTCATCCTGGACATCCCCCGCCGAAGCCACATCTCCGGACACCTGAGAGACCTGCACTGGCTCCCGGTCAACAAGAGAATCACCTTCCGGCTCCTCACCCACGCACACAAAGCCCTACACAACCAAGGACCAGGATACCTCAACAGCCGCCTCAACTTCTACGCTCCCACGCGCCAGCTTCGATCGACCAGCCACGCCCTCGCCGCCGTCCCCCGCATCCGAAGAGCCACCACAGGAGGAAGGTCCTTCTCCTACCTGGCCGCCAAGACTTGGAACTCCCTTCCGACCCACCTCCGCCTGACCCAGGACCACCTCGCCTTCAGGAAGCAGCTCAAGACCTGGCTATTCGAGCAGTAGCGGACCCCCCCCCCCCAGCGCCTTGAGACCCTCCGGGTGAGTAGTGCGCTATACAAATGCTCTGATTGATTGATTGATTGTGTAAGATGGCCCTAGTACCGTTCGAATGGGGGGGGAGTGATAGGCAAGTTACGAGTCGCTGTCCGAGCCTCCCAACCTGTAGACTGTCTCCTGGGTAACAACCTGGAAAGTTCCCCGTGGAGACAGGTTGAGCGCAAGACCCACCTGGGCATGATGGGCCTACCCGAATGGGTGTGCGCCACCACCCGATCCATGTCGGCCTGACTCTCCCCCCTCGGGGCGGTCGACGCCGAGCCTTCTAGCCACCTTCCTGTGAATGAAGGCAGGGACGACCGAGCCCAGCCTAGTGATCTCCCCCCAGGAGAGGAAACCGTCACCGACGACGAACTCCGGCATCCCGATCCCGCACAGATCCCTGAGCTAGGTGATCTGCCCGATTTGGCGCAGTGGCGCCACGAGGGGGGCCCCTCCCGAGAGGAGTTCTGCCGGGAGCAAGCCACTTGCCCATCCCTGGTCGGACCCCGGCAACCGGCCGCGGCCCAAGCTGCGGGCGACCAATCTGGAACCCATCTAGTATATTGGGAGAATGACCTCCTGTACAGTGAGCAGAAGTCTGCCGAGCTAGGGTCAGCCCGGGTGAAGAAGAAGGAAAGCCCACCGAAAGAGGGAAAGGGACCATAGAACAAAACAAACTAAAATAACAAACCCCCCCCAGCACCCACCACCCTGCACCCCTGTAATGGCTACGGCCTACCCCACTAACAGCGTGCCTGTCGCCCCGGAACTGCCCCAAAGAAGGGAAAAAGGAAAAAGTGGAGGAGGAGAACAACAGACACATTCCCGGCCCCTGTACCCCCCGCCATTAGCGACCTCCCCAAAACATATTGTCCATCAATAAAAGCAAGTATTGAGAACCTACATGGGGAGGACTTCAACAAAAAACACCCGACACCCAGTGAGATACACGCTACAATCCCGGCATAGATCACAAGGCATAGCTAACTCAAAAAGTGAAAGTCAACATGCCCCGTCCGGTGCTTCACGAAAACCCCATGTCACCCAGGCCACAGCAAGCACGAAAAAAGCGAAGCGTCCCAGACAGTGTAAAGCGATGGTATCGGGCCGAGGACAGGACACTAGTTGAAATCAGCCGCGACCAGTGCGAGCTGTAGGAAAACCCATGTCGCCCAAGCCACAGTAAGCATGAGGTAAACAAAGCGTCAGTAGCAGTTCGAGTCAGCGGAATCAGGATCGAAGACAGGATACAAAATAGTTCCCTGAGTCCACACAAATTGCCGAGTTTTAACATCAAAGTCGCCCGATCAGTGGAATCATTATTAGCCAACTTGCCTGCCGTACCCCAGTAACACAGGTGAAAATCCCGCACAGGCACCAGCCGGAACAATCATACAAGTATCAACCCAGACCCGCCCGATCCAGTGTATGGATGTGACCCATTTCGGTCACTGCAGCTGTAGGCAAGCACCGAACTGGATTGAGGTAGCAATTCTGGAGACCGGCAGCACACAACAAAGCACTGTGGAACGCCACATCACAGACACATCCAAGAGCCATCAGGAAACCCCGGTGCTGTCGCACGGTCGATAGTACGGTTTCCGGGAGAAACAAGAGAGACGTATCCTGGCGCCACCACAGCTCCTCGTCAGAGGTCGGAGGGGGAACAACACTGATCAGTATTCCCGAAAACACTGCCTCCATCCGACCCTCCGTTTCCACCATGAACACCGGGCGCCGCCCGTTAATGCCGTGTGTCTGGCTATCTTGGTCAAACAAACCGCTTCTCACACACTCCTGCACCGTGAACTCCAGGGGACATACGGCAGCCGTCTGCCAGTCCGCATCATGTCTCACAGCTGCCGAGGACCCATCTACGGTAGTGAGGTCAGCCTTGCATGGGCCCATCCCCGACACGACCACATCCAAGCCGCACTCCAGGGCTGTCATCCTCCGACACAAAAAGGAGTGCAGTTCCACAATAGCCGCCATAACATCGCTCAACTGTATGTCCGTGCTCTCTCCCCCATCGGTGGCCCCTTTCGCGACCGCTGGAGCTCCATCGTAAGAGGCAAATCTGTGCGGAGCAATAAATCGGACCATGGTGTTGTCCTCAGCGGTTCGAGTCACGATCGCAGCCGGGGCCCCTTTCAAACGCCATCGCATGCATTGCCGCTCGCATTGTGGACCACACTCCGATAGGCAGAAAAACGCCCCATAGTTGCTGTTGGCCAGCCGGTGAATAATCCCGCAAAAGGTGGGACACATCCGGCCAGTGTCGGGCGTTCTCCTTTCAGGCAGGATATTTGCGATCGGCGTGCGGGGTATCCACTCCGCAGGGCAGCCGACGGGGGTGGGGGGCACGTCAGTCACAAGCCGAGCAGTATATTTTGAGTCCACTGCAGCTGATAGAATGCGTGGTCTCCCGTCCAATCCGGGAGGGTCCCAACTTCGTCCGCCGGACCGGCACTTGCCCGTACCGCACTGCCGTTGTTGTTCAACTCGAGGCCGGCCACTCCAGTACCACAGGTCCCGGTTTCAAAGCAGGGGCCGGCCACAGTCCTCGTGATGCCTTATCTCCGTCCACCCGGCAGGTAGGACAATCGGGGGCACACCGATCGGCAGCATTTCCTCTCAGCCGTGCTGGGACATGGCAAGGGCGCAGGATAAACGACAGGATATAGTGGCAGGAGAGGGAGGTCAGCGGAGCCGGGAACCTAAGCGGCCATCTTGGTCGCCAGCTTGGCTCCTCCCGTCTGGTTTCATCTTCTTATTTGAAAAAGAAAGGTAAAGACTTAGCGGAGTCCTAGAGTGGAGCAAAAATGTCGGATTGCACTCTATCCGAATTTCCAGATTTTGAAAAATGGTTTCAGTCATGGGTCATTTTGACATCTTAACAATCCGTATATTTCGTATTTGTTCCTGCTTGCTCATGACAATTTGGGACTATTCATGTAAAATGTGGAGGTTTCATAGTGCTGCTCGATTCTGGATTTAGTTACATTAATTTGCTGTGTCTGATCTGCTGATAGAGGATAGTGACATATAATCTTAAAGTGGCAATGAAGTATCTATGTACTGAAAAATCTACAGGACACCCCAGAGTGTTCTTTATATCGGGCTCTAGCAAGGACTACTTCATGAAAGCCTATCAATTTTGTCAGAAGCCGAAGCTTACAGCATTCATCCTCTGTAAGACTACCATGCTCTTTCTGGTGCGACTGGATTCTGCTATGTCCATTGGTATCTTCTGGGTGAATGTGTCGTGAGGTAATTAATGCCTGCTGTAGGGGAGAAGGGTATTGACTCAAGCTTGCTCTGGGAAGAGTGTTTAATGTAATTCAGTTGATCCACAAATGTATAGGACATTGTGCTGTGGCCTGAGATAGGGGTTGTAGTCGGTTGACATAGGAAGGGAAATGTATTGAACTGATGAGTGAACCTGGGCACTAAGTGTTCTTTGTTTTACTCATTGGTTGATCTAAAGTTTTTCATCCTTGGGCATTTGGCTGTCAAAGTGAGAGGTCATAGGCTTACATTTAAACACATGCACCCAGGCTTGTGTGGACTGAGTGCACAGGTTGGCTTTTGTTCATTTGAAAAATGTGTACTTGGTTTCACGTGTGACGTCCATGATTTAGGGCTTGTTTCCTGTGAGGTTTGATGCCCTTAAAGCGTGTTTCATCTGTGCTTAAACAATGGATATAGTGTGTTTTGCAGGAGTTTTTGTAGCTATGTGGGCCTTTGTACAGTTATGTGCCTTTGTGTGCTATGATCCCTTATTTGTGATGTAATTGTAGGGTGCAGAGTATTGAATCTTTGGAAAACCAAACCATATCTGAGATATTCTTAAAGTTAAGGAGGAGATATTTGCTGGCGGATTAAGTTACCATGGTGAATCAGCTTGTGACACTGGTGTTTCATTTGTGTAGGCAGGACTTCAGATATGTACTATTTAGTAGTGAATCTTTGCCCATCTACAGAAGCAAAAGGAAGTGAATTCTGGTTGGAGAGCTGTAGTGTGTGCAGGACAAGTAGAGATATGTGGAGGACAAATAGAGATATGTGGAACCCCTTGGTAGTAACGAATGAGACATTTTTCCTGGACTCCCCGCTACTAACTCCATGTAATTAAAAAATAATTTTAAAAAAGGCTTCTCCCGAACTCTTTCTCTAATAATTGCATAATCAGTTAGTTTTGAATTGTATCTGTTAATTTTCAGACACCCGGGCAGATGCCCTACTGAGAATTAGCACCAAGTATTGGAGCTTTTGTACCAGCTGTGGCACAAATTGTGTACATTATGTTTTACTGGTTCATTCCATGTTGTTTTTATATATATATTTATTTATTAAACTTTGTTGCAATACAGAAACTTGAGAAACATTTCGTGCAGAGTCACAATGCACAAAGACAGGCAAAGAGTTACAATGAGGAGCTTTATGGCGACATGAGGATCCAGGAGTGATAAAGTAGCAGCACCAGAAAACCATAGGGGCATGTCCACCCCAAAGGGCGCACATAAAGGAACAATAACCAAGAGGGACAGAAGGTCGCAGGGGCATCAATAGGAAATACAGTTAGGGGTCCGGCTCGGGCCAGCACCGGCGGCCGCCGCGGACCAAGGGCCGGCGCGGGAGCGTGGGAGAAGCAACTCTGCCGGGGAAGGAGCAGGAAAGAAGGGATGGGCGACAGGGGCCAATCAGACAACAGGGAGGGAGTAAAGCAATCTCAGCACTATGAACCCAGAATTAATACCCCATCCCCCCGAGGGATACACATGAAAAGACAACAACGGAGAGGCTCATGAAACAGCAAAGGCTCCTGGTGAATAAGGTAAGGGGGATAGTCACTGACCAACTTCGGCGGCACAGGGCCGGAGGGGAACGCGGGAGAGGCAGCGTCGCAGGAGTGAGAGCGGTAGAGGAGATAGGCAACCAAGGGGGCCCAAATGTCGACAGGGCGGGACCAGGCGGGCATCAAATCCCAAAACTCAGATTAAAGCGTCTGACAGCGAGAGGCATCCTCCAGCCAACTCGCAACCTTAGGAGCGGGCCGCCGACCCCAACACATGGCCACTCTACGTCTGGCTAGCACCAAGAGCATCGCAATCAGACGGCGAGAGGCATCAGGGCAAAATTTAACAAAGCAGAGGAGACAAAGGAGAGGATCAGGGCACACTGCCGCGCCGGTGATGTCAGAGATAGTGGAGCAAACCGCCTGCCAGAACTCTTGATCCTTAAGACAGAGCCATGCCAAATTAGCAAAGTTCGCAGCGGGGGCGGCACAACGAATACAAGAGTCCTCGGGGATAAGCACGAGCCGGTGGAGATGCACGGGAGTGCGGTAAAACCTGTGCAAGAACATGAAATGAATCAAGCGGAGCCGATAATGAGAGCTTTTTAGTTTGACTACAGTGTTGGACCCGGTCTCGTGGCGTGGGCCTCCCTGACCCGTAGTGACCCCTCCTGACCCGTGCAACTCCCCACGACCCTGATTCACCCGACCATTCCCTCCATGACCCACATCCCCGACACTGGGCTTCCCCCGTCCTCTCCCTCCATTTCCCTGGTACCCGAGGCCGATGCCCACGTCTCTGCACCTAAGATGGCTGCCCCGGCCCCAGCCCGACCTCGGCCTTCGGCGCGCCATACCCGGCTGGGGGTGGGGGGTAGAGCTCTCCCCGTGAGCGAGAGAGGGAGCGAGAGAGGAAGGAGTAGCTCGATCACACCTCCCACCTCCCCTCAAGAGATGAGTTTCGATCACCCATCCGGCCTCCCTGAGGGCTGGCTCCAGGCCTGCTGAGTGTCTGGGATCCCTCCAGACCCAACTTGAAAGGATGAAAGAAGCCGCCAAGGCGGAACCCACAACAACCGGCTCCCAGGTGCTAAGACCTCCGCCTGCGAGGACTCCGGACATCAAAGGGGAGCAGTCCTATATCAAGGGTTGCTCTGGGACGATCAAGTCAGTTGTATCCTGGACCACGTGAGCCCTGCAGACCTCGTCGCGGCTCCTACCAAGCAGAGAAGGACTTCTACTCGAGAACCACTGGAGCCCTGCTGACTTCGTCGCGGCTCCTACCTGGCAGAGAAGGACTTCTGCCCGAAACCACCTGAGCCCTGCTGACGCTGTCGCGGCTCCCCTGCAACCGTAAGAACTCCTGAGCCCTGCTGATCTGATTGCGGCTCCCTAAGACCGTAAGTACTACTACATCCTTGCTCGAGCCCTGCTGATTCAATCGCGGCTCAGAGACTATCCTAGTCCGGCTGGACCCCCGATCTACCCGTATCCCCGGCTCGAGGATTGAGAGCTGTGCGCCGGATACGCCCCCACAGTGACTTTGAACCTTGAGACTGTCTCGCTACCCTGATCCCTACCGATACGTTCCGAGCCCTTGCTCTGTTGTACATACGACCCTGCGGATCATAAAGATCCCATTTTGCTTGAAGAGATAAAGAATACGTTCTCTTGTACCCTACTGTGTGGTGTCTCTTTGTCGAGTGGTGCTAGCTCAGCGCGCGCGATCCTAGATTCGAGATCCTCTGCCTGAGGGGTCTCCCGCCAGTGCTCGGCAGTGTTCCTAGGAGAGGTGGGTCACAGGGTGGTCAGGTGCACATTCTGGCCTCCCCCCTGGGATCGCCCCTTCTAACATTGGTGGCAAGCGACGGGATCCGAGCCCATAATCTAGAGATCGTACAGTGAGCGGCTGACGCAGTATCGAACAAAGATGACAGAAAAAAACACCAAGAGTTCCACTGAAGCCGACGCGAGTACCACGTTCCGTGCGGAACGGCTAGAAGAGTACACGCATAAAGAGTTGAAAGAGTTTTGCAAAGCATGAGGAATCGCTACCACAGGCCTGAATACAAAGTAAGACATGCAGAAGGCCCTACAAGCTTGGGTAGAGTCCGAGGAAAACCCTCCCCCATCAGGAGGAGAAGCAGAGCAGCCGACTGAACCCGACCTCAACCCAAGAGTGGGCAGCAGTGCTCCGGTACGGAGCAGCACACCAGATGGGGGCCTCTCCCCAGAAGAGCTCGCGGACAGAGAAAGAAACCGCAATCATGAACTTGAATTGGCCAAACTCAAAATTGAGGGTGAACTAAAATTGGCAGAAAAGAACCTAGCGGTAGAGCAGCTACGAGTACAAGGAGAGTTGGTAGAGAAGAAACTCCAACGGGAACATGAAGGCAAGAGACTCCAGCTGGAGCACGAGCGCGGCCTGAAGGAGATCGAACTAAAGGCCCGGAGCGAAGAAAACCGAACCCCGGGGAACCGAGAAGCCGTTCCCCTGGTAGAGCCAAAAGTCCACATCCCCAAGGATGTGGTAAAAGAGTACTACAAGAACGACTATATCCAGCAATGGTTCAAGGCATATGAAGTCGCCATGACCTCCCACCGAGTTCCACAGAAGGATTGGAGAGCTGGGTTGTGGGGCCAATTCCTGAGCGAGGGGAGAGACACCCTGCTCGACCTGCCATCCTCCGTGCAGACCTCCTACAGCCACATGAAAGAAGCCCTCCTCACGAGATACGGGCTCACCCCCGAGATGTATCGCAAGCGGTTCCGAGACTGCAAAAAGATCCCTGGCACCACGTGGGTGGAGTTCGTGAACTTTTACATTCGAGCCCTAGAAGGGTGGATCAAGGACAGCGAAGTTACCACTTTGAAGAACTTACAGATCTCATTGCATGGGAACACTTGTCATCGAACTGTTTTGTGGAACTACGCCAGCATCTGGTGGACAGCAAGCTCGCAGATCCGAGGAAGCTGGCCGTTGCGGCCGATCGCTGGGTGAACACCCGCATCCCCCGGGGCCCCGTAGGAGATTACCCCCGAAACAGTCCGGGACCTCCCCGCCAGAGGGGAGGGGGGAACCAAGGAAGACAGAGAGAGTCCCAGTCAGGTCCCCAGCGTAGCCCCCCCAGAAACCAACCCCAGACCTTTCCAGCACCCCCACCAGCTAATCCTGCTCCCCTAGGTAACCGTGGGCACCGGGTCACAATCACCGGTTTCCGTTGTCAGCAGCCAGGGCATTACGCCAGTGACCCCCAGTGTCCCATGACCCTGCGACCCTCCACGACAGCTCCCCCAGCCCGACAGATAGCCAACGTAGCCCTAGGGGAGGAGATGGAGGACACCGAATAGTGGGAACCTGCTGCCATGGCCCTAGTCGCCTTAGGAGACCGAGAGATGATCCCCGGAGCCCCCCTACCCGATAACACCAAGAAATACCGGCAACTGGTGACGGTGAATGGCCACCGAGTGGAGGCCCTTCGCGACACCGGGGCGAGTATCACAAGTGTCCTCAGTCATCTAGTCAGGGAGGACCAGATCATTCCGAACGTCCTGTGCCCAGTACTGTCCGCTGACAACATGGAGAGCTTGTGTCCAACATGGAGATCCAGAACACCTCAGCACGACTCATCCTGGACATCCCCCGCCGAAGCCACATCTCCGGACACCTGAGAGACCTGCACTGGCTCCCGGTCAACAAGAGAATCACCTTCCGGCTCCTCACCCACGCACACAAAGCCCTACACAACCAAGGACCAGGATACCTCAACAGCCGCCTCAACTTCTACGCTCCCACGCGCCAGCTTCGATCGACCAGCCACGCCCTCGCCGCCGTCCCCCGCATCCGAAGAGCCACCACAGGAGGAAGGTCCTTCTCCTACCTGGCCGCCAAGACTTGGAACTCCCTTCCGACCCACCTCCGCCTGACCCAGGACCACCTCGCCTTCAGGAAGCAGCTCAAGACCTGGCTATTCGAGCAGTAGCGGACCCCCCCCCCCCAGCGCCTTGAGACCCTCCGGGTGAGTAGTGCGCTATACAAATGCTCTGATTGATTGATTGATTGTGTAAGATGGCCCTAGTACCGTTCGAATGGGGGGGGAGTGATAGGCAAGTTACGAGTCGCTGTCCGAGCCTCCCAACCTGTAGACTGTCTCCTGGGTAACAACCTGGAAAGTTCCCCGTGGAGACAGGTTGAGCGCAAGACCCACCTGGGCATGATGGGCCTACCCGAATGGGTGTGCGCCACCACCCGATCCATGTCGGCCTGACTCTCCCCCCTCGGGGCGGTCGACGCCGAGCCTTCTAGCCACCTTCCTGTGAATGAAGGCAGGGACGACCGAGCCCAGCCTAGTGATCTCCCCCCAGGAGAGGAAACCGTCACCGACGACGAACTCCGGCATCCCGATCCCGCACAGATCCCTGAGCTAGGTGATCTGCCCGATTTGGCGCAGTGGCGCCACGAGGGGGGCCCCTCCCGAGAGGAGTTCTGCCGGGAGCAAGCCACTTGCCCATCCCTGGTCGGACCCCGGCAACCGGCCGCGGCCCAAGCTGCGGGCGACCAATCTGGAACCCATCTAGTATATTGGGAGAATGACCTCCTGTACAGTGAGCAGAAGTCTGCCGAGCTAGGGTCAGCCCGGGTGCTGGTGGTACCCCTACGCTTCCGAGACTTCCTCCTGGGCCTGGCCCACGATGCGCCCCTGGCGGGACACTTGGGCCAGGACAAGACCTATCACCGCCTAGTTACGCACTTCTATTGGCCCAAGATGCGAGCAAATGTAGAGGCCCACTGCAAGTCCTGTCCCACGTGCCAGGCTAGTGGGAAAAGTGGAGGAACGCGCAAGGCTCCCCTCCAACCCTTCCCCGTCATCAATACCCCCTTCGAGCGGGTCGGGATCGACATTGTGGGGCCCCTAGACCCCAGAACATCCCAAGGTCACAGGTTCATCCTAGTCCTGGTGGATCACGCCACCCGATACCCCGAGGCCATTCCCCTCCGCACCGTAACGGCCCCCGTGGTGGGCCGAGCGTTGATGGGGATCTTTTCCCGAGTAGGTTTTTCCCGCGAGATCGTGAGTGACCACGGAACTAACTTTATCTCCAAATACATGATGTCCCTGTGGCAACAATGTGGAGTGTCCTACAAGTTCACCACCCCGTATCATCCCCAAGGAAATGGCCTAGTTGAACGGTTTAACCGGACACTGAAGGGGATGATCATGGGCCTAGAAGAGCCCCTCTGGCGTAAGTGGGACGTCCTCCTCCCCTGCCTCTTGTTCGCCTACCGGGAAGTCCACCAGAAGTCCCTGGGGTTCAGCCCATTTGAGCTGCTGTACGGGCATCCCGTCCGGGGGCCCCTCAGCCTGGTCAAAGAGGGGTGGGAGACGCCCCCCCGAGAACCACCTCCAGATGTGTTCCGATACATCCTAGCCCTCCGAAATCAAACTCGGAAATTCCGAGCGCTGGCCGAAGCCAACCTCGAGGCAAGTCAGGAGGAGATGAAGCGCTGATATGACCAGAATGCCACTCTGGTCGAGTTTCAACCGGGCCAGCAAGTCTGGGTGATGTCCCCGGTGAAACCCTGCGCCCTCCAAGACAAATGGACCGGGCCCTTCAAGGTCGTGGAGAGGAAGAGCCAAGTGACCTACTTGGTGGATTTCCAGTCCCCTCGGAACCCCCTTCGGGTTCTCCACGTGAACCGCCACAAGCCTCACTTCGTGCGGACGGAGTTGAGCTTGCTCTTGGCCACCGACGACGGAGCGGAAGAGGAAACGGAGCCTTTTCCTGACCTTCTGTGTGCCAAAGAGAAGGATGGCTCCGTAGACGGAGTGAGCCTCTCTCCATCCCTCACTCCTCAGCAACGTGAAGACTGCCGCCAGCTCTTGGGGCAGTTCCCTGATTTGTTCTCTCTGGTCCCCAAGGTCACCAACTGGTGTTTCCACGACGTGGACACCGGAGACAGCCCGCCGGTACGACACCGAGCCTACCGAGTGCCTGACCGAGTCCGGACCTGCATCCAGGCCGAAGTCTCAAAAATGCTCACTCTAGGAGTGGTCGAGCCCTCCGACAGTCCCTGGGCCAGCCCAGTGGTACTGGTCCCAAAAGCCGCGGCCCCTGGGTCTGTCCCCGAACTTCGGTGGACTACCGGGGGCTCAACGCAGTCACCCGAGCAGACGCCCACCCCATTCCCCGCGCAGACGAGCTCATCGACCGCCTGGGGTCTGCTCGCTACCTGAGTACCTTCAACCTGACCTGCGGCTACTGGCAAATTGCGCTCACAGAGGGAGCCAAGGAGGGGTCCGCCTTCTCCACCCCGGACGGGCACTATCGCTTTCGAGTGATGCCGTTCGGGATGAAAAATGCCCCGGCCACCTTGCAGAGACTGGTGAACCGAGTCCTGGCCGGGCTGGAAGAGTTCAGTGCCGCATATCTGGATGATATTGCGGTGTTCAGTTCGCAATGGGACGAGCACCTCCGGCACCTCCGGAGGGTGTTGCTAGCCCTGCGCCAGGCCGGCTTGACAGTGAAAGCTAGCAAGTGCCAGATTGGGCAGGGGTCAGTGACCTACCTAGGCCATCAGGTTGGGAGCGGGCAGGTCGCCCCTCTCCAGCCGAAGATCGATTCCATCCTGGCCTGGGAGCCCCCCACCACACAAACCGAGGTCCGAGCCTTACTGGGCCTCACCGGCTACTACCGGAGGTTCATAAAGAGTTATGGCAGCATAGTGGGTCCCGTCACAGAATTGACGTCCCAAGAAGCTGCCCAAGCGTGTGCAGTGGACCCCCTCCTGTCAAGAGGCGTTCAACGCCTTAAAGACCGCCATGTGTACTGCCCCCGTGCTCCAAGCCCCGGACTATTCAAAGGAGTTTGTGGTCCATACCGACACCTCCGAGCATGGCATCGGGGCCGTACTGTCCCAGCTCAATGAGAAAGGCATAGATCAGCCCGTAACCTTCCTTAGCAGAAGGTTACTGCCCCGAGAACAGAGATGGAGCACCATCGAACGAGAAGCGTTCGCAGTAGTCTGGGCCCTCAAGAAACTCCGACCTTACCTGTTCGGAACCCACTTCCGAGTACAGACAGACAATCGACCCTTACGGTGGCTCATGCAGATGAGAGGAGAGAACCCCAAACTGCTGCGATGGTCGATCTCCCTCCAGGGGATGGACTTCACAGTAGAGCACCGCCCTGGTACCGACCACGCCAACGCTGACGGCCTCTCCAGGTTCTTCCGCCTCAGCGATGAGAACCCCCAAGAAGATGGGTAGTTCTCCTTGGCCTTCAGCTGGGGGGACGCGTGTTGGACCCGGCCTCGTGGCGTGGGCCTCCCTGACCCGTAGTGACCCCTCCTGACCCGTGCAACTCCCCATGACCCTGATTCACCCGACCATTCCCTCCATGACCTACATCCCCGACACTGGGCTTCCCCCGTCCTCTCCCTCCATTTCCCTGGTACCCGAGGCCGATGCCCATGTCCCTGCACCTAAGATGGCCGCCCCGGCCTCAGTCCGACCTCGGCGCGCCATACCTGGCTGGAGGGTAGAACGCTCCCCGTGAGCGAGAGAGGGAGGAGTAGCTCGAACACACCTCCCACCTCCCCTCAAGAGATGAGTTTCGATCACCCATCCGGCCTCCCTTAGGGCTGGCTCCAGGCCTGCTGAGTGTCTGGGATCCCTCCAGACCCAACTTGAAAGGATGAAAGAAGCCGCCAAGGTGGAACCCACAACAACCGGCTCCCAGGTGCTAAGACCTCCGCCTGCGAGGACACCGGACATCAAAGGGGAGCAGTCCTATATCAAGGGTTGCTCTGGGACGATCAAGTCAGTTGTATCCTGGACCACGTGAGCCCTGCTGACCTCGTCGCGGCTCCTACCGAGCAGAGAAGGACTTGTACTCGAGAACCACCTGAGCCCTGCTGACTTCGTCGAGGCTCCTACCTGGCAGAGAAGGACTTCTGCCCGAAACCATCTGAGCCCTGCTGACGCTGTCGCGGCTCCCTTGCAACCTAGAGAACTACCTGAGCCCTGCTGACCTCGTCGCGGCTCCTACCTGGCAGAGAAGGACTTCTGCCCGAAACCACCTGAGCCCTGCTGACGCTGTCGCGGCTCCCTTGCAACCTAGAGAACCACCTGAGCCCTGCTGACCTCGTTGCGGCTCCTACCTGGCAGAGAAGGACTTCTGCCCGAAACCACCTGAGCCCTGCTGACGCTGTCGCGGCTCCCCTGCAACCTTGAGAACTCCTGAGCCCTGCTGATCTGAATGCGGCTCCCTAAGACCGTAAGAACTACTACATCCTTGCTCGAGCCCTGCTGATTCGATCGCGGCTCAGAGACTATCCTGGTCCGGCTGGACCCCCGATCTACCCGTATCCCCCAGCTCGAGGATTGAGAGCTGTGCGCCGGATACGCCCCCACAGTGACTTTGAACCTTGAGACTGTCCCGCTACCCTGATCCCTACCCATACGTTCTGAGCCCTTGCTCTCTTGTACATACGACCCTGCGGATCATAAAGATCCCATTTTGCTTGAAGAGATAAAGAATACGTTCTCTTGAACCCTACGTGTGGTGTCTCTTTGTCAAGTGGTGCTAGCTCAGCGCGTGCGATCCTAGATTCGAGATCCTCTCCCTGAGGGGTCTCCCGCCAGTGCTCGGCAGTGTTCCTAGGAGAGGTGGGTCACAGCGTGGTCCGGTGCACATTCTGGTCTCCCCCCTGGGATCGCCCCTTCTAACATACAGCAATAAAGCGAGTCGGCCTCCGAGATATCAGTACCAAGGTGGCCACCCCACGCCTCACACGCCCGAGTCGAAGAGATGGGGGATGACAACAGGGCAAAAGCGTATAGTTTGGTGACCAACTTGTGTGGTGACGTGGAAGTACATACAAATCCAGGGCCGGGAAAGTAGGAGGGATTGTGGGAAGGTGTAGGGTGCAGTTTCTGGCAATTAGCTCGCAACTGATGGTATACGAGCGTGTCCTGCAACGATGGAGCCTCTGGAAGCGAGTAGATGGAATTCTCCGGATAGAGATCCGCTAAAGTCCTCAGGCCCTGCCGCACCGCATGACGAGACATGCTAGAAGACTGAAGGGACGTGAAGTCCAGGTGGTCCATAATTGGCATAGCATTGGTAGAGAGAAGAGAAAGAACAGAAAGCCGGTGCAAGGAGGACCATGCCCAGCGCAGCATCTAGACCGTATCGACCTTTGTCCGGGGGCGCACCGCAGGAGTGAACAGCGCAGTAGTCAGTGGCTAGGGTGAAGCAACGTCAGACTCCACCTTAAGGTGGGGCTGATAGGGGGTGGGGTGTAGCCAAAAATGCAAGAAGCAGGCCTGAGCGCATGGAGCGTAGAGCTGAAAGTCAGCAGGGCCGGACTGGGAACCAAAACCGGCCCTGGCAAAGTGCTCGGCCGGCCCCCCCTCCTCCCCCTGGGGGAGGGGGGGATGCCACGAGCTCTTTACCAGGGCCGCTTTTCCGCCGAATTTGTTACAGGGCCGATTTTGCAGCTATGCTGCAAAAACGTCCCTGTAACAAAAACGGCCCCCTTGGGACCAAAAACGGCCCCCACCCTTGCGGCCTACCGGGGGATTGCCCGGTGCCCGCAACGGCCAGTCCGGGCCTGAAAGTCAGGCGCACCCAAACCGCCAACAGACATGGGCAAGGTCACGATATCATAGGCTACCCTAGGTTGCCGCCCCGCCCACACCAGCGAGACGACCAGAGAACGCAGCCTGAGAAAGAAATGAGAAGTTAGGGGGATAGGTATGTTTGAGAAGAGGAAAAGGAATTTAGGGAGGACTACCATCTTGGCTATAGCGATGCGGCCGGCCAGTGACAACGGCAGGTGGCTCCACAAAGGGATCTTAGATTCGAGCCAGTCCACCGCGCGCCCAAAGTTCGACATCCAAAGTTCATCCAAGTCTCTACTCGGCCAAATGCCCAAGTAGCGCGTAGGACCGGATACCCACTCAAACGGGAAATCTGGTGCGAAGGGGAGGGTAGCATCCGTCAAGGGTAAAAGAACGGACTTACTCCAGTTTACCTGGATGCCTGAGAGCCAGCCAAATCGAATAACCTCCCGCACCAAGGGACTGAGATTTTCCTGGGGATGACTGACATAGAGAGTGATCTCGTCCGCATACATGGAAACTAGGAGGGAGCAGGACGAGAAGCCAATGCCTCTGTGAGTATGGTGCTGTCGTAACCTAGCGGCCAGGGGCTCCATCGCGATGGCAAAAAGCATGGGCGATAACGGGCACCCCTGACGGGTTCCACGAGTAATGTTGATGGGGTCAGACACCTGACCATTAATGCGAAGACGGGCGGTGGGGATGGTATAAAGGAGTTTAATATTAAACAAACAGTGGGCACTGAATCCCATACGCGGCAGGACATAAAAAAGGTAGGGCCACTCCAGCGTATGAAACGCCTTTGTGGCGTCAAGCAGTGCAGCCACGGCCGTAAGATTAGGATAAATTTGATGTAAGACGGAAATGATAGTGCGAAGATTGTGGGAGGTAGCCCTACCAGGAATAAACCCACATTGATCGGGGAGGGCAATGGTGGGCATTAGTAAAAGGAGACGAGAAGCAATCAATTTGGCAAAGATTTTATTATCGATATGTATAAGGGAAAGGGAGCGGTAGGAATCTCAGCGGTCGGCGGGCTTGTCAGGTTTAATGAGCAGGGTTATTAAAGCCTCACGAAGGGACGGCGGGAAGATGCCCGTGTCAAGACTCATTGTACATAGCCGTCAGGTGCGGTTCCAAGATGGTGGCGTACGATTTATAAACCGAGGCAGGTAGGCCATCGAGGCCCGGTGCCTTGTCGCTAGGTAGACTGCTGATGGCTGCCAAAATTTCCTCCCTAGAGAAAGGCTCGTTAAGGAATTTACGATGATGGTGCCAGACAAGGGCAATGGACTTGAAATGCTGATCAAACTCCTCTGGGGGCAGAGGGGGGCCGGCAGAGTAGAGCTGGAAGTAAAAGGCGAGGAAACTGGACTTAATTGCTTCCAGTGAGGTGGTCCGGTCCGGACTGCCATCACTGAGGGCTGTGATATAGGAAGCTGTGCGCGGAGGGTGCAGAAGGTTGGCAAGGGTGCGCCCCGGGCGATCCCCATCTCCAAAGCGGCCTCATCCGTAAAGTCTGAGTGTTATTGACGCAGTAGCGCCAACGTCTCGGGGTTGGTGCACGCCTCCTGGGCGGCATCCAAGTCCCGGATCTCCTCCTCCAGTTTAGCCAGGGTGGAGCAAATAGAGCGGAGAACGCCCACCTGTTTGGAAATACATTCTCCCTGGATGAAAGCCTTGAAACCCTCCCATAGGGTGGAAGCAGAATCGAGGGAACCCACGTTAAGATCAAAATAGTTAGTGATTGCGGTTTGGATTTCATCACAGAACACGGAGTCCCTAAGGGCATTGGGAGAGAGACGCCAGGTGAAGGCCCGACGCGGAGAACAAGGAGGCCAGAGAAGAAGCTGGACCGACGTCTGATCGGAAACGGTGCGAGCCATGTGTGTGACCTAAACGGTCCAGGACAAGAGTGTCTGTTGAGGAGTGTACCTTTTGTACATCATGTGTTACGTTCAAAGTAGAGAGACGTTTTTATATTTTTACTCGCCGATATGTAAAGTGTATGTGGATACATACCTCTGGACATCCTCAAGATGGAAGAACGATTTATATTTTTGCTGTGTAATATGGAATGTGCTTACATGTATCTATGGCCATTTGCAGCATAATAAGTTTTTGTTATCCAAGAGGTGCCCTGTCCCAGAGAGGAAAAATTGATATGCAAGACATATGGCAAAGAAGTTAGCTGGGTAAAAGTTTAAAGCCTTTTCCTCTAAGGACATGAAACTGAATTGAGCTCCTAGTGAATAAGGAGGACATTCCAAAGTTTAGGTTGAAGATAACACATGTTCCTGCCCTGACAGGTGTGGCGAACTAAAGGAATCTCAAGAAAAAAAGTAGTAGTTAAATATGGAATCCCTCTAGTGACAGCAAGGGACTCAATATGTGGAGCCTGTTAAAGGAATGGAAGCCAGTCGAGTTACAAGCTTGGCAGGGGGTTTTGATTGGCGTCTTTGCAGCAGTATTTTGAAACATTTAGTAATCTGGCCATTAGATAGTTATGGAGACCATGGTAAATTGAGGTAGCAATCGATAGTCAAGTCTTTAGACAACGATAGGTTGGTTGCACCACAAGCTTGCAACAGTTTTTTCTGGGAAGTAGGGCAAAATAATCGGGCTCAGTCTAAGATATTAATAGCTCAAAGCAAAGGTTTGTGCACAAGTTGATGGGAAAATAATCTATTTTTTTCCGATATGTAGTAAATAAATCACTATTAAGCTCCATCTTCTTGTTTCCATTCTGTTATTATTGTTTGCTTTGTATGTTTGTGTGTTCTCAAGGACCAACTCTAGATTGGGTCTTGTGTACACTCAAAAACTAAATCAAAACGTCCTCTTTTCCATGCCCCAAAGGGATTGTTAATATTTCTTTTCACCCCTACTAAAAGTATAGAAATGTTCCAAGGAAAAGAAAATTAGCTAAAATAATTGCAAAATTCACTCAATTGCCAAACCAAACAATGAAGCACTAGATTTCAACACTTACTTCTGGCCCAATTGGTACACCTCTTTGGGGGTGAAGACATAGATTCTAAAATAATAGACTTTAAGTTTCTGGCCTGAGTAATGAATAAGACTAACATTTGAAAGGATACTTTAGGTTTATTTTGGCACAATTAAACTTCCCACCTGCAAAAAAGTAAGCAAAATCAGCCCCTTTTGGCATCTGCTCTCTCATCTTTACCTTTGTAATTGAGCCATTGGTAGGTAGACAAGGAGAAAACGAAGACAACTAAAAATCACCTTGTTTGCCAAAGATCAGTGTACGTTCCACAACACTTGTGAAATTTTACGGATAGTCTTCGTGAGAAATGCAGCTTTCACAAGAATCCCAGTTTCAGTTGCAAATGTTTATCCCCCAAGCACCTTGGCATTTAATATTTCTTAAATATAATTTGGCCTTTATAGGCATTCTGTATTTTTACCTATTGATGGGTTAAGCTTGGATTCTCCTGGTAGAATTGTATGAGCTTTTTGCTGAGTTTCTCACCCAGAATCATATTGTACCCATGTCTTGCCATACTCCATCTCCGGCGAACTCCCCAGCAAACATAAATATGCTATTCGCCTTAGAAAGTGGGCTAAATAGTAAAAAAAAAAAAGGGAGTGTTAGCACACTTCTGGCAAGCAGCACACAATTTGCCCAGATGGACTGTGGTGAATGTGCTGTGTGTGATCTCTTACTTTAGGCTAAAGGTTTTGCAGTAGTTACCATGCTGTATATCCCTACACATGTGGTTCAGGATATTTTACCTTCTTCAGTAGAGGCTAGCACTCCTGTTTAAGGGTTCTGGAAATGCTGCTTAGTCTTCTATGGTTTCTATTTCATTCCCAGAGTGCAGGTGAATACCATTGAGTTTGCCAGCCCAATAACTCAACAGGAAGCCAATCAAAAATGTGTACAATGCATCTGGGTGAACTGTGTGATGGTATGCCACGTAGTGTGCTCCTTACCCTTATTGTATAGTTAGCTGAAAATATACAGAGAACGCCTAGCAATCTTAAGTACGCTCAGGGTAACTTCGTAGTCTGACTTTAAAAGATGCTGTGACATAGTTTGAGTTTAAAAATATTTCTAGAATGCGCGTACACCGAGCTGTTTCATGGCGCTTTTTGTAGTACTACAAACCCAAATGAACGAAAAGAACTAGAAGCCAGGAGCGGATTTAAGAGGGAAATGCCTGGGAGAAAAGAAGAGTTTTAAGAGCTTTACGAAAAAGGGAGTGTGATCCTGTCCCGCGTCCAACCCCGCCAGGACTACCCGCCCCTCACGACTCACCGGTATCCAGGGACCCCCACAGCAGTCCGCGCCGCCGAAACCCCGTAACACACCACCATGACAGAGCGGCAACAGTGACTCGAAGTATCCCGCCCCTCTCTTCCATGCAGGAACCAATCCCCGAACGCCGCCAACAGGAAGCACTTGAATGCGACCCCGGAAGTCCCGCCCCTACAACAGTGAAAAGCAACCCCAGCGCCCAGGACCCCGTCGGAGTATCGTGGCAGGATTCTAAGGCAGACGGAGAGGACGACGGAGCAGAGAGAGCGGAAGAAGACGTATGGTCGGAAGATTGGTGGAGTCCCTGAGGAGGTGGCTGAAGAGCGGCCGTAGTCCATCGGAGGGCTACGGCGGACCGCGTGAGTACCTAGTACCCCTTTCTGAACACCCTAGGTGCTCAGTGTACATAGTGTAAAGTCTCTCCTATTTAGGCACGGAGCACGGTAAAGAACCTCTCACTGTATATTTTGTACAGCACGCTCACTGCATTCGCCCTCTCCCCTCACTCACCCTTCGGACACCCTTCCTACTCCCTTCCTCCTCCTCCGCCCTCCTTCCTCCCCTTTTCCGCACTTATCTTCGTTTCTTGCTCCCACACGTATCCGGTGTTGGTGTCGGGTGGACTGCTGTCCCACAGTGCTGGTCTAACGGTCCCTTCTTTCTCTTATTGCCCTCCGAGGTACCTCCCCGACATCTGATCCGACCCGAAGACCAACAAGACGGGATCCGGGACAAAGAAAGAAGGACCGGACGAAGACCCTCCTCACGGAAGGACAAGACCCGACGCCCCGGGAGTCACACCACCTGTTGTTCTCTGACTTTCTTGTGTACTTTAATAAACCAGCATAGCCCACTATATACGGCCTCCTTGCCTGCTATTTCAGCCCGCGACAACCGCCCCTTCACAGGGAGTACTGGGGACAAGATCTCAAAGAAAGTGGGAGAGAGTTCCAGAAAGCAGGAGCCACTGTTGAAAACTTGGATCCTCCCCATTTTTTCCGTTTGAAACTGGGAACGGTGAGAAGCTGTTGGGTGGACGAGCGCAATTCTCTGGTCGGGGTGTAATCATGGATAGCAGAGCTAATAAAGGCTGGGGCAGAACCAGACCGGGCATTAAAAATTATGCAGCCTAGCTTGAAGAGGGCACGTTGCTGAACAGGGAGCCAGTGTAGAGATTTGAGAAGGGGCGTGACGTGGTGTGACTTAGGTAGGTTAAACACAAGACGGGCTGCCTGGTTCTGGACCAACTGGAGACGCCGCACGAGGTACGCCGGCATGCCACAATAAAGGGCATTGCCGTAGTCCAAGCGGGACGTCACCATAGCCAGAAGTATGAGTTTAAGGGCGGATGGGGTGAAAAACCGGGAGACTTTACGTATAGTCCGAAGGGAAAGAAAAGCTGAGGAAACAACCGCACTAACTTGGGAGTGAAGGGAAAGTTGGTCATTAAATTTAAAACCAAGGGTTTTAACCGAGGAAACAGGGATGGGTGGGGGACCTAAAGAAGGGGGCCAAAAGAGTGAAGACCAAGGACTGGAGCAACCACCCGTCAACACCAATTCCGTTTTATCGGGATTGAGTTTCAGGTGGTTGTGATTCATCCAGTCCTGATCCAGTAGTGAACCAAGAGTTGCTTAAACAATGGGATAGGGCATTCTTGAATGTTTCCCAAATATGCTTTGCTTTTCCAGGCAATGTAGAATTGTTTATGATAGCTGCTTGCCTTTCCAATGTTATTGTTTTGGAACTGAAACATAAATGAATGTACCACACCTCTTATACTGTTCATGCGCAGCCTGGAGTTCACTGCTGTGTTAATCAACCGCTAGATTTCCTAGTTGTGGGGTTGGTAAGTGTGATGATTCTCATTGGGTCTTCAATACGTAGCTGTTCTATAGAGTGATTTAGTTCACTGACAGTGTAAACAACTGAGATTGGGTTTCGGTAGGAGGAGACAGCTACAGGAGTTAGAAATGTGATCAAAGTTGAATCCGCTTTCCACCAGCCATTTTTTAAACATGTTGCTTTGCTCCTATATGAAAATATACGGCAGAATGTATCTGCTCACTGAAAGGATATGTGTATGGTCTGTTGAGCTACCAAAAGACTCTAGACCATTACAGAAGAAGTGTAGCAAAACAAATCATCTGCTTCCAGAATATGGAAAATTCGCACAAATTGTCACCTCTGGTATTTGATGCCTGGAAGATTGTGGAACATTTACCAAAGTTCATTTTCAACCTGGTGGATGAGGTGTATAGTCTCTTGGTGTCTGTGCTGAATGTTTTATGGAACCTTAATAAAGTACAGACTTTCAAGAAAATGGTTTCATCTAGAGTTAGTGCTATATCAGTGTCCAACTCCCCTCGTGCGATCCCCTTTTCGCTTTATCATTTAGCTTTCTCATATTTATTGTGACTGTTTACATGCAATTATTGATTTAAAAGAAGTAATAGAAACAGTTAAATATACAATCAGTTAAACCTTGAGAAAAAGGGTGTAATTCTAATGTGTTACTTTTCTTCTGTAATAAGTATTAGAAGTTTCATTAATATTCCTTAAGAAATTCTAATTTGAATTAAAACTGTTTTCTAAAACATAAGAAATGTTTTGCGTAGAATTTATATGTAGAATCCACTGTTTGTAAGTGAACAGTTTTTTTTTAACAACTCTTTTTATTGACAAATCGCATAGAAGATACAGCTCTCCGTACCCCAGAGGAACTGTGGCAAATACAGTACAGCATAATCAGCGATTCAGTTTACAGTAGTATATAATAAGAAAAGAAGCCCCCAGTCCCTTACCCCAACTATCCTGACCCACCCCCTCCCTTACCCATCCCCTGCACGGCGTCTCTCTCGTTCTGCAGCTAGTGTACATACATGACAGTAAGATATTAAACATCTCCCTCATGTGCCCGTCGCCTCCGCCCCTTCAACATCTCTAGTCGGTGCCGGAGGTTCCAGCCACAGGCCTCTGTAGTCCGCCCATCTTTTCCAGATTTTATAATGTTTTGTGGGGCAGCCTCTGGCCTCAAATATCGGCCGCTCAAGACCTATACAGCAGTCCAGGCCCTTTTTCCACACAATCACTTTGGGAGCACAGGGATCCTTCCACACCTTGGCCACATCCCGTTTCGCCACCGTAAGTCCCAACAGAAGTAGGTGTCTCTTATAGATGTTACCCCCAACTCCTTCGAGGACATGAAGTAGGCCTAGCTTAGGGGTACGGGGGAGGTCCCAGCCCAGCACTTCTGACAAACAGTTCCACACACCCGTCCAGTAAGTGAACAGTTTTGAACTATTTTTCATCCACTACTTTGAGAACTTATTAAGCTAAATTTATTTTGGATTGAATTACGTTTTTGTTCCAGAAGTGTTTTATTAACATTAACTGGTCCTTGCTTTTCTACAGAGATTCCGGACAGACTTCTCAGAAGGGAAAATCACAGGAAGGGTATGTTTTAAAAGATAACTTTTTAGTGTAATGAACGTTAAAATATGAGATCCATGACAGTTCTTTAGTGTCCTGAAAGATCTATTTTGTTTTAGTCACAGTGTTTCAGGATCACATGGACACTATTTTACACTTTATATAATGTAAAGTTTGTCATATCTGCCTCTTGTTTTATTAGATTTTGTTAAACTATTTGCATTTATATTTCTCTCAACTCTCAATGGGTGCCGTCATATGCTTTTGAAATGGTGCATCCTTCTTCTGCATGCCCCTGGTTCGATAAATGCATGAGTGCGGATACTGGTGGATGATAACTGCTTGTCAAGTTCCCCGAGTGCTCAGAAGTTGATCTTAACTGAAGATTGTTTGTGAGTTTGTGAGAGGTGTTGGAAAGGTTGCTCTACTTGCTGTGATCTTTTAGAGATTTTCTTTGAAGTTTGTTGGAATTGGACCACAGATTGTTTTTGTGGAAATGAAGGGACATTCTGCCTTAGATGTGATGTTATAGTTAGCTTTGTACATGATGAAGATTTTGAAAGTGATCCATACATAGAGGAAGGCCAAGTTCAGTTTCCTCCTCACTGGCCTGGTGGCCCTTTTGATTATTTGGTTGCATAACCACCATTGTCGTGAACGTTGTAGCAGATATGTGGTTTCTTTACAGACTGTCACCAGTATTGGCCTTATCCAGCTTTGTGACAACTATTATGTATGCCATTGTTGTGAAGTGTTCTTTCACAGGTTTGGTTGTTTGCAGTGTTGGAGTTTAGAGCACTAGTATTGGGGTCTTACAGTGAGTCTCCTTAGTTTTTCAGGAATATTTAATTAGACTCTCCGTTATCACTTTGTGAAACATGGGAACTAAGCTGACTGAGTCAGTACAGGGAAGAGTATATAATCCGTGAAGGAGATCGATCATTAGAGAAGGGATCCTTGTTAAACATAAAAAATGTGCATGTCGCTCAGTCTTGAGTGTATGTGTTTGTATTTTTGCTGCTTGTGTAGTAAATCATGTACTGTGTAATCTCCAGACTTCTAGTGTTGGGTTTCGGAATATTACAGACTGTTTTTCTTAAAGTAATACTTTTGGTTTGAACATGTAACAGATGACAAATGAAATTCACAATGCACCAGGACACAGACTCCACCTTAAATTAATTCTTCCGCCATTGTGTTTGGCTGTTCATCAAGGTAATCCTTTGAACAACGTCACATTAGCAACTTTGACCCTGTAAGTTGAGAAAATCGGCAATACTTAGAGCATTCAATGACACCGAAGGTCTTTTGAAATGAAAGGGCAACTTCTGAGATCGTCCTGGGCAGGTTGTATAAGAACAAATCACTTAGGAATACTTCATGGAAAACACGCCCTTGAGTTCTGCCATAGTTATTATTCCAAATTCCCTTAGTCCATCCTGAACTGGGCGTGAAACCTCTGCTTGCCAAGGGACCACAACAAGACCAGTTGCTCAGCATGCAAGCATTTTATTGAAAAAAGGCAGTTCTGCACTAAAGAGATAGGCGGTGGGTGTATTAAGTTGTCATGGACCAAGAACTCTTAATGTCCGGATGGTACCAAGAAGTTAGATGACACCACTTCAGTGAACATATATATTTTCTTGGCATGATCTATGGCATTGCTTAGGAAGGGTGCCCATATCCACATTCAGTACATGACTCTGATGCCGAGGTCCATTATTCTAAAAAAAATAACACAACACACAATATTAAGACCACAGTCTTAAAAGAGGATCGACTTTGAGAGCTTTACCCAAAGAAGGTAACTTGACTTCAAATTAGAACGGCCTCAAGGAAAGAACAATGCCCGGTTCTAGCTTCAGCTCGATGATAGAATCTCGGGGCTCAAAGAGCTCCAACAAGGGCATCAAGGAGTCTCGATGCCAAAATGAGTCAAAGTGCAAAGAACATTTGGATTGTAAAAGATGGTCTTCATTACATACTTTCAGTGACCACAGCTGTCCGAGGCATTGGTTAGATCCACAGTCCATAAAACACTTTTCAGCACTGCCTCTTCCACTTCCTGTTAGCTAATGCATGGTGGGACGGGATTTAGAGAAATACTACTTTACAATCTAAACATTAAAATGTAATCTAAAACAGCACATGCCCCAAACGGAAGAAATTCTGCTCCTCTAACACTCGTTTATAGTTTATGTGCCCTTCCTCCTCAACTGATGTATAGACGTTTTTGGAAGGGTTCTAGTTCAACATTAGAAGATCTTTTCTTTTATTACATTACTTCCTTTAGGCACTCAAACTAAAACTACCTTTCCGATTGGGAATTCACAGTTTAATCCGAGGTAAAGTCTTTGTTCTGGTGCATTAAGAATTTTAGGGACGTGACCATGTGTCAGTTATCGCAATTTCAGGAAAGTGATGTTGACTGTTTCAGAAAGCTGGGGATGGTACTTGTGAGAAAGAACGGGCTAATTATAAGTCCTGTTACAGATTCCTGAGAGGTTTACTCGCCTGCCCTCATATTTTCTATTCCTCTCATAATAATGACACTTAATCTATCTTTTTTCCCTTTTCAGAGGTTATCACTGTGCGGTAATAACCATATTCTCAGTACAACACATTCAGATATGGTTCAGCTTTTTAGGAAGCCGGACATTGAAATGCTACTTGATACAAACTCATTTTCCCAAGCTGACCCAACAAGCAAGAATTGGCGTTGGCTGACATTCTTTTTACTTTGTCGGTGCTCGTATTGTTTTGTCATTTTTGCAAAACGTTATTATTGGGGAAGTTGCTGGGCCTTCGTCAGTCTAAACAAATAAATGTTGGCTAAAAGCAAAATTGTTTAGCTCTCAGAAAGCACATACTTCCATAGGACTCTGACACTTAAGGGAAGTGCTTTGTATGAGATTGTGCTCCTTGTGATTGGGCAGTATTCAGTCACTCACAGTAAAGTTGTCTGATCCCTTGCCCTTGCCTTGTGCTTTATGCTTTAGTGAGTGGCAGAAAAAAGTGAATGGCCAGTAAATCAAGAGAGCTTACTGAAAGCTTCTGTAAGTAAATTATCTATAATTTGAGTAAAATCAAAAGGTCTTCGTCTAATGCCAGACGAAAAAATCAGAAGCCCTGCATATTGACTCTGTGGACTGACTGTAGCACCTCTGGCTCCTTGCTGAATGGAAAGCCGTCTTCATTGCTCAGACAGAAGGTCAGCAATCAATTCTCTGTCTCTGGGTTTAAGTGCTGTACTAGCACTGAAGTATTACAGCACAATAGACACTATGCCTATGTTTCTTGGTTTCAGAAACTAACGCTAAAGGGAAATATATACATATCTCTGCCAATGGCACAGTTACATTTCTTCATTCAGCAATCATTCTGTGGTTGGGGTGGGGAAATATAAGAGAGCGGTTCACCAAGCACTCGAAAATGAGGATGCGTCTCAAACCTACAGCGTTTGAAGGTAATGCTAAGTTGAAGCTCCGTATATAATGACTCTGCCTAATTTCAGTTGTAAAGTTTGTTTTGAGACTAGCATTTCGTAATCAGCAGATAGAAGGAACGTGTTAGCCTCTGGCCTTAGTTTTGCCTATAAATGGGCAGGCTTCAGTTGTTTAAAAACAAAGTAAGACTTTACCACCTCAGCCATTTTTCCCAAAACATGGGTGTAGTTGAAATTACATCAGCCCCTGTTATTTCTGAGGTGGGATCAGAGAGACTTATATTTCAGGACCTTTGACCTGAACAGTAGATAATGACCATTGTTGAGTACTAGAAACGGCAGTATTTTCATACTGCAGGATTGGTTACAGGAACAAAACCAGCATCTGCAAAATAGGCAAAAGCTAAAGGCAAATGTACTTTCTGGAGTTGAGATGTCAGAATTATATGGATTATAAGTAGTAACAAAAGAGGGCGATTGCTTAATAATGTCCATGACAGGTCCCTTAAGTATTCATTTATATTAGTTCTACATTCAATACACGTCTAAAGAAATGATTGCTCCTTATTAGGGCCTCGTTATTGGTGTTCCTGTATTTAGAGGTGTAATGATGCTACCGATAAGTAGCAATACTGCAAGTTGACGTATTGCCTCCTGTAAGAAACTGGATTGTTGATTGACTGGGCTATGAGCCCTGGTCAAGCAACAACCACGGTCTTTGTCAGGGTGAGGCACAATCCAACCCTAAAGTAACCTGTGCCCAACCCTCTGGTAGCTTATCACAGTGCAATCAGGCTTAACTTTGAGTCCATGTGCAAAATATTGGTGCAACACTTCAAGCAGTAATAAAGTGAAAAATACCAAGCCAAATGAATCCCACACCAAGTTAGACAAATGGAGTAATTTTGAATACATGGAACAAGACCAAAACGACAAAAATCCAGTCAGTAGAACCGGAATTACAAGTTTAGCATCAAAAAGCACAAAGCGCCAACTATAGATATCGAGTCACACTGGACCAGGTCAAGTCACGAGTGTAGGTTAACCGCAATGAAGCACAGGTTGGCAACAGTCACCAAATTATTCCTTCTGAAAGTTTACCGTCTCAAATCAGTGGCAAGAGTCCCGTTTGCGGTGGAGGGGCTGCAAAGAGCAGGGAGAGCATCGCGTGAGGCTGTCTGTGTAGCGCAAAGAACAGCCAGGTGTCGTGGACAGGGGTTGCTGGTGCTTTTCATTGGTGGTCCCCACAAGCTGTCGATGCTGCAGCGAAAGAGGTATCTGCCATAGCTTTGTGTTGAATCGCAGTGCGAGCAGTGAAGTCTTGGTGTATAAGGGCCCATTCGCAATCACAATGGGCTCGAAAACTTAAATACAGCTCTCTGAGCCGCACCAAAGGTCCAGAACATCAGGGGCACCACTTGGGGGTCAGGAATCCTCTTAGGCTGGATTCAAGTGCTGAAGCAGGATGTTGGGGAGCCTTTTATGTCCCTGAGGCTTAGATCAAGAGGCCAGCAGTCTAGCCCTTGTAGTCACGTTGGTAGCACTGGGTTCAAGAAGAAGTTGCAGTTCCAGTTCTCCTCTCTCAGGCAAGAGGACCGCAGAGCAGCAAAGGAGAAAACCTGCTGGGTAGCAGTCCAGCAGAGTAACCGTCCAGCAGGATAGCAGTCCTTTCAAAAGCACAGCAGTCCTTCCTGACAGAGTACACAGGTCGAGAAGTGTGCTGAAAGTTTGATTTCTGAGGTCCAGTATTTATACCCATTTGTGCCTTTGAAGTGGGAAGAAGCTTCTAGAGGCATGCCTTTGAGGTGCACCGGGGCCTGCCCTCCATGCCCTATCTTCAGACTAACTACTGATGTTTAGCAGCCTTTTTGTGGAGGCAGGACGCAGCCTATTCAAGTGTAAGTCGGACTGTGCCCAGCTCCTCCCTCCCATCCTGCCAGTGATGGCTGATCCAGGCCCACCTAACGTCCCCATTGTGTGTGGCTGTCTAGAAGGAATACACAAAGTCAAACTGTCAACTACACCTATTCATGTGACCCAGGGACAGGCTGTAGGTACAAAATGGCTAATGTAGGAAAAAGCCAACTTTCTAAAAGTGGCATTTTCAAAAACGTAATTTAAAATCCAACTAACCATAAGTTAGGATGTTAGAAACCACCGCAATGGAGCGCACTCCGCTAGCCCCTCCTCCGGATCGCCCCTCGGGACTCTGGTACTTGTAGTTCAATAGTGGATCACCCAGGTGGGTGCAAGTCGGTACTTGTTAGACTGATGAATCTCTAGACCCGATACATGTCCCGGGTTTTTGGGTATCGCCCGAGACATGGCTCGGGTTTCGGGATAACTTCCCTCATCAGTAGAGAAATGGTTAGGGGTGGAGGAGAAGGCCGCCAAACAACCGTCAATGGCCTCGATGCCCGAACCGGCACGCAGGGCAGCATCCAGGAGCCCGTCTGCTCAAAGCTCAATGGAGCCAATTAGTAGAAACCACCGCAATGGAGCGCACACCGCTAGCCCCTCCTCCGGGTCGCCCCTCGGGACTCTGGTACTTGTAGTTCAATAGTGGATCACCCAGGTGGGTGCAAGTCGGTACTTGTTGGACTGATGAATCTCTAGACCCGATACATGTCCCGGGTTTTTGGGTATCGCCCGAGACATGGCTCGGGTTTCGGGATAACTTCCCTCATCAGTAGAGAAATGGTTAGGGGTGGAGGAGAAGGCCGCCAAACAACCGTTAATGGCCTCGATGCCCGAACCGGCACGCAGGGCAGCATCCAGGAGCCCGTCGGCTCAAAGCTTAATGGAGCCAATTAGTAGAAACCACCGCAATGGAGCGCACACCGCTAGCCCCTCCTCCGGATCGCCCCTCGGGACTCTGGTACTTGTAGTTCAATAGTGGATCACCCAGGTGGGTGCAAGTCGGTACTTGTTGGACTGATGAATCTCTAGACCCGATACATGTCCCGGGTTTTTGGGTATCGCCCGAGACATGGCTCGGGTTTCGGGATAACTTCCCTCATCAGTAGAGAAATGGTTAGGGGTGGAGGAGAAGGCCGCCAAACAACCGTCAATGGCCTCGATGCCCGAACCGGCACGCAGGGCAGCATCCAGGAGCCCGTCGGCTCAAAGCTCAATGGAGCCAATTAGTAGAAACCACCGCAATGGAGCGCACACCGCTAGCCCCTCCTCCGGATCGCCCCTCGGGACTCTGGTACTTGTAGTTCAATAGTGGATCACCCAGGTGGGTGCAAGTCGGTACTTGTTGGACTGATGAATCTCTAGACCCGATACATGTCCCGGGTTTTTGGGTATCGCCCGAGACATGGCTCGGGTTTCGGGATAACTTCCCTCATCAGTAGAGAAATGGTTAGGGGTGGAGGAGAAGGCCGCCAAACAACCGTCAATGGCCTCGATGCCCGAACCGGCACGCAGGGCAGCATCCAGGAGCCCGTCGGCTCAAAGCTCAATGGAGCCAATTAGTAGAAACCACCGCAATGGAGCGCACACCGCTAGCCCCTCCTCCGGATCGCCCCTCGGTACTCTGGTACTTGTAGTTCAATAGTGGATCACCCAGGTGGGTGCAAGTTGGTACTTGTTGGACTGATGAATCTCTAGACCCGATACATGTCCCGGGTTTTTGGGTATCGCCCGAGACATGGCTCAGGTTTCGGGATAACTTCCCTCATCAGTAGAGAAATGGTTAGGGGTGGAGGAGAAGGCCGCCAAACAACCGTCAATGGCCTCGATGCCCGAACCGGCACGCAGGGCAGCATCCAGGAGCCCGTCGGCTCAAAGCTCAATGGAGCCAATTAGTAGAAACCACCGCAATGGAGCGCACACCGCTAGCCCCTCCTCCGGATCGCCCCTTGGGACTCTGGTACTTGTAGTTCAATAGTGGATCACCCAGGTGGGTGCAAGTCGGTACTTGTTGGACTGATGAATCTCTAGACCCGATACATGTCCCGGGTTTTTGGGTATCGCCCGAGACATGGCTCGGGTTTCGGGATAACTTCCCTCCTCAGTAGAGAAATGGTTAGGGGTGGAGGAGAAGGCCGCCAAACAACCGTCAATGGCCTCGATGCCCGAACCGGCACGCAGGGCAGCATCCAGGAGCCCGTCGGCTCAAAGCTCAATGGAGCCAATTAGTAGAAACCACCGCAATGGAGCGCACACCGCTAGCCCCTCCTCCGGATCGCCCCTCGGGACTCTGGTACTTGTAGTTCAATAGTGGATCACCCAGGTGGGTGCAAGTCGGTACTTGTTGGACTGATGAATCTCTAGACCCGATACATGTCCCGGGTTTTTGGGTATCGCCCGAGACATGGCTCGGGTTTCGGGATAACTTCCCTCATCAGTAGAGAAATGGTTAGGGGTGGAGGAGAAGGCCGCCAAACAACCGTCAATGACCTCGATGCCCGAACCGGCGCGCAGGGCAGCATCCAGGAGCCCGTCGGCTCAAAGCTCAATGGAGCCAATTAGTAGAAACCACCGCAATGGAGCGCACACCGCTAGCCCCTCCTCCGGATCGCCCCTCGGGACTCTGGTACTTGTAGTTCAATAGTGGATCACCCAGGTGGGTGCAAGTCGGTACTTGTTGGACTGATGAATCTCTAGACCCGATACATGTCCCGGGTTTTTGGGTATCGCCCGAGACATGGCTCGGGTTTCGGGATAACTTCCCTCATCAGTAGAGAAATGGTTAGGGGTGGAGGAGAAGGCCGCCAAACAACCGTCAATGGCCTCGATGCCCGAACCGGCACGCAGGGCAGCATCCAGGAGCCCGTCGGCTCAAAGCTCAATGGAGCCAATTAGTAGAAACCACCGCAATGGAGCGCACACCGCTAGCCCCTCCTCCGGATCGTGTGTGCGCTCCATTGCGATTGCTTATACAAATTGGCTCCCTTGAGCTTTGAGCCGACGGGCTCCTGGACGACGCACCTGCATGCCGGTTCTGGCATCGAGGCCTTTGACGGTTGTTTGGCTGCCTTCTCTTCCACCCCTAACCATTTTTTCTACTGATGAGGGAAGTTATCTCGAAACCCGAGCCATGTCTCGGGCGATATCCAAAAACCCGGGACATGTATCGGGTCTAGAGATCATCAGTTCTACAAGTACTTACTTGCACCCACTGGGGTGAACCACTCAAGAACTCCATGTACCAGATTCCCGAGGGGCGATCCGGAGGAGGGGCTAGCGGTGTGCGCTCCATTGCGATTGCTTATACAAATTGCCTCCCTTGAGCTTTGAGCCGACGGGCTCCTGGACGACGCACCTGCATGCCGGTTCTGGCATCGAGGCCTTTGACGGTTGTTTGGCTGCCTTCTCTTCCACCCCTAACCATTTTTTCTACTGATGAGGGAAGTTATCTCGAAACCCGAGCCATGTCTCGGGCAATATCCAAAAACCCGGGACATGTATCGGGTCTAGAGATCATCAGTTCTACAAGTACTTACTTGCACCCACTGGGGTGAACCACTCAAGAACTCCATGTACCAGATTCCCGAGGGGCGATCCGGAGGAGGGGCTAGTGGTGTGCGCTCCATTGCGATTGCTTATATAAGTTAGGATGTTACATTATAATTCCAAAAGACACCAACCATGAACTGGTCACCTGCTCCCATTTGGAAATTACTGCTTATTAAATGTAATGTGGTAACTCCAATGCTATCCTTTGAAGTAAAAAGGGAATTTAAGAATTTTTCACTACCAGGACATGAAAAACTTAAAAGCTCATGCCCTACTATTTTAAGTGTATTGCACCTTGTCCTCTGGGTGGTCCAGGACCTGCTCTATTGGTGACTTATATGTCATAAAAAGTGAGATTTGGGCTTGGCAAAAGGTTCTTTTGGCAAGGGTAAACTGTCAGTTTAAAACTTCATACACAGGATGCAATGGCAATCCTGAGACATGTTTAAAGTGCTACTTAAGTGGGTGACACAACCAGTGTTGCAGGTCCACTAGTAGCATTTAATTTACAGGCCCTGGGCACAGGTAGTGCCACTTTACTAGGGACTTAAAAATAAATTACATTTGTCAATTGTGTCTAAAACAATTCAACTGTGTTTCAAGGCAAGAGCACAAACACTTTAGCACTGGTTGGCAGTGGTAAAGTGCGCAGAGTCCTAAGGCTAGGAAAAGCAGTCTGCAAAATAGGAGGTCTGAAGGCAAAAAGTTAGGGGGAAAATCATGCCAAGGATGTCCGGTCTAACATGTCCCCCTTTTGAGTTTTACACATGCGAATGGGTTATAATGCGCTACTACAGCATATCTGAAAGAGACCATTAGTTATAGATACCTTAACTTAGAATTACCCCGAGGCGTCAGTCTGGTTCTGAGGAATTTTTCTGTAGCAGTATCCCTGAGCGTCTGGAGATGGTGTCCGTCGACTCCGCGTCCATCGTCGTCGGTGTCGTGGTCGCCGGGATGATATAGCGGTGTCTGCTTAGACGCAGTCCCTGCACACTGACGTCAGTTCTTTCATTTTCTACACCAGCCACAGCAGATCCGGAGAGAGCTTGCCCCTTAGACACTCTTTGATGAAACTTTTTTTTTTACTTTTTCAATGTCTTTTTTGAGTCTATCGACTCCTGGTAGCACGAGAGATGTCCCATCATTGGCCCGGCTTCAAGCCTTGTGACTTCTGTCACAAGTTGATGTCGGTCACGGATCCGCACCTCGTGTGACTCTGGTGCCTGGACCGCAACCACGACCCAAACTTGTGTTCTGACTGCCGGCCATGAATCCGAAGTCTTTGCTGGAGCAGTCCCGAAAGCTCTTGGAGGCCCAGCAGTCCACTCCGTTCGAGGTCTTGGTCGAGAGGAAGGTCTCTGGACCGGTCGCGGAGCCACCACCACTCGTCATCGAGCCTTCGCACTCCTTGGGTAAGTTGAAGCACAGGAAGAAGGTGAAGAAGCATCTTCGCTCTTAGCCTTCTCCCACAGAGCGGCGGACAACGCGATGCGGCCCGGAGCTTCGTCGCTCTCCTGCTCTGTTTTTGGAGCCTGCTTCTAGGACGGCTCCATGCCTCCCTCCCTTTCCGGATCTGGAGTGTACCCTGCCCTGCTTCGAGCTTTTTCTAAAGCACTGCACAGCATCTTTGGGCAGCCCGACTCAGCCGGCGCACCTTCGGGCTCGGCTGGGGGCCCTGGGCCTTCGATGCCGGAGGCTCCGGCGGGTCCCTGAGGATCCAGGCCTGGATCCGGATCAACTCGGTCGACCTCATGGTACTTTCCCCAGTGCCGATTCCAGTGACGACGCCCACGGCTACGGCTGTGCTCCAAACCCGCATTGACCCCAGCCTCACCACCGAGTTTGACATGACGCCGGACCGACTTCGCTACTGGCTCCAGAAGGTACGTTTGTGCCTCTATGGGTTCCTGGTGTTCCTTATCGCCCTGAGTGGCAGCCAGAGGAGGGTGTGAGGGGTCTGTAGACCCTTTAGCCGACCAGCTTGACGAGCCGGACTGGCCACAGGAAATGGGCGATGCCAGTGGTTTGGATACCTCCCCAGACCATGGCATGATCGTCCCCCTCCCTACCATGGCTATGGAGGAGAGAGCTTCCTACACAGTGGTGTTGCGTAGGGCGGCTATGGACTTCGGCCTGGAGATTCATTCGGTGGCAGTCAGGACTAACCTCCTGACAAAGGTACTTCAACCGACAGAGGCCTCTTAGGAGTCCCTGCTGCCCCTTAATGAAGCCCTCGCTGACATCCTTCTGGGCAATTGGTCCAAGCTAAGCAGGAGGGCTCCTGTGACAGGATGATTGTCTGACACCCCCGCCCAGCCTCTGGCGACCCTCTTTTCCTCTCCCAACACCGACCCCCGAGAGCTTGGTGGTCCAAGCCTCGTCTTCTAAGGGTGCATTCCCTACTTCTCCCAAGAAGCTGGACCACCTTGGGAAGATGTTTTCTTCTACCAGCTTAGTGCTGCGGTCGGTGAGCACCACATGCCTCTTGGGCCATTATACCCATACAGTGTGGCATACGCTTGCACAAGTTCTGCCAAGGTGCCCGGAGGAGTCCCAGGACATTTTTACCGTGCAGTTGAAGAGGGTGGAGATACAGCTAAGTTCACCATTCGGTGTGGGCTGGTTACCGCCGACTCTGGGCAGAACGGTTTCCACATCAGTAGCCTTGAAGCGTTACGCCTGGTTGAGGACGTCTGGTTTCTCGGGGGATTTCCAATCCACCCTTTTAGACATGTACTTTGATGGCAGTTGCCTGTTTGATGACAAGGCGGACTCTGTTCTCGAGCACATCAAGGATTCTAGGGCTACGGCCAGATCCTTGGGCCTCCCGGCAACCTCTCACCCCACACAGTCTGCCTTCCGCTCCTTTCGTGGCTACGGAAGTGGTGCCCCACCACGTTCCACCAAATTGAGCCTCAGGGCAGCGCAAGCTACCCAGCCTACGCGTAGCCGCGAACGTGGGACCCAGTGACGCAGGTTTGGGGGCCAGCGAGCAGGCCACTCCACCCATACCCCACTGAAGCAGCCTATAAGCCCTCCTAATTCGACCTTTCAGGGCCACCATAGGCCAGTTTTAAAGCAAACAAATGATGGACGGAATGCTGACAATGCCAACATTTTCCCCTAGTCAAAATATCTTGGTTACATCCATCGTTCTTTTGCACACTACGCCACCCCAGTTCGGACCCAGCTGTATTCAAATCAGTCTTGACCCTGTGCCTCATGGAACAATCCAGACCGAACTACCAGGCCAGGTCCTCCCTGGACCGGAAACAAGCATCCTGGGAACAGTTTCAGGTTATGTCACCCTTCTTCAGCCAGGCTAGCTTGAATCTGGCAGCAGGATTGCCATCAACTCCCTCACTGGCAAAACTTCACGTCAGACAGGTGGGTTTTGCAGATAGTCCAAAGGGGCTACTACCTCCTCTTCTAGACTACCTCTCCCTCCATGCCACCAACACTCCATCACATGTTGGAGGATTACTTGACCCTTCTCCGCCAGGAAGTTGCAGCTCTCTTTGCCAAAGGAGCTATCGAACGGGTCCCTGTGCCAGAAGTAGGTTGTGGTTGCTATTCTCACTACTTTCTGGTACCCAAGAAGGACAAAGGCCTGCGTCCCAGCTTAGACCTCAGGGCCCTAAACCGTTTTCCTCCGGAAGGAGAAGTTCAAAATGCTCACTTTGGCTCAGGTAATCTCTGCCCTTGATCCCGGAGACTGGATGGTAGCGTTGGACTTGCAGGAAGCCTATTTCCACATCCCCGTCCAGCCAGCCCACAGGCTTTACCTACGGTTCACAGTAGGCCACAAGCATTTTCAGTTTACCGTGCTCTCCTTTGGCCTTACCAGCGCCCCTTGGGTGGTTGCAGCTCACCTGCGTGGATCAGGGGTTCCAGTCATCCCCCATCTCTACGACTGGCTGTTGAAGGCGGGCTCGCCCCAGACTGTCATCTCCCACTTCGCTGGTGTTCACTATCAATGTGCCAAAGTCACACCTCATTCCCTTCTCATCTTAGCAGTTCTGGATTCAGCACAGTTTTGGGCTTATCCTCCAGAGCAGCGAGTCTGGGATATTCGGGCTATGATACCGATGTTTCAGCCTCTATCCCTGCTATTGGTGAGAATGACCCTGAGGCTGCTGGGCGTCATGGCCTTCCTCATCCTGCTGGTGGATCATGCCAGATGGCATATGCGGGCTCTGCAGTGGGGCCTGAAGTTCCAGTAGGCCAGCGTCAGTGGAATCTCTCCGATGTCGTCCAGATCTCAGAGAGGACTGTACATCTATTGCAGTGGTTGCTCACGAACCAGGAGGGGTCAACAGCAGATCCCTCTCCCTTCCCCAACCAGAGTTCTCAGTGGTGACAGAAGCGCCACCCCTGGGATGTGGCGGCCACATGGGAGAGGCGGAGATCATGGGTTTCTGGTCTCCGGGGGAGTCCGGGCTCCACATTAACCTTTTGGAGCTCAGGGTAATCCGTCTCGCTCTGAAGGCATTCCTTCCCTCTGTCAAAGGAAGAGTAGTGCAGGTGTTCACGGACCACATCACCCTCTTGTGGTACTGAAACAAACAGGGCAGGGTGGGGTTTGTGGACCCTATGTCAAGAGGCTCTTTGGCTTTGGGCATGGCTGGAACATCAGGGCATATCCCTGGTGGTTCATCACCTGGCAGGTTCCCTGGACGCCAGGGCGGATGAACTCAACCACCGGTGCATGATGGATCACGAATGGCGTCTTTACTTCGAGGTGGTGCAAGGTCTCTTTCAGCAGACGGGAGAGCCTTGGTTAGATCTGTCCGCCACTGAAGTGAACACGCAATGTTAGCAGTTCTGCGCGTTGGAGTTTCCTAGGCGGCACTCGGTCGGCGACACTTTTTGTCACAAGTGGAATTGCGGCCTCCTGTATGCCTTTCTGCCTGTACCACTTCTACCCAGAGTGCTGAAAAAGCTCAAGCACGACCAGGCCCAAGTCATTCTTGTGGCTCCGGACTGGGCATGAAGAGTCTGGTACCCTGAGCTCTTGAACTTGGCCATCGATCCTCCTATCGGACTGCTTCTTCGGGTGGATCTTCTGTCGCAGCAGCAGGGGACGGTCCTCAACCCGAACCTGTCCAGCCTCCTCCTCCTCCTTGCTTGGAGATTGAGTGGCGACAGTTGACAGCTTTCGACCTTCCTCCCAAAGTCTGTAATGTTATCTTGGCAGCCAGACGTCCCTCCACTAAAACGGTATATGCATGTAGATGAAACAAATTTGTGGCATGGTGCAAAGCAAAGGCTGTGGATCCACTTTCTGACCCTCTTTTAGAGATTCTCCTCTTCCTTCTTTCCTTGGCCCAGCAGGGCTCTGCTCTGGGCACTCTTAAAAGCTATCTTTCAGCCATCTCTGCATTTCTTCGCCCTCTCTTTTCAAGTCCCCAATTGTAAATAGATTTCTAAAGGGCATTACTCATCTCTTTCCTCCTTCTCCTTTCGTAGTGCCCCCTGGGACTTTAATCTTGTCCTTACTTACCTTATGCGTGCTCCTTTCGAGCCACTACATAATTGTCCTCTTCGTCGTCTTACTTTAAAGACCACTTTTCTGCTTGCCATCACCTCTGCTCACAGGGTGAGTGAGCTTCAGGCTCTATCCTCAAAGCCTCCTTTTATTGCAGTTCGTCTGGACTAAGTGGTCTTTCGCACTAGGCCCTCTTTTCTGCCCAAAGTGGTTACCTCTTTCCACATAGGTCCGACTGTCACATTGCCCGCCATCTTCCCTCCTCCGCATCCTTCCTAAGAAGAGGAGAGACTCCACCGTCTGGACCCAAAACGTGCGCTGCCCTTCTACCTTGATCGCACTAATGTTTTCCGGGTGGACGAGTAACTATTCGTGGGTTATGTGGGCGTCAAAAAAGGTTGGGCTATGCACAAACATACCATATCTCCATGGGTCTTCCTATGCTGTGAAATCTGCTATTCTTTTGCAAAAAATGATCCTCCAGTCGGACTGTGCGCCCACTCTACCAGGGCGTAGGCAGCCACTACTGCTCTGGGCCATGGAGTTCTGCTGATTGACATCTACCAGGCATCCACGTGGGCATCCCTGCACACGTTAACAAAACATTAGTGCCTGGACAGCCAGGTCCGGAGAGACAGCTTTTTCTTCCTCTCTGTTCTCCAGGACTTCCTGGTGTAAACTTAGTTTGCAGACCCACCTCCGGGGTTGGCATTGCTGGGGTATCTATTCTAAGGTAATCAATCTATATATAATGGTCTCTTTCGGATGACCAAGTTACTTACCTTTGGTAACAATGTATCTGTAAGAGACATACATTAGTTATAGATTCCTTACTGCCCCACCCATCCTCCCCGTTCTGTGAACTGACTTCTAGGGATATGGACTCCCTCCCAGGTCCCTAGTTATGTGCACCAGTGGTCAGCGTCTTGCATGGCTCTGCGCTTCTGACGTGGAAAGTCGTGTCAGAAATGACGTTAGAGCGCAAGGGCTGCGTCTGAGTAGACACAGTGACGTCATCCCAGTGACCACGATGCCGACAACAGACGTGGAGCCGACCAACGCCACCTACCGACGCGCAGGGGTACTGCAGCAGAAAAATTCTCTGGATCTAAGTTAAGGAATCTATAACTAATTTTTGTCTGTTACCGAAGGTAAGTAACTTGTTTGTTTCTTCTGATCTTGGATGTGAAACTTGAGCTTTACATTTTCCCCACATACATATTCCACCAGATTTTTACCTGCCACTATTTGGTTTGGAGTAAAATGGGCAACTTTTGCATACTAGTTCCTATGCGGTTCCAAATTCAAACTCCAGTATGCGTTCAAATAAGGTTTAGTGGCCCTCTTCATTTCCACATTAACATTATTTCTGTAGTAGGGGATCTCTGTTATAGTCATAATCTAGTGAATAGTAACGCCCATGTGCGTGGACCCCGGAGCAATCAAAAATAATCTCTTTAATTGTCAAAAAATGCAGACCTGCACAGACACTTAAGAGAGAATTTAAAGACCGATAATGCAGCCTATATCCACATGCTACACTGTCCAGTACTTCAACTAGAAATTTCTCCAAAAATCCACAAACAGCACAGCCTGTCCAGATTTCTCCACAGAGAAAAACTTTCCTTTCCCAGCAAAATCCTCTGGAATGATAGAGAGGAAGGAGTGGACAGACAAGCCCCATAGGCTGCCATTATGTGGCTCAGACAGGATACTGTGCCTGTAAGAAAACTTTCCAGAACTCTCTCAGTATCCCAGAATGCACAGCAGGTCCCTTTTACTTTCAGTTCTTTTTTCCGCCTCCTTCAAGCAGGACCCTGGAGCATTGAGCTCTCCCTTTCAAGGGTTTATTTAGAGATTTTTTCACTTTTCAAGTGTTTGAGTGCTTTCATTTGAAGTACTTTGGTCTTCCTTGTGTGTGTCTTTGTGCACTCTTATTTGTCAAAATGCCTGCTTTGTTTAACAAATGCCCAGAGTGTCTGAGGAAGAAGGCCAAGTCGGACCCACATGAGATGTGCATCGTCTGCCTTCCCTCATCTCATGTCCCAGAGGAGTGTGGCATTTGCCAGACCTTATCCACCAGGACCCTGAGAGAGAGGATGAAGATCAGGCTCCAAGGCCTGGAAGATAGAAGACTGAAGGCACAAGGTGGGTCTGGGCATACTCCATCTGCCCATGCTGAGGCCTCTGGGGGCCTCCCAGGGGCAGGAAGACCAGCAAACGTCCTGGTTCTCCGCCGCCGTCGATAGCATCGACGACGGCGTCGAGAGGGATGACCGCAGTCTGTTCCCCGTCTCCCCAGGGTTCTGGGTCGAAGCGGTGTCGACGTTCGACGTCGAAGGGACTGACTAGGCCGCCGTCGAGAACGCCGTCGACGGAGTCATCGTCGTCGAGTCATTGACGTTGAGAGAGTTCGGCCCGGCGTCGGCACTCGCCGTCGAGGCGACGCCGTCGAGGCGACACCGCCGTTCGCCGTCAGCGAAGAGGAGGACGTCGGCGTCGAGGAGGACATCGAAGGCTCGCAGGCGTTCGACGTCAAGGAGCCGCTCGGCGTCCAGAAGGCGTTCGCCGTCGAGGAGAAGGCGTTCGACGTCGAGGAGAAGGCGTTCAACGTCGAGAGGACTACGTTCGACGTCGAGAGGACGACGGTCACCGTCGAGGAGGAGACGTACGATGCCCAGGCGAAACTCAACGTCGAGAAGATGGCGCCGGTCGACGTCGAGACAATGTTCGTCGACATCGAGACGACGTTCTTCGACGCCAAATAAGCGCAGAAGGAGTTCTGGCGCCAGGAGTCCCTCTGGGTCCGCTGGGGCACGCCGGCGACGTTCGCCAATAGAAGACACTGCCTCTCCATCGCCTCCGCCTAAGAAGAAGAGGGAGTCACCGGGCTACGTGTACTCCGAGGTATATACACCTTCTAAGCTGAGGTCGCTTTCCCCTCCTCCTCCCTTGCCCAAGGAACCTCCGCCGCGGAATCCCACTCCGCCTCCGCTTCCACCACCTATTCCCTCCTCATGCTTCACTACCACGGTACCCGACGCCGCCTATGGGGACCCCTCAGCCGAGGCTCCCGGTCAGGCTGCAGTCACCTACTCCTTTGAGACCTGCGGAGCGTCCGAAGCCGAGGAGATCGCGCTCTCGCTCCGGCCAGAGGGTGAGATTGCGGAGTCGTCACTGGTCGTCGACAAGATCGAGGTGACGCCACAGGAGGCGCAGATCAAGATCCCACACGGACTCTTCTGGGGCCAGGGACTACTCGCCGACTTTGTCGGAATCCCCTGGGACGAGGGTGTCGCCAGTTGACGACATTAACAGGCAAGACTTGCCTGTCTTGCTCAGGAAAGCTGAGGTTCTGCTCTCTTTTAGGAAAGTACTAAAAACCTGGATTTTTACACAGTAACCGTTCTCCTGCTTTTTCTATTTTCGCAGTGTTATGTTTCTTTTACATTGAGGGCTCTTTGTCGAAGCGCCGGGACACTCCTAGGAGTAGCCGTGCGCTATAAAAGAGCATTTTTAACATTGTCTCATTCCAAGATGTTCTACTGAGGGGTGCGGCTAAGTTGGGCATCACGGTGACGGTGCCCACGCCCACGACGTCCGTGATTTTCGAGACACTACATAAAAAGCACCTGTCTCGACCATTGCTGCCGCTAGTACCAGGATTGGTAGAGCCCGCCAAGGAGTTGTTTCTCACTCCGGCAGTGACGAAGGCTGCTCCCTCCAGACTCCTCGAGAAGTACCAGGCGCCGGATTCTGACCCGGCTTTTCTCAGGATGGATCCAACACCGGACTCGGTCATAGTGACTGCGGCTAGGAAGCAGCATGCCACCACCCCGTCATCTACAGTACCTCCTGATAAGGAGAGCCGCTGGTTAGACTCGGCGGGCAGGAAAGTCTGTGGGACGGCGTCTACTGCAATGAAGGCTGCAAGTGCCGCGACTTTGCTAGGGCGATATGATCGAGCCCTATGGGAGTCCCTCCAGCAATTCGCTGAGCTCCTTCCTCAAGAGAAGAAAGAGGACTTTCAGGAGATTCTGAATGAGGGGTTATTGGTGTCGAACCAACTCATCAGCGCGGCTGCTGATGGGTCTCTTCTGGCGGCGCATGGGTACTGCCATGGTGTCAACCAACGGCGCCCGCCTGGCTTCGCCTTACATCTCTCAAGCCAGAAGCTCAACAACGGGTGGCCAACCTGCCTTTCTCGGGGGAAACTCTGTTTGGCAGCATGCGGACGACGAGGTGGCCCGCATGAAAGTGGAGGCCGAGACCCTGACGGCTGTCGGGTTGGAGAAGCCCAAGGAGAAGAAGACCTACCGCCTGTTCCATAGATGGTTCGGGGCACAAGGCAGAGGGCGTGGGCAGTCTTCGGGACTGCAGCAACAACAGCAGCAGCAGTTCCGGAGACCCTTCCAGAAGGGCAGAGGCGCACAGCAGTCCGCAGCGGCGAACAAAGGCCCGGCTGGGTCTAGGCCCTGAGCGGTTACTTCCCCTGCATCCGTTACCCACTCCGGTGGGGGGAAGCGTTCAATTTTTTCTGGCAGAGTGGAAAAAAATTACTCAGGAGAAGTGGGTGCTGAATATTGTTTGCAATGGATACAGTCTTCGGTTCACCATCCCGCCTCCAGCAATTCCACCGGTCAGCTCGCAGTTTCAGCTGCGTGAGCCGATATCCTGTTAAGGAAAAGGGCGATAGAAGACGTACCTCTGTCTCAAAGGGGAAGAGGTCTGTACTCACGGTTCTTTCTGGTTCGCAAGAAGGACAAGAACGAGTTCAGGCCCATTCTGGATTTGCGACAAGCAAACAAGTGGATTCGCAGAGAGAAATTTCGCATGCTGTCGTTACATCAGATTTATCCTCAGCTGCTACAGGGAGACTGGCTATGTGCTATAGACCTACAGGATGCGTACTTCCATGTGCCCATTGCACACAAACACAGGAAGTTCCTGCGAATCCAAGTCGGCTCCAATCATTATCAGTACACAGTACTGCCATTCGGGCTGAAGTCTGCGCCCAGAACATTCTCGAAGTGCATGGCAGTGGTAGCTGCACACCTGAGGAAGAACAAGGTGTTTGTCTACCCGTACCTGGACGATTGGTTGATCAAGGCCTCCTCCTTCTCGGAAGCTCAAGCGCACTTCCAGAAGGCGTGCGTTCTCTTGAACAAGCTGGGGTTGCACATCAACATGTCCAAGTCTGTCCCGACTCCAGTCCAGTGCATACAGTACTTGGGAGCCTCCATCAATACGCTGTCAGCAAGCGTGTCTCCTTCGGAGGAGAGACGATTTTCGCTCCTTCGGAAGGCTCAGGCTCTTATGACCGCTCCATTTACAACAGTGAGGACGGTGTCTTCTCTACTGGGGTCGATGGTCTCTTGTATCATCCTCACGCCACACGCACGGCTGCACATGAGACCATTGCAGGAGTGCTTGGAGGATCAGTGGGATCAGAGGAAAGGGTATTGGGACAACAAGATACGACTGTCTCTGCATGCTCTTCAGTCTCTGAAGTGGTGGTGTTCAGCGTAGAATCTCCTCAGAGGGGTTCCCTTTCACAAAGACATTCCCACACAGACTATCGTGACGGATGCGTCTCTCCACGGCTGGGGGGCGCACTCCGGAGACTTCAGGTTCAAGGAACGTGGTCCCCGACGGAGTCCACGTACCACATCAGTTTCCTGGAACTCAGAGCTGTTCACTTGGCACTGAAGGCCTTCTGTCCTTCCGGACCAACTCTCTGCTTGTACAGACGGACAATACGACCACGATGTATTACCTCAACATGCTGGGGGCTCGATATCACGCACTCTGTCACAGGAGGCGCAGGCGATCTGGCTTCTGGCCAGAGGACTGACGATAATCGCTACCCATCTATCAGGTGTGCAGAATGTTCAGGCGGACGCACTGAGCAGACTGATTCAGGAAAACCACGAATGGGTCATAAACGACGAAGTACTAGGAGAAGTCTTCGCAAGGTGGGGGACTCCAGACGTATATCTGTTCGCCATCGCCGAAAACCGCAAATGCCGAAACTTCGCCTCCAGGTACTACCAGCAGGGGACGCTGGGGAATGCGTTATGGATCAACTGGTCGAACAGCTTTCTGTACGCTTTTCCACCCATTCCTCTGATTCCGGCGGTGCTCATTAAGCTGTCCCAATCCAGGGCGCGAATGATCCTGATTGCCCCGGAATGGCCCAGACAGTGGTGGTTCACGGACCTGCTTCACCGGGGTCTCCTTCCTCACATACGGCTGCCGTGCCGGCCGGACCTTCTCACAAAGTTCGGGGGCAGATGGTGCACCCCAACCTCTCGTCTTTGAGTTTGGCGGCATGGCTCCTGAGATAGTGCAATATGGCCATTTGTATCTACCAGAAGATTGTAAGGACATACTGAAGGAGTCTAAGCCGCCTTCCAGTAGGACTTCCTATGCTTACAAGTGGAAGAGATTCTGCATCTGGTGCAAGTCCAAGAACTATGATCCAACGACATGTAAGGAAGATGTCATCCTTCCGTATCTTCTACATTTGGCGCAGTCTGGCCTTAATTTCCATTCCATTAAGGTTCATCTCGCTGCGCTTACTGCCTACAGGAAATGCCCTTCACAGACTTCCTTCTTCCAGATCCCTGTGGTCAAGGATTTTTTGGAAGGCTTGAAGAAAGTGTTCCCTCCTGTCCGGCTTCCTTCGCCTTCATGGGAATTGAATGTGGTGCTGTCCAGATTGATAAAGGAGCCTTTTGAACCTATTCATAAGGCTTCGTTGCAGCACCTGTCCTGAAAGGCGGCGTTCCTCGTGGCCATCACATTGGCCCGCAGGGTGAGTGAAATTCAGGCGTTATGTTGCCAAGAACCTTATACTGTACTTCATGCTGCTAAGGTTGTTATGCGTACTCACCCTAAATTTCTTCCAAAGGTTTTTTCCGATTTCCATGTTAACCAGACCATAACTTTACCTACGTTTTTTCAGAATCCTTCATCTCCAGCGGAAAAGTCTCTGCATTCCCTGGATGTTAGGAGGGTGTTGAAATTTTATCTGGCTAAAACCAAAGATATTCGTAGGTCAGACCAATTGTTTGTTAATTATGGATCAGTCAGGACCGGTCTTGCTACCTCATGACAGTCCATCTCGAGGTGGATTGTGTCCTGTATACAATTGTGTTACCAGAAGGCTAATAAGACCTTAGGGGGTAAACCTAAGGCTCATTCCACCAGGGGCAAAGCTGCCACGACTGCTTTGCTACGTAATGTTCCAACTGCAGAAATCTGCAAGGCGGCCACTTGGAAGTCGGTCCATACCTTTGCTAAGCATTACTGTCTGGACACTGATGCCAGGACAGAGCTCAGGTTGGGAAGGCTTCGCTGCGAAATCTGTTCGCCCAGTAGTGGGGTTATTTCTCTTCTCTCCACCGCCGCCTTGGTGTGGGGATGGGCTTGCCATTCTATTCACTAGATTATGACTACACAGAGATCCCCTACTACTTGATTCTGACTTTATTTTAAATAGATCTACGCTCCTTCAATGTCTCCATGAGACGGATGGTTTGAAATTGCTACAGACAAACGACATAGATTTAGTAAAAATCTTGAAAACTGATGTTGGGACCCTAACTAGAGTAAGATTCTACTCAAAATTTGTTGTTAACCTTATTCTCCAAAAAATTGAAAGTTTCCAGTGCAGAGGGATTGATGTTATGCCGTTTTTTGTTAAACCACAATCCAATAGATTAATGGGCAAGCCTTGGTTTTCTCACGCTGTAGTTGGAAATGGGGTTTATCCCTCTGATTTTGAAGACTTAAAAATTAGTATCGCAAAAAATGGGCGGCATGTGGAGTATCTAAACCCCCCTCTCTCTCACTCTCAAAGTGTTCCAGCAGAGGAGTGTCATCAATTGGTTGCCCGGAGTTCTAGCGAGTAAATCCTCTTATAAATCCCAACTGCAACCGTATCTTTAACAAAGATTTCAGGATTTTATCCTGGAACGCTGCAGGAATACGAAATAGCCCTGAAAAATTACTATTTTTACTTTCATTAGAGTTCAATGTTATATGCCTCCAAGAAACCTGGTGTATAGAGAATTTTCCAACAGGAAAGGATTACTTTGTTTTGGAAGGTAGAGCGAGTCCCTCAAGGAGAGACCATGCTAAAGGGGGAATAGCATGCCTCTTGTCTACCAAAATACAATGGAATTTCTCCCATTTTTTAGACTCCAGTAACCTTTTCCAAGTAGTTACGTTACTTAATTCTGCTAATTCTTAAAGCAAACCTATTATTTTAATAAATGTCTATATTCCACCGGATGCTTGTTATAATGAAATTTTATACAGGGTTTTCTCTTACATTAAAACACTTTTGGTAAATGATGCTTTTCCCCATATAATCTTACTAGGGGATTTTAATTGTAAAGTCTCCAACTTAAGTTTGGAGATTTTTCGAAATGAACATAAAGAGGATTCCCTACAGATACCCCAATCTTTTTTTCCTGGGGACATTAAAACAACAAAGAGAGGGAAAATGTTACTTGAAGATCTCTCTGAAATTGATGGAATTATAGTAAATGGTAAGCTTTCCTCTGATATTCCTGCAAATTTCTCGCACAAGTCTATTACTGGTGAATCTATTTTAGACTATGTGGCGGTAGATATTCCAACTTTCCCCCTCCTTAAGGACCTCACGGTCACTCATACCGACTTCAGCGACCGTAAAATAATAACTCTCTCACTAGATTTAAATCTTCCTCCTACGGATCCTTGGTCCTTGGATGGTAATCTGGTCAATTTTGGAGTCCAAAGCGAAAGATGTTTTTGGAATTTTAAAGCAATTGAGGGTATCAAGAGCGTGCTAGATATTGCAGTGAATGATTTGATCAATTGGAAGGGTTCAGAATTAACTTGCTTCGCCAACTTCTTGAATAAGGTGTTATTGGTCGCAAAAAAAACACCAAAAAAAGAACAAACTAAAAAACTTCCTATCTCTCTGAAGTTATTTAATTTAGAAATAAATAAACTTGTAAGAGAACAATATCTGAGTCATTGCCCTATAAGACATCATAGATTGGCTCTATTAAAAAGAAAGAGGAAAAGGCTGAAAATTAAGCTAAAAAAGGAAAGTGAGGATTCGGTATGGATTAAACTGCGGGAGGCTGTTTTTAGCGGCCAACCTAGACTATTCTGGTCACTCATTGGGGAAGGTTGCGGTCTTAGATCCAGATCCTTACCAGTCCCGATTGAAGAACAAAAATGGGTAGAATACATCTTGAACTTGTATGCCGGAAATGGAATAGTAGCTGTTCACAATAGAACAAAAGAGAACAAATCCGGCCTTGTTCCACCCTCTGAAAGGATTATTGAATTAGCCATCAAGGGCATGCGTTCGTCGTGAGCAATGGGCCCGGACGAGCTTCCCATTTCTGTATTAAAACAGAATAGTGTCATCTGGAGTAAGATTCTCTTCCCGGTATTTAAATTTTGTTTTTTGCATAACATGATTCCTCCCTCCTGGAAGGGCAGTATACTGGTCCCCCTGTATAAGAAGGGAGACAGAAATGCTCCCCAAAATTATCGACAAATTGCCCTTCTCTATGCTATTGGCAAAGTTTTTGCTAAATGCCTTTTGCAATTAATTAATGAGTGGGTAGTGGAGAATAATGTATTGCCTTTTGAGCAGACGGGGTTTCGACAAAATCACGGCACCATGGATAATTTGACCGCTTTACAAGTCTTATCGGAGAAATATATCAAGCTCCGGGGAGGGAGAATATATGCAGCATTTATAGATTTCTCCACAGTCTTTGACAAGGTAGATCGTCCTTTGCTGTGGAGAAAACTATTGGATCTGGGTATGCCAACTGAGCTCTTGGACTTGGTCCGGGAGCTCCACTCCGATACATGGTGCCGAGTACTTCTGGGAGGGGAAAGAGGCCTCTCTCAAGCAATCCCGTCTGCCAACGGGTTAAAACAAGGTTGCCTGTTGGCCCCATTATTGTTTTCCTTATACCTAGCAGATCTTCCTCAAACTTTATCGTCAAGTGTTGGTATTGCCCCAGTCTTGGGGGCAAACCGATAGTATGTCTGCCATATGATATACTAATTTTGGACTTGACCCCCTCTGGATTGAATAATCGGTTGCAAGCTCTCCACGGATTTGCAGAGACACACCATCTAAGGATAAATGTATCCAAGAGTAAAGTCATGTGCATTGTAGGAAGGAAAAAGCCAAAATATGGGAGTTTTTTTCTGGAATATAGGGGGCCTTGGACTGGAAGTTGTTCAATCCTATATTTTTCTGGGGAAAATAATTTCCAGCACACTAAGTGATAAGGCCCACATAGCTAATAATATTCGGAAGGCAATGGCTCATGGGAGGGGTCTGAACACCCTCTATAGATCTACTGGCCAGAGACATTTTGCTTATCTTTTGGAGGTTTTTAGAGCTAAAGTTCCGGCCTCCTTACTATATGGCATAGAATTACTCGAAGTGGGGAAATGGGGTTTTCTGAACACCACAGAAGGAAAAAATTTACGGAAATTGTGTATGGTTAATACCGCTTGTAATATAGCGGCTCTTGGGCTGGAATTTGGCATACGAAGTGCTTGGGTCCAGGGCCTTGCCGGGGTAGTACGGTGGGTTTCCAGCTTAGCGAAGGGTGAACCTGGCACCTTAAGATATTTGATTCAAAAAGAACTTCTCGGAACCCTAAAAGAGTACTCCTCAATTGTAAAGAATTTCAGACTAGCAGTTAAACTTTTAAAATGAGATGAATTGACACTTTTTTCTTTATCTGCTTATCAGTTAAAACTGACTCTAAAATTGGCCTCATGGAACCTAAGCTTTGAAATAGATAAGGAGGCCCTCACTGTAAAAAGAGGTCCCCTACCAGTCATTAATTCCTATCAAATTAGGATTCCTCAACCTTATGTTTCCTGGAATCTCCCCCATGGGGTACGTCGTTTTTTGTTTCTTCTGAGGCAGGACTTACTCCCTTTAAATAACCTATTGTCAAAATGTTATGGCTCATCAGGGATGTGCAATTTTTGTAACAATTTTAAACAGGATGCTAAACATGTGTTATTTGTATGTCCGGCCTTAAAACAACACCGTCTTAAATGGTTGAGACCTACTTGCCTAAGACTAAATATCTTCTCTGCCTCTGCTTTCTTAGACGCTATCTGTAATCCGCCAAATGAGAGGTTTTGTTGTACAATTTTTAACTTTTTAAAAAGTTTTTTGGATATATATTAGATTTGTTCTTTGTAAGTTGTTGAAAGTTGTATAAATATCATTGTTTGATGATTTTATGTGGACCTCTGTCATGAGTTCCAAAACATAAATAAAATAAACTTGAACTACTACAGAAGGAGTAGTTTCTGTCCTGTAACTCCAGTTCTGTAGTAGGGGTATCTCTTTTATAGTCATAAGCACCTGCCCTCCTCCCCGGTGGAGAAAGATGTTCATGTAAGGAATGCTACACGTCTGGCGTGTTACACCTTAAAAAAAAACTGAAAGTAAAAGGGACCTGCTGTGCATTCTGGGATACTGAGAGTTCTGGAAAGTTTTCTTAAAGGCACAGTATCCTGTTCTGAGCCACATAATGGCAGCCTATGGGGCTTGTCTGTCCACTCCTTCCTCTCTATCATTCCAGAGGATTTTGCTGGGAAAGGAAAGTTTTTCTCTGTGGAGAAATCTGGACAGGCTGTGCTGTTTGTGGATTTTTTGGTGGAATTTCTAGTTGAAGTACTGGACAGTGTAGCCTGTGGGTATAGGCTGCATTATCTGTCTTTAAATTCTCTCAAGTGTCTGTGCAGGTCTGCATTTTTTGACAATTTAAGAGATTATTTTTGATTGCTCCGGGGTCCACGCACATGGGCGTTACTATTCACTAGATTATGACTATAACAGAGATACCTCTACTACAGAACTGGAGTTACAGGACAGAAACTACTCCTTCTTAAATGTTTTGGTAATCACTAGCTTGTGACTGCTGTTTCTTCATCGTTGTACTTCAGCAGAATGAAACAAATGCCATAATTATGATAATTTTTGTTAAATGATGCTACAATGCATGGCTTGAAGTCCTTGCTTCAAGGCACTTTAGATTTAAAGAAACCGAGAACAAAATTTTCAACATCATCCAGTTCAGTGTGTTCACTAATATTCTACCAGTGATGGTTTGGTGAGATCACGTTTTGCTTCTCTGTTTTTGTTTGGGAAAAGGTATGTGTTAAAAATGGTACCAATTTAGCAAGAGTTTCCATGGTTCTTACTATATAGTATGCCTGTTATACTGAAAGGTCAGAAGAAACGTAAGGGCGTGTGAAGTCACAAAGTATAATGAAAATTTACTGCAATTTTATCAGCTAGTCATAACTGAGTTGTTTTTCCAAGTCTCTAGATGAAGTAAACAAGATATTTCTTATTTGTCCATTGTGGAGTTTTCTGCATGTAATGATATCCTTTTGGTTTTGAGGAATAGTTTCAGGTTTTCCTCAGCTTACACCTACGTGCACAGTGAAGACAGTCCATACAAGATGAATAACTAAAGAAAAAGGGAGACGTTTGAAAAATTACTTGTTTGTATGTGTGGTGGTTTATTAAACAAACATATCTTCAACGCTAGAGGAGACTGTGTCACGGTGGTGGTAATGGTGACAAGTACAGAGAAATATCATCATGAGGGCATATCAGACGAAGGTTGATTTACCCGTTGGGGTCCATCCTCTGGGAGATACTTGTGGATGTGAGGTGCTTTTTGAAGAGGAGGGTCTTCAGTCCCTTACTGGAGGATATGAGGTGGAGAGCTTGTCTCTTGTGTGTGAGGACGGCAGAACAGAGTTAGGAGCAGAGCAGTAAAGAAGGTTGGAGTCTTGTCTTATCCCTACTGTATTTGTTTTTCTTCTCGAGCCTAATTTAGTTACTGCTGCAAACATAGTTTACAAGTGATGTAGCAGACAGTGAAGTTGATGTGGCTTGTAGAGGGAGCCAGTAGAGGTTTTTGTGGGTAGTACATTCTGTCATCATCCTGAGGCCATGAATCGGTCTTGCAGGAGAGTCTCATGTGATTACGGTATGCCAGAGAACAGTGTGTGGCCTCCCTCAGGATGAGATGAGAGCAGGGCTTACTCTTTGTCCAGAACTGTAGAACTTTAGCATCAAGAAGCAACACTTTATGTGAAAGAGTCACCCTAAGAAGTCACCGAACAGAGATGAGTAGAGAAAATGTTAATCTTTTATTCCTGTTATGCTTTCACTAAATCCCTTTCCCTGGATTTGTGTATAAAAATATAATTTCCCAGTTGAAATTATTACTTATGTTGTCTTCTTTGGAAAGAATTAAGACTGAGTTTGTCTTGCGTGGCATTCGAACCTCTAGCCAGCAGATAAATATTGTTGAGATTTGTTAATGGCTTATTAAATGGTGCCGCTCACTGACCTGCTCTTCTGTGTCCAACTGAGGAACTGCTTTTTTCATCTCCCAAACCGCATTCCCTGAGGCTGAGGTCGGCTGGTGGGAGCGTGACTGCAATCGGCAGTTTCTCATCTCGCTCTCAGCGCGACCCGCCCAGGTTGCAGTGCGTTGCCTGAGGCCAGGAAAAGCCTACCGGGGGACTGCGAGGCCCAGAAAACACCGCTCCTTGCAGCCGGCGCCTCTTCCCCCGGCGGCCACGCCCACTGAATCGAACGCTGTTCAAAAACCTTTCGCGCCACCCGCTGCGCGGGTGCCGCTCACTGACCTGCTCTTCTGTGTCCAACTGAGGAACTGCTTTTTTCATCTCCCAAACCGCATTCCCTGAGGCTGAGGTCGGCTGGTGGGAGCGTGACTGCAATCGGCAGTTTCTCATCTCGCTCTCAGCGCGACCCGCCCAGGTTGCAGTGCGTTGCCTGAGGCCAGGAAAAGCCTACCGGGGGACTGCGAGGCCCAGAAAACACCGCTCCTTGCAGCCGGCGCCTCTTCCCCCGGCGGCCACGCCCACTGAATCGAACGCTGTTCAAAAACCTTTCGCGCCACCCGCTGCGCGGGTGCCGCTCACTGACCTGCTCTTCTGTGTCCAACTGAGGAACTGCTTTTTTCATCTCCCAAACCGCATTCCCTGAGGCTGAGGTCGGCTGGTGGGAGCGTGACTGCAATCGGCAGTTTCTCATCTCGCTCTCAGCGCGACCCGCCCAGGTTGCAGTGCGTTGCCTGAGGCCAGGAAAAGCCTACCGGGGGACTGCGAGGCCCAGAAAACACCGCTCCTTGCAGCCGGCGCCTCTTCCCCCGGAGGCCACGCCCCTCTTCCTCCCTCTATATCCACGCAGTCGCTAACGCGCCGCGGGTCGCGCCGCGGGTCGCAGCCCGGGGCGAAGACCCGGGCAAAGACCGGGCCGTTCTAGGCCGTTAGAGGCTGGTAGAGACTGGACTGGGCCACTCCCCCTGATTTTAAAATTTTTAAAATTTTTATTCGATCTTTCGTCTTAGCAATACCTTCACGACTCACCTCATCCCCACAACCTAACAAGAATAGCAATGGTCCTTACGAGAGGGAATAAATCTACAACTAAAGCCCCTAGCGCAGCAGGTAAATTGCTTGGTCCCATGGATGACTTTCTAGCGAAGGCTAACACACTTATAGACGAAAGCATAACACTCATTGAAGAAAGGGTCTCACTAGATCTAGCATTTGCTAAAAGATCCTCATTAGGCATCCTGGCGGAAGCCAGATCTCCAGTATTAGGTGTCCCAAACGCAGAGCTGATTCCAACTAGAGAGAGACGCAGTCTACCAAACACAGTAGACCTGTCGGTATCCCAGATAGCGGACTCTCAGCTCAGCTTTGACCTAGAAAAAACCCCCGATCTGCTCCCAATAACGCCTGCAGAATTCTCTTCGTTAGAAAAAAGAGTAGAAAGGGGTAAGAGGGAGGGAGCAATCAGTAAGAAAAGGGCACCAAGAAATCCATCTACCCCAGTAAACCTGGCAATAACATCAAGTATTCCACAAACTCAAGATGATAGGGCGACACATGTTGAGATTCTAGCGTTAGTCCATCAGGAAGAGAAGGAGCCATCCCCCCTGATAGTTTTGGACCCTTACTCTACAAAACAAACCCCGGTGGATTTGAACGCTGTTGAGGCTCAGGAATTAACACTCTCTAGCATAGCTAGTGTAGTCAAACATGCCCTACAACCCTTAGAACATCGGCTAGCAACCCTGGAATTGCAAATCTCTGAGCTTCTAAAAAATCAGCAATCATTTCTACCACCATGTCCTCAAAAACCATCACAAAACAATAGCAAAAATTCAGTAAGCACTAATGCATCAATTGCTAATCCACCCTTACCCAATCCACAACAAAAGACTCTCCAGATAATTACTCCAAATCCCTCGACCAATAAAAACACCCCAAATCCAACCAAAATAACAAAAACTGTAGTAGCCCAAAGCTCTACTAGTAACCTACAACAGACCACCGTTCCGACTTCCCCAGCTGTGCCTGCTACAGCTGTGCCTGCTACTACTGCCGCAATTCCGACGGCACCGAGCAGTACATCCAATAAAACCTCAGGGAAAACCATGCATAATGCAACTATAAAAACCTTACCCCCCCCACCCGTACCACCAAAAACACCTGCGGGCAGGCCCAAGAGAAACACTGCGGGGAATCCTGGCCCGCCAAGATTCCCAGCAGATTTCCCTCCAGAGGCTTCACCCTATGTGGCAGTTATGGCTGGAGTGCCAGAACTAATAGATCCTACCCCAGAACCGGTCTGGTCCCTAAAAAATAAAGTTCAGCACTGGCTCCAGACCAACCGCCCAATTCCATCCTCTTGGCGCGGAAGAATCAGATCTGTAGCCAGGGTCCCATGGGTGGGCAACACCCGAAAAACCATTTCCGGGGACTGCATTGCAATCACTTTCGAGGATCCTCGAATAGCGGATTATGTCTGTGCCTGGGAAGACATCACCCCAAACGGAGGAATCAAGATCAAGTCCCTCCCCTTCTTTTACCCCTTCAGGCAAGTAGACAGCTATACACAGGATCAAGAGCCCCCTTGGTCCGTCCCATTTCCCAGGCAGGACGACTTTCCAAACATCAGTTATAATGGTCCCCATAATCAATACGAGCCAGACTACTCCTGGCACCCAGTGAGACAACGCCGCCAGGGAGGAAGGTGGGACGATAGAAGACCTTATACACATTGGCCCCCACATAGAGAGCAATCACGATGGGACCCATGGCAAAACATCCCACTAAGCAATAGGTTCAGCGGCCTAGAAATGGTCGACTGACCATCAACAGTAGTTCCTCCTATCGACACCCAACTATCTCCCTCTTTGCAGCCCAATACCATCGCCCCACTTACCAGTAACAAGGACACGATAACCCCAGAAGTAGAATTGGCCGATGACGCTTCATTCCTCATAGCCTCCTATTGGAACATCGCGGGCCTCCGAAATAAAATCGAGGATGGCTCTGCGCAGAAGTTTTTAGCCCCATACCAAATAATTTGTCTCCAGGAGACATGGTCCGTAGAAGAACATCATCTACAAGGCTATAAAACTTACAATGTTCCAGCCCTAACCAGTACAATGGGCAGACCAAAAGGTGGGCTAGCAATCTATATCTCAAATTCCCTACCTCTCAATAAAGTGGCCACACTTTCCCAGGACGACAATCATCAAATCTTACCACTTACCTTTCCAAACAAAGACATCATTATTCTGACCAACACATATAATAACTTATCGGAAGAAAACTTTATAATTCTTCTCACCACCATAACCGATAAATTAAAACAAGTACTCCATCAGAGCCCTGCAGACAAAGCAACCCAATTAATTTGGGGAGGCGATTTCAACCTTCATCCCTGCACAGCTCCCAATTTAATGTGTTGTGGGATTGTAGATGACTTTAATGCTCCACTAGCACACCTCGCACACTCTAAACTAGGAAATATAATTAACATCGCCCTATCAGATCTGGATCTCCAGATTGCCAATCATGTAAAAGCAGACCCAAATGAATTTATACCGACCTATGTGGGTAGAGGGCACAAGACAACAGTAGATTTCATATTTCTTTCCCAAACCCTAATGCCGAAATTTAAAGACTTTGAAGTCATTGTCACTCCCTTTAGTGATCACGCAGCCCTAATACTAACAATGTTGATCCCTGCCAACCTTTCCCATAAATCAGAGATGGCGACCACTCTCAGGCAGAATAAGATTGAGATTAGTAAACGGAATGGACTAACAATCAGATGGGCTAAAATTAACCCATCCGACATAATGAAAAAATTAATAACGCGGTCCTACCCAAATATAATGAAATGCCTGGATCTCACAACTAGCCATAAAGAAGTCTTGAGAAATTTTAATTTAATACTAGATGCTATAAAAGACCTGCTCACCACAAAACCTAAAATAAACCGCCCTACAAAACCAAAGTGGTTTAATCATAACTGCACAGCGGCTTTATCAAAGCTGAAATTCGCCCTCAAAAATAACCCACGTGATGCGGCTCAGATCCAGTTGCTCAGGCGACAATACACAGGGGAAAGAAAGCTGAGAACTGCCCAACTAAAGCAAAAGCTATGGGATGATCTCCACCATGGTGCAGTCTCACAAAACAGCGAGCTTTTCTGGCGCACGGTCAGAACCCCATATCTCACAGAAAGAGATACCCCAAAAATAGAAGTCGCTATCGACGAAAATACTTGGGTTTCGCACTTTGAGGAAATTTTTAAGAATACCCTCCCAACAGAATCCCCTCTTCCCAAGGTAAATTACCCTATCCTGGTCCCCTTTGATATTTCAGACCTTATAGACGCTCTGCAGAGTAGTAAATCAGGCAAGGCACCAGGACCCGACGGGGTCCCGGTGGACCTTTTTAAAAGTAATCAAGACCTCTGGGCCCCCATCTTAACCAGAGTATGCACAGCAGCAGCAAGTGAGGGAATCCTAACATCTTGGACAAAATCAATAATGGTTCCCATTTTTAAAAAGGGGGACCGACAAGATGTAAAATGCTACCGGCCTATATCACTGCTGGATTCGCTCGGGAAAGTAGTGGGGAGAGTGATTTTAGAGCGCCTCCAGCAGTGGACCGAGGACCGGGGCATAATTTCGGATATCCAATTCGGATTCCGAGAAGGATTTGGTACCCTAGAGCAGGTCCTCAATCTTACACTAATAATGGGGAAATATACACAAGCCATCCCCACCAAGATATATATGGTCTTTGTCGACCTCTCCGCAGCTTTCGACTGCGTGTCGCACAGGAAGCTGTGGAGGGTCTTAGCTCAATTGGGAATAGATCCACCCCTTTTAGATTTTCTCAAAGAGCTCTACACCGGGGCTACAGCCAGAGTACGCTTTGGCGTCAATGGCGAGCTGACGTCTCCGTTTAGCGTAGGGCGTGGGGTCAGGCAGGGATGCGTCCTGGCCCCCTTCCTCTTCTCACTCTACACCAACGGTTTGGAGGGGGAGATGTTGGGGGGGGCCCAGGACCTCCCACGCATAAACCGCCGCCTGATCCCAGCCCTGCTCTACGCGGACGACGCCGTCATCCTAGCACGAACACCCAAAGAGCTTCAAAAAGCAGTGAACAGATATACGTCCTTCATGGGCAACTTAGACCTAAAGGTGAACGTAAAAAAAACGTTCGTAATGACAGTTGGCAGACACCGAAAAAGAACCTATCCTATAGTCCTCAATAATCAAAAGCTTGAACCTACCCCACATTATCCCTACTTGGGGGTTATGATAGATGACCAACTGTCTTGGAAGCAAGCAGTGAGCACAAGGGCACTTTTATTTAGGAGATCAATTGCAGCACTAATAACTTTCTCTCAGAAACTAGGCAAGAGACCACCAATAGAGCTCCTTAAGATTTATAATGCCAAATGCCAGGCAATAGCAACATATGGTGCAGGAGTCTGGGGGTACACAGATGTCAGCCCTATTCAAAGGGTGGAAAACACCTTTTTAAGATTCTTACTAGCTACCCCCAAAGGCACCTCAATCTATGCAATGCACCTAGAACTAGCCATACCCTACTTAGAGGATTTAATTAAAATTGAACCTCTGATGTTGTGGCGCCGCATTTGGAAATCAAACAAAAACGCTCTGACTCAAGCCATTATCACAGATGCAATGAATATGGACAACTCTGCAAAAATAAAGTGGCTACTATATGTTAGGAACTTTTTTACTGATTTAGGCTTCGAGAACTACTATTCAGACCCGACAACCATAACGGTCATTCCAAAAAAAGATCTTAAACGCCAAGCATTATGCCATTTGGAATCGTTAAGACTTGCTTCCAACTCCACAAAAACGGCAGTGATCCATTCAAATATGATCCAAATAGCCTTTGTCATTCACCCGTACTTAGAACTCCAATTACCAACTTACGAGAGAATGCTCATTACAAGATTCAGGCTAAATATATTCTTTAGAATGGTCACCTTTCCGTCACAAAATTGTTGGGAAGCTATACTCCCGCCTTGTCCTTGTGACGGTATATCAATGCAGTCGAATCTGCACGTGATCCTGCTTTGTAAATACCACCAAGCCCACAGAAAGATCTGGCTTTTACCGATATTAAAATCCTGGGGATTGAGACAGTGCAGACCCGCCCTTTTAAGACTGCAAATGTTGGAAACACCGAATGTCTGTTATTTTATTAGTAGTTTCTTAAAGTGTATTATGAAACACAGAAAGAATCTCTAAAAATCTTGTCAGTCTGAGCATAAGCGGTACTTTGCACATTTCTTGATTAATTTTTCTCTTTTTAATTGTGAAATGAATTTTATCAGAAACATATGTAACATGTTTACTTTTACTGTGTTTTGACATTTTGTGCACTTTTATGGTTTTTCCATTGTGAATAAGCCGAATAAAGATTTATTATTATTATTATTATTAAATGGTCACTGGGAACCTGCCTGTTCTCTTTCATTATGTTTAACTACAAAGCTTTGGAAAAACAGAACTTATCCTGCGACTGTGTCCTGTGACTGTGTCGTGTAATGAGAAATATACCACCAGGCTATCATCCTGACCCCATCCATAAGGGGAGTGCAAATGAGAAAAAACCCAGTTCCTTAGTGTTTCCTTCTTGCGGAAACTTATCCGGAGAGTGTGACCTGCAACACATCCTGCAGATTAACATTGCTGGGTCATGGTTTTGCAAGGCATCGATGGTTCATGTGAAACCTATCCCCAAACAGATTTGTGAAGACTTCAAATCTTAATGGAGAGCGAGAATTACTGCAGTGGTAAAAGGCACTAGCAGCATATCTTATTTGAGTCTGAAAGGAACAGTGCTTTATAAAATCGAATACAGTACAGCTAGACGAGGTATCCCAATCATTAGAGCCTACTGCAGTCTTACAGCTTCGATGGAGCTAGTAAAAGTGATGTAAATGTCAAGAGACCACAAAAGAACTTCACCAGTCTTTCTTAAAAAACCCATAATATTTCCCATTGCACTTGCTTTTAATCTTTTGAGCTGTATTTCGATATATGTGTATGTATGTGTGTGTGTGTGTGTGTGTATGTGTGTGTATGTGTGTATATGTGTGTATATGTATATGTGTATGTGTGTATATGTGTATATATATATATATATATCTATCTATATATATGTATATAGATATATATTTTTCTGTTTTTGAAGGAAAGACTGGTGTTGATTGATATACCAGTCTTTCCTTAAATAAAACAGGCACCAACACCACGAGAAGTTTTCAGCATGATTTTAATTAAACTGTGGCGTAACTCATTTCGGCAGTGCTTGCTGCTTTGTTCACACATATACACACACACACACACACACACATACACACACACACACACACACACACACACTCACTCTCTCACTCACTCTCTCACTCTCTCACTCTCTCTCTCTCCTGTGAGATTGGCTCACCACGCGTACTCCTCCTCCAGGTACAGATCTCTCAACACCAAAATTCAGTGAAATAAAGTGCCTTTATTCTCTCCTCTCCATCAGCATGACGCGTTTCGGCTGTATAACAACAGCCTTGATCACATGGCCACAAATCACCAATGGGGGTGTTTTTATACTGTGTTCATTGTGGACATCATCAAACATGAGGGTAATAGACATAGAGGAAATACTGATACAAACATTCACGATATATATACAGTGATGAGCACGACTTTCCAGGGATTATTTTTCTAAACAAAACCTTGCTATCCCGGAAATGCAAATTAATAATGGTGACATTAATCAATATCGGTTAACCAAATGTACACATTGCAAGAAAAAATTAATTAAAAATGCAAGTGCCTGCCACATTCCTCTTACTGTAGATCAGCCCTTCACGAGTTACTACACAAGTTGTTAAATATCCAACCATGTACACCCAAGAAGGAAAATGACTTAAATGAATGTATCTTCCTATGTATTTAAATATAATACAAACCCTCATGCAATTGTGATGTCAACTAAAAAGTGCGAAAGTGCTCAAAATTAAAAAGGTGCATAAATTCAGCGCTATATGTACAAAGTGATAATGCATTATATAATGTGATCAATCACATGTAATGAATATAAACAACTGTACAGGCGCAAACATTTTTTTCTCCTCTTTCTTCATCTTTCATGTATATACACAGTTATTAACACAAAGCAAAACTGCTGTTGCTTCAAACCAACTAAAGCCGTAGTGACTTTTGTAGTAATGTGATATACTGAGTTCATATTAACTCTTGCCACAGCCCGGTAAGTAAAAATCACAATCAAAATCAAGATCAAGATCAAAATCAAGCTGCCTGAGAAAACTGAACCATTAAATTAACGGGTACCTTTATGTTACAAAGTTTAGGGGAAACTAACTAAATTCAAGAGACTATCATTACAAAGAGTTTCAGTGAGTGGGTCAAGACCTACTTTGTTGTATTTACAGATTAAGACATGTTAAATCACTCAACGAATAATTGTTCCCCAATGATAAACCTCAAACATAGTACTGATCTACTGTGGATACTTATGTAGGTTACCAATGATCTCTCAGAGAAAAACCTGTAAGTCTTCCCCCCTGTTTAACCCATTTGGTATCCTAGTATCGAGAAGTACAATATATTTGCTTTCGAGCTGCCGTAAAAGTTTTTCTCGATCCCCACCTCGTATGTTCTTCGGTATGGAATCGATTACAAAATATTTTAGATGGTTCAAATTTTTGGCATGTACTAGTTCGAAGTGGCGGGCAACTGGATACGTCGGGTCCGAGTTAACAATGGCTCTTAGATGTTGTAATATTCTGTTAAACACCTGCAGCTTAGTGCTGCCCACATACTTCAACCCACAAGAACATTCTAAGACATATACCGCATGATCAGTACGACATGTGTATAATTCCCTAATGGGTATAGGGTTAGGGTTGAATGGCGATTTAAATTCAGTGGTGTTGGTCCCGAACTTGCATGCCCTGCATGAAATGCACTTATGAAAGCCTTTCTTGTTGGACACTCTTATTGTGCCACTCTTGACTTCCGGGCTGCTTCTAACTAGAGCGTCCCTCATGGAGGGCGCCCTCCTGAAAATAATAGAAGGTTCAGATGGGAGTAATGGTGCTAGATTGATGTCAGTCTGCAGAATAGGCCAATGTTTTTTAAGAATACCCTTTATCTTTCTTTCTTTCTTCTGTGTTATAGGTGGTTATTAAACTGATGGTATTGTTAACAGTGGGTGATGTCTTTTCCTTAGCAATATCAATGACCTCCACTGTGTTCACCAAGCATTCCTCCCTATTCTTGCTATTGGCCTTATCCCTGGCTACCAATAAATCTTCAATGTGATAGCCTCGTTTTAAGAATCTCTGAAGGGCCTCGTTCTGACAAATAGCTAGGTCGGAATCAGAGCTGCAGATCCTACGCATCCTTATGAATTCCCCATAGGGGATGCTTCTTATTAGATGTCTTGGATGTGCGCTAGAAGCGTGCAAAATCGAATTGCCAGCGGTACTCTTTCTGTGGAGTCTAGTTGCTAGGGCATTTTCCTGAACATAGATGTCAACGTCCAAGAATTGTATGTTGGTTTTACTTATTTGACAAGTGAAATTAAGGTTTAGAGTGTTATCATTCATGGCTCTCACAAACTCATTGGCTGACCTCTCATCACCTTTCCACACCATACAGATGTCATCGATAAACCTCCAATAATGAATAATATTATTGGTGTAACCAGGGATATGTTTGAGGACATGTTCCTCCCACCACCCCACTTGTAAACACGCGTAGGTGGGGGAGAAACATGCCCCCATGGCCACTCCCCTCTTTTGCTGATAAATTTCGTTGTTAAACAAAAAATAATTGTTGGTTAAACATAACAATATCATCCTTATCAACATGTCATTATGATTTTTGAGACTGAGGTTACGTTGGTTCAGGTAATATCTGATCGCATTAAGACCATCTGTGTGTTCTATACTAGTGTATAGTGTGCTGATGTCAAGAGCCACAAGAATATATTCTTCATCCCATTTCACCTTATTCAATTTAGTCAGGAAATGACCCGTGTCCTTAATGTATGAAGGCAGTTCAACCACAAAATTCTGAAGGAAAAAATCAACATATTTGGAAATAGCCTCAAGAAGGCTCCCCTGAGCTGAGATAATGGGTCGACCTGGTACAGGGGAAACAAGTTTATGAATTTTTGGGATGAGATAAAATAACGGAATTAATGGATTGTCTTTCTTCAAAAACGCCAATTCTTGTTTAGTCAAAAGGCCTTCTCTTTTCCATTGATTCAGTTCCTTGTGTACTGACTCCTTCAAATTACGAATTTCACTGAAATTACCCTTCCTGTAACAGGAAATGTCTGATATGCTTCTTTCATATATTGTTTTTTAGGCCAGATGACAATGTTGCCTCCTTTGTCGGCTTTGTTGATTATCAGGTTGGAATTACTTCTTAACTTTTTCATCAAGGTCCGATATTGTTTTTCAAAGTACTTGATTCTTTTGATTTTTCTAGATGTTTTAATTTGTAATCCCTTCAGGTCCTCCGTGATCATATCATTGAAAGTGTCAATAGCGTCTTTAGGCATCAGGGGATGAACGTAGACCTAGCCTTGAAAGGTGTTTCGCTGGCTGCATTGATGTTGATGCCCATTCTATCACATCTATCTTGTGTGGAACTGGTGCCAAAGCTCTCCTCTAGTGCTAATTCATGAGCAGTTTGTAATGCCCCAATGTCTGCAACCTGAAATAAAGACGACGGTTGTGATGAGCAGCTGATAGAAGTTGCTCGTTCCTGTGCCTTAGTAAGTTTGAAGTGCTTCTTTAATTTTAACTTACGGATGAATTTAAAGACATCTATTCTGGTTTGCACATAATTGTAAGAGTTCTTAGGGCAAAAGGAGAGACCTAAGGATAACAACTGGGTTTCAGCTTTAGTGAGGTCAATGTCCGAAAGGTTAATGACTTGTGTTGTCAATGTCAATGTCGGTATCGGTAGATGATATTTTACCGATTGTGCTTTCATTTGTACTCGGTGTCAATGTTGTAGAAATGATACTCTCTGTTTCTACCATTTCTTGCCCCTGCCTCTCTTTACGAAGCCTCTGCCTCCGGCATTTCCTCCTCTCGTTGCATTGTTTGTTTTTGTGTTGGCGTTTTTGTTCCTTTGTTGCTGGGTTTTCGGTCGCTATGTTTTTAGTCTGTCCTCGACTAAAAAAACCCAGTTCCTCCGATGGTGCAAAATGGGTTGGTACATTTGAGGGCCCACCCGTAGCCTGCTCATCCTCTGAACCCATACTGCTGGCATTAGAACTGAGTTCAGTCTCAGAAAGACCTGCTACACCTCCTTCATCTACAGTTTGTGTAGTGGGTTTAGGGATTAAAGCCTGTCTTTTCAATGTATCATATTTTCGTGCAAAAGTAAAAATTCTGCCCGTTTCATAATCCTGTTTGTCGCGGGCGAATTTATACTGTTTGCGCAGGCTGATGGTTTCTTGATGCTTGACTAATCGGGTGTCTATTTCTTCGCGATATTTTTTAATGTACTCCTTGTCCGTGTGCATGTCCAATTCATTGTTTAGTATCTCAATTTGTTCCAAAATGTCATTCCTGTCAATTTCCGCATATTTAACTAAGATGCATATCATATTTTTTGATGCTTCCAAGTTATTGGTGGCCCATTCCTTTAGCATGAGGGGGTTGGGGTTCTCGAATGATGGAGCTATGAGTACCCTCAACCCCCTCGGTACTCTGCCCACTTCCAGATATTTTTCAAGTGAGCGTTTTTCCCACCATTTAGTTATCTCCGTTTTTAGCAGTTTTTCCAACTTTTTTAACTTGCCCTTTAAGTCCATATTGGTTTTGTTGCTATGCTTGGTTACTGTCTCAGGTCTTACTACCGGCAGGTTCACAAACATAGCAGCAGCTAATGCTTCCCGGTTTTTCATTGCCTCCGCTGATGTAGTCATTTTTAGGAAGGAGAGAATAATATGTGCACAACCCTTCGCTCCGATATTTGTCCGTAGCTAGGGTGTTTCTACAATGGTGCTTGACAATCTTTCCACCCGCACTATACAGTGGATCACACGTGTGTGTGACGACGCGCACTCACCAGTTTACCGCGCGTAGCTTCCATTTGCTCATTAAATATGATGCGCATATTGATCAAGCATGCACAAATTGATCTTGTTGAATTAACGAACAAAATCAAAGAAGCAGAAAAAGCCCTGGAAAATGAAACAAATCAGGAAAATGTCACTAAGTTAAGACAAGAAATGGAAGCCAGACTCGACCTATATGAGAAAGAAATTGAAGAAAGAAAGGAATGCAAGTTCAAACGGGATGAACAAGATTATTTATGGGGCCGAATTCTGACATTCGCTAGACGCTATGATAATTTAAAAAAGAACTATCCCCTGCATAAAGTGGCATCTAGAGCGAGTGAGTCGGATGTAAGTGAGAACGGAGCAAGATTTGAAGCACCCCAGACAAAAAACTTGTCTGTTTTAGACAAAGTAGCGTTGATGAATCTAGAGAAAAGCATCACACGTGGCGGAGGAAGGGGAAGAAGACCATATCAAAGAAGAGGACGGGGAAGAGCAACACAGGTACAACAAACCCCCGCTCCAGCACCCGAAAAACACGTAGATCCAAACATCGAAAGAAGACAGTATCCCCTGCGCAACAGGAAATAGTCAATCTTGTTGTGAATCTCTCTAATCATCAACTAACCAAGAAAGAAAAAATGGTGTTGAATAAAGGTCTGTCGTTTTGCCCGGAAACTCATTTCGACTATGCACAAACGAAAATTGATCTATACAAGTTTGTCAGAAAACTGAAATTAGCTAAAATTCATGCCAATAAACCTTCAAGTTCAAATGAACAAAGATTGAATTATAACAATGAGAACGGCGAAATAGTAACAACAATTGAACAACTACCTGATTTGAGACAAACTTTTGGAATGCTATTTGATCAAGAAAGCGCAAACCTTTCAGACACTCAGATTCTTGAACAAATGGACATTAGAACTAATGAAAGACCTGAAACCGGATTAAAAAGAAAATCTCGGTATTATCCCATCCTGTCACCTGGAAATAAAATTGACCTCTTTTCGGATGCTGTAAATGAGGAACTGGATAAATTAGTGAAAGTGAGAAATAACAGCAGAGAAAATTTGACAAAGGATGAACGAAAAGCTATTACTACTCTCATGGAAAATGGAAAAATCACAATCAAACCCGCCGACAAGGGGGGAAATATTGTAATAATGGAAACTTCAGATTACATCACGGAAGCCATGAGACAGTTGAATGTACAACAAAATTACTCTAAACTGACTTTCAATCCAATGAGCAACATGCTTAAAGAATTGAAAAACCATCTAGATGAATGGCACAAAAAAGGACTAATCAGTGATGAGGAAAAGAAATTTCTAAACATCGATCACCCAGTAATGCGCTGCATTTATTTTTTACCAAAAATCCACAAGTCACTAATAAATCCACCAGGGAGACCCATTGTGTCTTCGTGCAGTTCCTTATATGAAAATGTTTCTAAATACGTGGACACCTTCTTGGCACCAATTGCACAGAGCATGTCCTCCTATATCAAGGATACAGGGGAGTTCCTGAGAATTATTCAAGATGTAGTATGGAGTGAGGAATATCTTTTAGTCACAATTGATGTGGTCTCACTTTATACATCGATAAAACACAATGTGGGGATGGAAGCGTGTCAATACTTCCTGAAACAACGTAGTATCACCACACTGGAACACACAAACATGCTCCTAAAAATGATCCATCTATGCTTAACAAATAACGTCTTCCTGTTTAATCAACAACTATACAGGCAAGAATGTGGCACCGCAATGGGTATTTCATTTTCTCCTAACTATGCCAATACCACCATGGGCTGGTGGGAAAAAACAGTGGCATGGAACATGAACAACCAACAAGAACTGGAACGGATCATTTTGTGGGTCCGATATATAGACGATTTGTTTATAATTTGGCATGGATCAGATCTTGAATTTCAAAATTACTTTTCAAAACTGAATCAAAATGAGGTTGGTTTACAGTTTACATGCACAACAAACAAAAAACAAATCGATTTTCTGGACACAAATTTACATCTCCAATGGAAAACTAGAAACCACACTGTTCCGTAAAAAAACAGCCACCAATAGTGTGTTACATGGAACTAGTTTCCATCCACAAGCACTCCTAAAAAGCATACCGTATGGAGCATACTTAAGGCTCAAACGAAACTGCTCTAAACCTGAGGATGCCGAAAGAAAATTGAAAGAATGCAAGATGAGATTCAAGTCAAGAGGATATGAAGATCGTGTCCTACAAAAATTTAAAAAGAAGGCTGATCAAAAAACAAGAGCGGAACTGTTAGTTGAAAAACCAAAAACCACAAACAAAATTGAACCACCGAGATTTGTAACCACTTATAATAAAGAAAGTGGAATCATCGCCAACAAAATGAAAAAATATTGGCACCTGATATCTGGGGACCCAGATATAGGAGAATTAGTAGGCAAGCAACCACAAATCACCTATAAAAAGAACACATCTCTCAAAGACCTCTTGGTAAAAAGTCATTTTCAGCAAAAACCTGAGACAAATTGGCTTAAAGATCAACGTAAAGGATTCAAACCTTGCTCCTCATGTAAAGCTTGCAAAATTGGAACCAGCAAAAAGAGCATTGAGTAACCAAATGGGAAAACAATGCACATAGACCACATTTTTTGATGTACAGGTGATTTGTTGGTCAATGTGATTGAATGCAAATGCGGGAGCAAATATATAGGCAGCACCACATGCATGCTTAAAAAGAGAATCCTGGAACACATCAGGGCAGTGAAAAACAAAAACATGCTTTATGCAACAGCAAAACACATAAATACATGCCAGGAAGGAGATTGGAAAACAATGTGATTTTATGGACTGAAACTGCTAACCAAAACTGAGAGAGGTGGTGATTCTGTTCGGAAACTGAGACAAATGGAGTCCCGTTTAATCATCCGGTTACGAACAAAAATACCGAGAGGTATGAATTTTGGAGAGGATCTCCATGTACATTTAGACTGACTATAGCAGTACCAGCTGCACAGTCTATAAAGAGGATTGGGGTACTATACCCAATGATATAACTGACATTGCTCTGGAACTATTCCAAATATGAACGTGGATTTAAATTGCCCATGTGACTTAACATGAACTATTTAACATAATGAAATGTAAATAATACGATCACACCAGTCTTTCTTTTAATTTAAAAATTGTGTGTATACTGTTTTCATACTACATATCCCATAATGCCCCATAACGACTAACATGGGCCAGTATATAATTGAAAATAGTAGAAGGACCAACTGACCGTGAACAAAGCCTTGTGTGGCTGAAACGCGTTGGTGGGGTGAAGCGCTGATTAAAGGCTTCTAAAACTCTCTATTTGTACCGCTCCTTTTGTATGGAAAAATGATTGCTTGGGTCTGGATCCGACCCCTGAGCTGAGCACACACTGCTGAGCGCTCTCATAGCCTGCTGGATCACTTTGTGACATATATATATATATATATATATATATATATATATATATATATATATATATATATATATATATATATATATATATATATATATACTGAAAAAAACAAAGGTTACAGGGACATTTTAGTTAGACACACATTTCACTCATACAAAACCAGAGAAATTTAGCTGTTCTAATTACCTGAACTAACTATAACTTACGCCCCCGCAATGCACTGCTTTTACCGCACATATTACATCACTCATGACATGGTTAGTTATATTACTGATGACCTCATTGATATCTCAATTGACACTTTCAAGAACAAGGGAAACCCTAGGATATTAGGGACCAATAGTAATGCACAATTAAAGGTATAATGGTCCCTGTATTACGTTTTTGTAAGCAATATTCATGGAAAAGTAATAATTCCATGATTATTGCTTACAAACATGTAATACTTATGGACCATAGTTCCTTTAATTAACTCAAATGATATCAGTGATGACCTGATCCTGTGAGTTTAAGTGTTTTCTAAAGAGTGTGAGTGTTAAACATATATACTAAGTAACTCCAAAAAGTTAAATTAGTTTACTAGGTGTACTATTAATGAGTAATACTACGTTTAAAATCTATTATATGGGTGGCTGCGTGACTGTTTGCTACTGTGTGTGAGCGGGTGTCTGAGTGGCTGTATTGGTGTGTGAGTGGGTATGTGAGCGGTTGTGTGTGTGCATAAGTGAATCTGTAAGTAGCTAGCTGTGTGGGTGAGTGAGTGGCTGTATTGGTGAGTGGGTGTGTCAGTGGCTGTATGTGTGAGTGAGTGGCTGTATTGGTGAGTGGGTATGTGAGGGGCTTTGTGGGTCAGTGAGTGGGTGTCTGAATGGCTGTATGAGTGAGTGACTGGGTGTATAAGTGGCTGTAAGGGTGAGTGAATAGCTGTTTGAGTGGGTGTTTAGTTAACCCCTTCGCCGCAGCGGTAATTCCGCTGCGACGCTGGGGGGGGAGTCGCGCGGCGCCGCCATGCTTGTGACGGAACCACTCTGTCACGAGCCACGGGTGCGCTGTGCTTATGACGGAGTGGTTCCGTCACGGCTCCGCCCACTCACTAATTCGCCCGCACAGACAGGGAATCAGTGCCGCGTGGGTGGAGCGGACGCGGCAAGACGGAACCACTCCGTCATGAGCACACGCCACCCGTGGCTCGTGACGGAGTGGTTCCGTCACAAGCATGGGAGGGGTTAAGTGAGTTGGTGTGGCTATATTGTAGAGTGTTTCTCTGTGTGTATGGGTAAGTGAGCGGATGTGAGAGGGTTTGTATGGATATATGAATGGGTATGTAAGTGGTTGTGTGAGTGTGAGAGGCTGTGGTGAGAGGCTGTACTGGTGAGTGAGGAGGTGTTTGAGTGGCTGTATAGGTGAATAAGTGGGTGTGTGAGTAGTTATATGGGTGAGTATGTAGCTGTGTTAGTGACTGGATAGTTGAGTGACTAGTTGTATGAGTAGATTTATGGGTGAGTGAGTGGTTGTCTTAGTGGCTCCATGGTTTAGTAAGTGTGTGAGTAGTTTTATTGGTCTGTAAATGGGTATGTGTGTGGTTATGTGGGTGTGAGCGGGTGTATGAAAGGTTGTATAGAAGTGTAAATGGGTGTGTGAGTGGTTGTCTGAATGATGTCATTAGTGATGTCACTGACAATGTCATAAGTGATGTGAAGTCATAAGCAGTGCATTACGGGGTGTAAGTTATAGTTAGCGTAGCTAACTATAACTGCTGAATTTCTCTGGTTTAGTACGAGTGAATTGTGAGCTTAACTATAACGTTCCTGTAACCATTATTTTTTTATAAATCACTTCTTTTTAGTATGTTTACAAAATGAAAAGCACAGCTAACGTGCCTAAAACCTATTGGGCTGGCAGCGTAGATGCAATAGGAAAAGGTGTATACCCAGCTTGCGCCTACACTCTAGTGGCCGGCAGGGATAAAGGAAGTGGCAATTATACAAAAGTTATCTAATCTACCCAATGAACAAAACCCCCTCCCCATTCCTTCTGTGTGTTTACATGAGTAAGAAGTGGGGCAAGTTAGTCAAACCCAATGTATGTGGCAAGCAAGTATGGTGTCTTTACGGGGTTAAGTAGTGGAGACATTTGGGCAAGAATCAGTTGGAGAAACAAGCCGCAGAAGCCTCAAGTGGGCTGGGCTGGTCAGTTTGTAAAATTCCTCCGAGAAGATACGGATGAAAGGTGGCCCAGTCAGCGGTTTAGTCATCTAGCCTTTTTTCTAAGGCTAATGATATTTTTTCCATTCTCAAAATAAAACCAAAACTTATGCAGCCATGATTTATGTTGAGGGGTCTTGTCCGTGCCCCAGAGCACATGTATAACTTGGTGAGCTGCACACAATGCCAGTGCCATGTGCTTTCCTCTACGAGAGTAGGGCAGAAATGTCTGAGGTTTGGGAAGCTCAAGTATGGGATAGGCGGGTATTCGAGGGATAGTGTTCGCTAAAACTTTCTCTATATCATTTAAAACCTTTTCCCAAAAGTGATTGAGTTTGGGACAGTGCACAAAGGAGAAAAAAGTGAACCAGTCACCCCGCAGTCACTCCAGAACTCTTTAGAACATTCTGTATTTCATGCCCCCAGCCTTTCAGGAGTTGGATGCCAGTAGGATACTTTCTTATATGCGGTTTGTGTGCTATAGATGTGTACTGTATGATGAGCTCGGTAAAATATGTCTGCCCATTCAGTCTTCGAGAGAGGTTTGCCGATTTGTTCCTCCCATCGCTTCTGCCCTGCAGAGCGGGTAATAGTCTCCCCACCACCAAGAATTGTATGCATCTCAGAGACAAGCCATCTATCATTTTTCTTCAGCATTCGCCATTTCGCTAAAAGGGGTAGGGGCCGCCCAGTGTGGGGTCGAATGGAGGGGTGAAGAATTTAAACCGCATATTTGGAGATATTGAATGCGGTCGGCATCACTCAATACGTAGTTTATCCATAGTTGATTAAAGGGAATTATCCCTTGTGGTTCAAATAAGTAGCCGATCCAACATTGAAAGTTGTCTGGTTGGAGACCCGGTGTGAATTCAGGGTTGGCAAAAATTGGTGTCATAGGAGAGGGGAAGGACTTCAAGCCACCACCATCACCACCTTGACCAACACCGCATCCCAGACACGGAAGTTGTGACCAGTTAAAGTAAAGTCCCCTTACCCTATGTTGTCCTGGGGAGCCAGGTCTCCTTCGTAATGTGAGAACCAGCAACTGCCTGGTCCATGCGACACCAGTGTTTTTTGGTGAGGGGTCTGCTCCATTCTACCAGAAATCTTAGTTGACAGGCGTAATAGTGCTGCAAAACTGAAGGTACTGCAAGACCGCCACCACCACCACCACTACTACTACTTCATTAATAGCCGCAATCCTACCCAGCCAATTGTGGAGAACAGCTCTAACTTATTTGGTTAACAAGTTATGGTTTTGGGAGTCACATTTTGTGATTTGTCTTTTTTTTTTTCTTTTTTTTTCATATTGACCTTGATCACAGAAGGGGATCCAAGGGTCTGGATCTCTGTAACCAAGGCAGGGAGAGAGATCAAGGTATCCGAGATGACTAGAATCATGGCATCTGCATATAGGCTTTTTACATGTTGTTCCCCACCGAAGGTGATGACAGCAGTATCCAAATTTGCCTTAATATGTTGGGCAAAAGGCTCCATATATAGGCCAATAAAAGCGAGAGGAGAGAGCGTTCGTGCAATGTCAAACAGGGAAAGGTAATGAAGAAAGCCCATTAACCTGCACCTTGTCTCTAGGAGAGCTGTAAATGCTCATATTCCAGACACAAAACCATTCTCCGAAACCAAAGCATTCTAAAGTCCGAAACAGATGGGGCCAGTGGACTATGTCAAACGCTTTCTTCACGTCCATCTAGAGGAGAATGGCTTCTACTTGCATCTGGAACACTTTGTTGAGTAGCTGATATGTGCACCATGTCTTGTCCCTGCATTATCGCCCCAGGACAAAGCCGGCTTGATCTGACCCGGCATTTAGGGATTGAGGTGGTGAGCCACAATACTAGTGAATGGTTTGACATCTATGTTTAGGAGAGCTATTGGTCTCTATGACCCACATAATGTTGGGATCTTATCCGGTTTGGGTATAACCGAGATAGATGCCTCTAACATAAAGCCGGTAAGAGAGCTAGTGGAGACAAAATAATTGAAGGGCCTAGTAAGAATAGGGGCCAAATCTTGACAGAAGGTTTTTATAAAAGTTAGAGGGGAACCCATCAGGGCCCGGGGCTTTGAAGAGTTTAAGGCGGGCAATGGCTGATACTACTTCCTCAATGCGCATAGGTTTATCTAAAAAAGCTACGTGCCGTAGAAGTGGAGTCTGAAGCCAGGAAGTAAGATATTCTGAAGGGTCTGCAGAGGGCTCATTGGTTTGGCGTAGAGAGATTTATAGAAGTTGTTAAGGCGTCCGCTATGTGCATAGCAGAATAGGCCTCCGTGTTTGGGGAATGGCAGATAGCCCGAATGGAGGTAAAGTTAACCTTGGCCTGCAATTAGTTGGCAATCATTCATCCACACCGGTTGCTACCCAGGTAGTACTTGTTTTTTTTAAATCGAGGCGTTTAGGGAGCAGACGAGAGCACTCTATCTTCCTCCACATCCGAGGAGCCCCGGTGCATTTGTGAATTGCTTTGAACTCCTCTGTTTTTCTTTCCGGAGTTGGCTTTCTGAAGCTGATATGGCTATGAATTCTCTGTAGACTACCAGTTACAAAGTCTCCCAGAGGGAGGCCAGCGTGACTTTACTGGTGTCATTTACCTGCATGTAATCGCCAATCGACTTACGAATTGCTGCAACTGTTGAAGGTGACCTGAGTAACAAGTCCCTCAGGCGCCAACAGGAAGAGCATGTTTTTGTTGTGTCAATGTAGACATTGATAAATAAGGGTGTGTGATCAGAAAGTGAGCGAGGGGCAATGGAAGAGTCAGTGACAAGCGACTGGAGGGTGGAGGAAGCTAGGAAATAATCAATCCGTGCGAAAGTCTTATGTGCCACTAAGTAAGACTTCTGTCGGGATGCTGTGCTCACCAGATGTCTGTCAGTCTGCAATCAGCCAGCCAGCGATGAACCTGTGGTGAGCTTTGGCCAAAGCGGTCAATGTCATTGTCCATGACCAAGTTCCGGTCACCCCCCATCAGTATGCCTTCATCTGGGGTCTGGAGTGAAGTCGAACGCAGTGAGACTAAAGACTTTCTGATGCTTGTTAGGGGCATATATATTTGTAAAATAGGAGGAACCAATTTGCAGTCGATATGCAAACAATCGTTTCATAGTTTCTGTGACCTTGGGAGACTATTTCACCCTGAAACCCTGAGAAGAACAGGATAGCAACCCCTCCCTTATTCGGGGGACTCGAGGACCACAGCTGTTGCGGAAACCAGCGAGATTGCATGCGATGTGTGTCTTTAAGTAGTAAATGTGTTTCTGGGAGTAGGCAAATTTCGCTGCTGGAGCGGTCCAGGAGGGACATGTGGGATTATGTAGGCCTTAGACATTAAGACTACTAATGTGAAGAGCCAATACCATTGTTTAAGCGGGCATAAGGGAAAAAGCAGTGCTTGCCCTCCCAATTCGCACGCAGCATCATGAAGAGTGCTGGGTAGTTAATGCAAGTGTCTATAGGGATCAGCAACCAACATTGTCAAAAAGATTTACCACCGGTTTCAGATGCAAGTTTGGCTAGGACATTCTGTAGCTCTTGTGCGTGCTCGCTTGGGCCAGGGCGTGGGTGTCTCTTGGATGTCCGAGCAGCAGTGGATGCGCCATCATCGTGTAGGTCTAAGAGTCAACCTCCCCAGCGAAAAATCAGTCTTAAAATATGACCCTATCCATAAGATACGTATTTAGAACATAGGAAATCAGTGATTGGCTTAAATTTCTTTTGCCATTGGAGGGTAGTAAAGGAAATGTCCTTGAAGAGGCCTATTGTGTAACCTCTGAAGATGACGATCTGTTTCTCTCTAGCAGCTGTTAGGATGTCTTCCTTGGTTTGGAAGATATGAACACAGGCTAGGAGGTCTACCAATGTCCTGTTCCCGGGCTGGCCCACTTCATTTACCCAATCAAGGCAAAGTTCCATATTTTCATCCCAACCTAGACTAGAGCGAGATAGGGCTGTGTATATTCTTATGTGTGTGCCCTCAGCCCCAATTGGAATGCCTCAGAGGCTTATCTTATTCCAGCACGTTCTATTTTAAGATCGTCCACGTGGGCTCTAAGATAATCTTGTGGTTGAATCTAATCATCTTCTCCTTTCGAAGTCTCATTATCTTCCAGTGAGGCTCCATGGTCACCAAGTGCAGTCAAATCTTGGTGCATGTCTTTAAAAATCTGGAGGTCAGCTTTGAGAAAGTTAAAGAGAGAAGGCAAGAAGCCATGGGTCACCAGGGCTTGATCTTCATCCAGGGGGCACTCCTGGTCACAGAAGGCTGAGAGGCAGGTGGTGGGGTCTTTGGATGACGCCGGTTTGGGGCAGGTGAGCATATCTTTGATAGCTTGATCATGTTTGCCCCTAGAGGAGGTCATCTTAAATGGTTGAACACTGAAGGTGTCATGGGGTAGAGGGTTTGTGGGGCCCACCGGTTACTACCAGGAGGTCGCTCTGAAGCAGTGTCCTATAGGAAGGGTGGAGGTCCTGAAGATATAAGTGGGCTAGGAGGTGTAGAGAGATGTAGTAGTTCTCCTCCTGAAATTCACTGTGTGACCTAGTGCCTTCACCTGATGTAACGAGAAATATAAGCAGGTCCACCGATGGGACGGCGTTGCCGCCACCACAGTGAAAGGAAATCGTGCCCACAGGAGGTAGCAGGCGGCAGAGAGTAGAGCTAGTGAGCACAGGCCTCTGAGCAGAAGTATGGGCCCCTGAGACAGTAAAAGGGTTAAAAAAAAAAAAGGAGCCAGCATGAGGAGGGCCTAATCTCTCTGGGCCTTTTGATGGAAAAAAGGCAAGGCCTCTGAAGTGGATCCTCGGGGAGACCAGTCCGACCCCCTCAGCTGGCACCAGTATGTTGTAGGTGAGAGGGGAGCCCACAGTCCGATACACTCATGAATTCCCCCCTCCCTAAGCTTCCGCTAACCCTCATCTCAGAGTCCGCATCGTCATCACGGGGCACGGCGCAGTTCAGGCAATGTCGGGTCACAGGCCAGACGCCTCCCTCAGTGAGGCTGAAGACACCAGTAGTGTGAGGAGCAGAGGGCACAGGGAACACCAGAGCCGGAGGCAGTGAGGGATGCCCACCTGGGCTACCATAGGGCAGGTTTGTGCAAGGAGGGTGATGGGACCCAGAACTCACCTTCTCCCCAAGCAGTATGGTCAGGTTGCAGTCCCGAGCCTCAGGGCAAGCTCCCGGGTTGTTCCGCGGAGAGTTGCTGGTAGTGATCATTGGGGCCCCATTGGGACAGCTAAATGTCGCCAGGGAGGGAAGAGAATAGCTCCTCTTCACCCTTTGTCAAATTAGAGACGGGTTAAAGCCCCAGCGAAGGATCCAACCACCATCTAAGCCATTGTGGTCACCATCTTGGGCTTTGCGGGATCAGGGTGTGTGAGTTATTGTGTGTGTGTGTGGTGGGCATGTCAGTGCATGTGTGACTGGCTCTCTGGGTGTGTAAGAGGATGTGAATCCTTCTGTGGGTCTCTGAGTGAGTGTGTTCAGTGAGTGTGTGACTGCTGTCTGGGTCTGTAAGCGGGTGTGCGAGTGGTTTTATGAGTCTCTGAAGATGTGTGTGTGGCTGTACAGGTGTGTGGTGGGCTGCGTGGGCATGCCAGTGCATGTGTGACTGGCTTTATGGGTGTGTACGTGGGTGTGTGAGTGAGTGCCTGAGTGGGTCTGTGAGTGGGAGTGGTTCTCTGGTTCTCTGCGTGGGTGAGTGGCTGTATCGGTGTGTGAGTGGTGTTCTGGGTTTCTGAGTGGGTGTGCGAGTGGCTGTATGGATGTGTGAGTAGATGAAGTGGGTGGGTGTGTGAGTGGATCTGTGAATGGATGTATTGTTTTATAAAATTGAGTTCTGGATCCTCAGCAGATTCACACAGGAATCTGCACTGAGCACTGCAGTGGATCCGCGGATCCTGACGCTCTCCCCAAAATGTTTTTGGAATATTTCCTGTCCATGAGACCCCTCCATCAGTCTCAGGGGTCAGGATAGCTCTATCCTGACCCCTTATAACCTATTTACTCTTTATTCTCCACCCCCTGGGAACCAAAAATGGCGGCTGCAACTTTTCTCTCAAGTTGCGGCCCAGCTGTTGGCGCATGGATCCGCGTCTCTAGATCTACATAAAACTTTTTTGTTTAATAACTCCTAAACTTTTTATTTGATTTACACTGAATTACTAAGAGTGCTCTTTCTGGACCAAGAGGTATATTTCTACCAAATTTGAGTAATTCCATTCAGCAGTTCGGCCTGTAGCCATGTCTAAATAATTGCAATCCCCATAGGCATTGCTTGGGGAAAAATCATTTTGGGACCCCCCTTTTTCTCAGTCCCCGCTTGACGAATCCCCCTGAAACTTTAAATACAGAACTAGGCAAAGTAGGCCATTGTTTATGGAAAATTTCTTCAAATTTAGCAAAGCAAAAAATGCTGCTGCTTCTATGGGGAAACGTTGGTCCTAACTATAACTACCTACTGGCATTTGCCAGTAGGTATATTATATATATATTTGCTGGAGAAAAAAAAAGATTAAGGTGATGTTATAGTTTAGTGCGATAAAAAGATCTGATGCACCGCTCATGACTTAGCATATGGCATCACTCCTGTGCTATATCATTTGATATCACTCATAACAGTGCAGGGCAGGGTGCAAATTATAGTTAGTTGTGCTAACTATAACTGCTGAAATTCTGTGTTTTCTTTTTTTAGTTCAATATGTTATATTGGCACCGGCATATTCACCTAACTAACATCAGTTTAAGCTTTGTTTATTTCAGTGACTTTCTAGTTTTTTTTAATTTAAAACAAAATCTGATCTTTTCATCACACCAACTATAATGTCACTTTAACCTTTTTTTCAGTTAATTTTTAGTTTTTTTGGGGTAAAATAATATTTCATTCACATACCTCAAGCCAATTCCTGCCGCGCATGTCCATGTCTTGTAAATGCTCAGCATTTAATATAGTCTTTTTTCTTTTCCCTGGGACGTTTAGTGTCTTTTGTTGTCATTCGTTGTTGACTTATTGACTGTTTTTATAATAGTTTGAGTTTTTCTGTCTCTAGTAAGAAGAAACTTGAAAAAATATGTAAATCTTGCAAATATGTTTTTTAAATGCCAGAGTGTAAATGTGCTAACTAGACTACTAGTTTTTTTGCTACATTTTAGTGATGTATTATCTTAATTTGCTGTTTTAACACATTGGTTAATGAAGTAATTTGAATCGCACATCAAATTGATTTGAACCTGTAATATCTAGCTCTTTTTAGCCATCTGTGATATTTATTTGGTTGTCTAAGATGTATCTTTTCTGTCTTCTACAGAGGTATAACTGCTATAAACATCACTGGAGTGACACGCGGAAGCCTGTTGTTCTTGAAGTAACTCCGGGAGGAATTGACCAGATTGATCCTGGAAATAACCGAATTCTCTGCTCCTATGACTACAGGAATATTGAAGGCTTTGCTGAACTTTCTGACTATCAAGGAGGGTTCTGCATTATTTATGGAGGCTTTAGTAGATTGGTGAGAACCTTAAGCCAAAATGTTGGATTGATGTAATGTGAGCACAGTAGGAGTTTTGAAACGATAGGTACCTGTTACTGTTCACAAGAAACAACCCGATCACACTTATTCTCCTGCTCTTAAGTGTGCTACTTTAGTGTTTGCTAGTTACTGGCACTTTAGCATTGTGTAATAGTGGTTATATGTGTGCCAAAACTTATAAAACATTTTTGTGTTTTGTGTTGCAAATGCTGGTTGAATCAACGGGTAGGTTTTAAAATATTTATTGCCCATATTTTGTTGATTCGTTGTGTTTCTATATGTTATTTTCATTCCTAAAATAAGGTAATCATTTCGCAAATTACATTCAAAAGGGTAGATGAAGGAGACTTTTATTCCTTTCAGCTAGTTGCTCCCTGCTATTGCCATCACATTTCTTAGAATAACCCATGAATCTATTTCCATTTAACATGGAATCAAATCCCCTAAATCAATATTAGCCATCACTTTACCCAGCTCTCTGAAAACAGTGGAAAACAAAATCCCATGTTAATAGACAAATAAAAAAATATGGGTCAGTCTCGCTGATGATATTTTTGCTTCTCATATGTGAAATTTAATTTGAACTAAGACTTGTGTGGACGACAAATAATGGATATTTCTACAATATTGCACAGAAGTCTTTATTTTGTTAAAGAAATTGAAGTATTTTTATACTAGGTTATCATTTTTCTCAGCAACAATTACTTTACATTTCCTATTAAACCTGTCAAAAGCTAGCTCAAACATTCTCATGTTAAACCTATGCATGGGTCCTGATCGATGTCATTAACAACTTTATCCTGGCCAGCATGCACCTGTTTTCATTCACGCAGCCTATGGCAGTTGACCTTTTATTAGTTTTGGTCGTGTGAGCAGTATTAGAGTTGTCCCCATTTGGTGTGAAGTCACCTAGAGTCAGATGTCCAAGAACATCTTAGAAACAATGAGGCCCAAAATTACAGTTGTGTAACCAAATTATGCACCAAGATAAGTCATTCTATGATAAATCCCTGTTGTGTATAGCATCTAGTACAACTGTTTTAGCAAATCCTGTAATGGGTATTACAGTTATGAAACAAATGAAAAAGTAATTCCACAGATGGGAATAATCTGGCATCAATGGCTGTTTGTTGGAACAGAAAAGCGAGGTTCTGGACAATTTCAGAAGAGAAATGTTCAGATTCTTACCACTCTATATTCTTTATTGCTTTCAGCATCAATCACTGGTATTAAAGGACTTGATCCAAGGACTAGTGCCCCTAGTGGGTTGAAATTTCCTACTTACTTCCTGCAATTATGAGTAAGAATAGTGCTTATCTGGGGGAACCATTAGGGTGGTCCTGGTCGTTGCAGACAGTCACAAAATTATTTTGATAGCACCTGTTTCACCAAAATCCATTGTGTATGAGAATAGCTGGAATCTCCTATTCCTAGGATGTGCCCTGAAACAGTAGCCAGAAAGAAGAAACAGATTACTGTTTTGAGGGAATGCTGGCAGGTGGCAGTGAGGCATCAGTGGGCTTGCTTTTGCAACTTTCAGAGGGAAGAGATTTCTTTAGTCACAAGTGTAAAGAGAGCTGTTGATGGTGTGAGGGAATCCTTTCCATGCTCGCTGAGGTATCTGTATTGGGGTGGAGAAAAGGATTTGGAGGGATGTGCTGCCTTTCCTACAAGGAGAGCAGGATTGCAGATGCTGGGTTTGGAATTTATGCAATGGGTTCCCTTTACTCTGGTCTTTTTCACTGTTAGCTCCTCGCTTCCTTCTGTATGCTCCTTGTGAGCGGTTGAGTGTTTTGGTTATGCTGTTTTAATGTGCGTCATTAACAGATTAAAAAGGTACTGGGCTAATTTGGATGACATACAAGGCACACAGAGCCGTACATGTTTTCTCCCTTCTGTAGTAGGGGATCTCTGTTATAGTCATAATCTAGTGAATAGTCCCGCCCATGTGCGTGGACCCCGGAGCAATCAAAAATAATCTCTTAAAGTGTCGAAAAAATGCAGAACTGCACAGACACTTAAGAGAGAATTTAAAGACAGATAATGCAGCCTATAAAAGCTACACTGTCCAGTACTTCAACTAGAAATTCCACCACAAAATCCACAAAACAGCAAAGCCTGTACAGATTTCCCTTGCTTTAACAGCAAACACCCTCTGGAATGATAGAGAGGAGAACCTGGACAGACAAGCCCCATAGGCTGCCATTATGTGGCTCAGAATAGGATACTGTGCCTTTAAGAGAACCTTCCAGAACTTTACAGTATCCCAGAATGCACTGCAGGTCCCAATTACTTTCAGTTCTTTTTTCCGGCTCCTGCAAGCAGGACCCTGGAGCATTGAGCTCTCCCTTTTTAAGGGTTTATTGGTGATTTTTCACTTTGTTGTTCAAGTTAAGTGCTTTTAAGTACTTTGGTGCTGTTCTTTTTGGTATTTTGCTCCTTTTGAAGTCAAATATGCCTGCATTATTTGACAAATGCCCGGAGTGCTCCAGGAAGAAGGCAAAATCAGACTCCCATGAGGTGTGTATCCTCTGCCTTCCCTCTTTCCACATCCCAGAGGATTGTGAGATTTGTCAAGGCTTCTCTGGCAGGACCCTGAAGGAAAGACAGAAGATCAGGCTTCAGGGCCTCGAGGAAAGAAGGCTGAAGGGGCAAGGTGGGTCTGGAGGGGCTTATTCTGCCCATGCTGAGGCCTCTGGGGGGCTCCCCAGGGGCAGGAAGACCAGCAAACGTTCCCATTCTCCGTCTGGGTCGGTTGCACTGACTACGACGTCGAGAGGGATGACTACGGTCTGTTCCCCGTCTCCCAGGGCTCTGGGTCGAAGCGACGTCGACGGTCGACGTCGAGGGAATTACACAGACCGCCGTCGAAGTCTCCTTTGACGATTTCGTCGTCATCGTCGGTGTCGACGTCGAGTGATCGACGTCGAAGGGCCCGACGTCGGCGCTCGCCGTCGAAGCGACACCGCCGTTCGCCGCAGGCGAAGAGGAAACTATCGTCGTCGTGGGGATCCTCGTCGTCGAGTCCGCCGTCAAGGCGGAAGAAGTCGCCGTCGAGGCGGAAGAAGTCGCCTTCGAGGCGGTCGAGGTCGCCTTCGAGGCGGTCGAGGTCGCCTTCGAGGCGGTCGAGGTCGCCGTCGAGGCGGTCGAGGTCGCCGTCGAGGCGGTCGAGGTCGCCGTCGAGGCGGTCGAGGTCGTCGTCGAGGCACAAGAGGTCGTCGTCGAGGCGCAAGAGGTCGTCGTCGAGGCGCAAGAGGTCGCCGTCGAGACGGACGAGGTCGCGGACGAGGTCGCCGTCGAGGCATGGAAGACGGTCGACGCCGAGGAAGGGGCGCTCGACGTCGAGGGGCCTGCGCTCGCCGTCTGGTCACCGTTCTTCGACGTCGAGGAAGCGTGGTGAGCGGCCTGATGCTGTGGGAGGCTCGCCAAAGTCCAGGTCTGGAAAGGAAGGCGGATCACCGGGATCGGTGTACTCCGAGGTGTATACTCCATCACAGAAGCACGTTACGCCTCCGCCGCCGAGGGGTCTCCCTCCGAGGGCTCTGACCCCTCCTCCGTTGCCTCCTCTGCCTCCACCGGTACCTCGGCCTCAGGTGCCAGAGAGGCCGCCCCCGGTTCCTCCGAGGTCGGTCTCGTTGCCCAGGCTTCCGACCCCTCCCAAAGGGACTCCTAAGCCGCAGGCCCCGTCCAAACCCAGGACGCCCGCTCCAGGGAAACCGGCGGAGCGTCCCAGGCCTGGGAAATCGCGGTCACGCTCCAGACAGAGAGGAAGATCGAGGAGTCGGCACAGGTCCTCCACTAGATCTAGGCATCGCCATAGGAGGCGAGGATCCAGGTCCCGTACGGACTCCTCTAGGACTCGCTCATATTCGCCGACCTTATCGGACTCCCCGGAGACGAGGGTGTCTCCGGTGGACGACATCAGCATGTTCCAGGAGGTTCTCCTGAGGGGGGCTACGAAATTGGGCATCACGGTGACGGCTCCTACACCTACGACGTCCTTGATATTCGAGACACTTCACAAGAAGCATCTGTCTCGCCCTCTGCTGCCATTGGTGCCAGGGCTGGTCGAACCTGCGGAGGAGCTGTTCCTTACGCCTGCGGTGGTGAAGGCCGCTCCCTCCCGACTTCTGAAGAAGTACAGAGCACCGGATTCGGACCCGGCCTTCCTGCGGATGGACCCAGTACCCGACTCCGTGATAGTGACGGCGGCCAGGAAGTTACACTCTACCTCCCCGTCCTCCACCGTGCCGCCTGATAAAGAAAGCCGATGGATTGATTCGGCTGGAAGGAAGGCTTGTGGAACGTCTTCCACTACCATGAAAGCCTCCAGCGATTCGGCATTGCTGGGGCGGTACGGCCGTGCCCTGTGGGACTCCCTAGAACAGTTCACGGACCTCCTGCCACAAGACAAGAGGGAGGACCTCCTAGAAATACTTAAGGAAGGGATGCTGGTTTCAAACCAGGTCATCAGCGCGGTTGCGGATATCTCGCTGTTGGCGGCCCATAGTTACTGTTACGGGATCAACCAGCGCCGCCATGCTTGGCTCAGGCTCACGTCACTCAAGCCGGAGGCCCAGCAGCGGGTGGCCAATCTGCCCTTTTCCGGAGAAACACTGTTCGGAAAACATGCCAATGATGAGATGGCCCGCATGAAGGCGGAGGCGGAGACCCTGACGGCCGTGGGCTTGGAAGAGCCCAAAGAAAAGAAGTCCTACCGCCCGTTCCAGAGACGGTTCGGTGCACAGGGAAAAGGACGAGGACAGTCTTCGGGACAGCAGCAGCAGCAACAACAGCAGCAGTTCCGGAGACCCTTCCAGAAGTGTAGAGGTGGCAACAGTCCTCTACTGTGAACAAAGGCCCGGCCGGGTCTCGACCCTGAGCGGTTACTTCCCCTTCATCCGTTACCCGCTCCGCTGGGGGGGGGGAAGCGTTCAATTTTTTCTGGCGGAGTGGAGAAAAATTACTCAGGACAAGTGGGTGCTGAATATTGTTTGCAATGGATACAGTCTTCGGTTCACCAGCCCTCCTCCATCGATTCCTCCGGTCAGCTCGCAGTATCAGCTGCGCGAGCTCCAGACGGAGGCCGATATCCTGTTAAGGAAAAGGGCGATAGAAGACGTACCTCGGTCTCAAAGAGGAAGAGGTCTGTACTCACGGTTCTTTCTGGTCCGCAAGAAGGACAAGAACGAGTTCAGGCCCATTCTGGACTTGCGACAGGCAAACAAGTGGATTCGCAGAGAAAGGTTTCGCATGCTGTCGTTGCATCAGATTTATCCTCAGTTGCAACAGGGAGACTGGCTATGTGCAATAGACCTACAGGATGCGTACTTCCATGTGCCCATTGCACACAAACGCAGGAAGTTCCTGCGATTTCAAGTCGGCACCAATCACTATCAGTACACAGTACTTCCATTCGGGCTGACGTCTGCGCCCAGGACTTTCTCGAAGTGCATGGCAGTGGTAGCGGCACACCTGAGGAAGAACAAGGTGTTTGTCTACCTGGACGATTGGTTGATCAAGGCCTCCTCCTTCTCGGAAGCTCAAGTGCACTTCCAGAAGACGTGCGTTCTATTGAACAAGCTGGGGTTGCACATCAACATGTCCAAGTCTGTCCCGACTCTGGTCCAGTGCATTCAGTACGTGGGAGCCACCATCGATACGATGTCAGCAAGCGTGTCTCCTTCGGAGGAGCGACGATTATCACTCCTTCGGAAGGCTCAGGCTCTTATGACCACTCCATCTACGACAGTGAGGACGGTGTCTTCTCTACTGGGGTCGATGGCCTCTTGTATCTTCCTGACGCCACATGCACGGCTGCACATGAGACCGCTGCAGGAGTGCTTGGAAGATCAGTGGGACCAGAGGAGAGGTTCTTGGGACGACAAGATACGACTGTCTCTGCATGCTCTTCAGTCTCTGAAGTGGTGGTGTTCAGCGGAGAATCTCCTCAGAGGGGTTCCCTTCCACAAGGACATTCCCACTCAGACTCTCGTGACGGATGCTTCTCTCCAGGGATGGGGAGCGCACTCCGGAGACTTACAGATTCAAGGGACGTGGTCCCCGACGGAGTCCACGTACCACATCAATTTCCTGGAACTCAGAGCTGTTCACTTGGCACTGAAGGCTTTTCACCTGTCCTTCCAGACCAACTTTCTGCTTGTACAGACGGACAATACGACCACGATGTATTACCTCAACAAGCAGGGGGGCTCGAGATCACGCACCCTGTCACAGGAGGCGCAGGCGATCTGGCACTGGCTTCTGGCCCGAGGACTGACGATAACGGCCACCCATCTGCCAGGTGTGCAGAATGTTCAGGCAGACGCACTGAGCAGACTGATTCAGGAAAACCACGAATGGGTCATAAACGACGAAGTACTGGGAGAAGTCTTCGCAAGGTGGGGAACTCAAGACGTAGATCTGTTCGCCACCGCAGAAAACAGCAAATGCCGAGACTTCGCCTCCAGGTATTACCAGCCATGGACGCTGGGGAATGCGTTATGGATCAACTGGTTAAACAGCTTTCTGTACGCTTTTCCACCCATTCCCCTGATTCCGACGGTTCTCATCAAGCTGTCCCAGTCCAGGGCGCGGATGATACTGATTGCCCCGGAATGGCCCAGACAGTGGTGGTTCACGGACCTGCTTCACCGGTCTCTCCTTCCTCACATACGGCTGCCGTGCAGGCCGGACCTTCTCACGAAGTTCGGGGGTCGGATGTTGCACCCCAACCTCTCGTCTTTGAGTTTGGCGGCATGGCTCCTGAGATAGTGCAATATGGCCATCTGAATCTCCCAGAAGATTGCATGGACATACTGAAGGAGGCTAAGCGACCTTCCACTAGAACTTCTTATGCTTACAAGTGGAAGCGGTTTTGCATCTGGTGCAAGTCCAAGAACTATGACCCTACGACATGCAAGAAGGATGTCCTCCTTCCATATCTACTGCATCTAGCGCAGTCTGGCCTTAATGTCCATTCCATTAAGGTTCATCTGGCTGCTTTGACTGCCTACAGGAAATGCCCTTCACAGACTTCCTTCTTCCAGATCCCTGTGATCAAAGATTTTCTGGAAGGCTTGAAGAAAGTATTCCCTCTTGTCAGGCTTCCCTCGCCTTCATGGGAATTGAATGTGGTGCTGTCCAGATTGATGAAGGAGCCTTTTGAACCTATTCATAAGGCTTCGTTGCAGCACCTGTCCTGGAAGGCGGTGTTCCTCGTGGCCATTACATCGGCCCGCAGGGTGAGTGAAATTCAGGCGTTGTGTTGCCAAGAACCTTATACTGTATTTCATGCTGCTAAGGTTGTTATGCGTACTCACCCTAAATTTCTTCCCAAGGTTATTTCTGATTTTCTGATATACGTTTTTTCAGAACCCTTCATCTCCAGCGGAAAAGTCTTTACATTCCCTGGATGTTAGGAGGGTGTTGAAATTTTATCTGGATAAAACCAAAGATATTTGTAGGTTTATCAATTATGGATCAGTCAGGACGGGTCTTGCTACCTCTAAACAGTCCTTCTCGAGGTGGATTGTGTCCTGCATACAATTGTGTTACCAAAAGGCTAATAAGACCTTAGGGGGCAAACCTAAGGCTCATTCCACCAGGGGCAAAGCTGCCACGACGGCTTTGCTTCGTAATGTTCCCATTGCAGAAATCTGCAAGGCGGCCACTTGGAAGTCGGTCCATACCTTTGCTAAGCATTACTGCCTGGACACTGATGCCAGGGCAGACGCTCAGGTTGGGCAGGCTTCGCTGCGAAATCTGTTCGCACAATAGTGGTGTTATTTCTCGTTTCTCCACCGCCGCTTTGGTGTGGGGATGGGCTTGCCATTCTATTCACTAGATTATGACTATACACAGAGATCCCCTACTACAGAAGGAGTAGTTTCTGTCCTGTAACTCCAGTTCTGTAGTAGGGGTATCTCTGTTATAGTCATAAGCGCCCGCCCTCCTCCCCGGTGGAGAGAGAGAGATATTCATGTACGGAATGCTACAGGTCTGGCGTGTTACGCCTTCAAAAAGAACTGAAAGTAAATGGGACCTGCAGTGCATTCTGGGATACTATGAAGTTCTGGAAGGTTCTCTTAAAGGCACAGTATACTATTCTGAGCCACATAATGGCAGCCTATGGGGCTTGTCTGTCCAGGTTCTCCTCTCTATCATTCCAGAGGGTGTTTGCTGTTAAAGCAAGGGAAATCTGTACAGGCTTTGCTGTTATGTGGATTTTGTGGTGGAATTTCTAGTTGAAGTACTGGACAGTGTAGCTTTTATAGGCTGCATTATCTGTCTTTAAATTCTCTCTTAAGAGTCTGTGCAGTTCTGCATTTTTTCGACACTTTAAGAGATTATTTTTGATTGCTCCGGGGTCCACGCACATGGGTGGGACTATTCACTAGAGTATGACTATAACAGAGATACCCCTACTACAGAACTGGAGTTACTGGACAGAAACTACTCCTTGGTGTCTCTGATTGTGAGAAGCTGGCCTGGTATATGATGTACACGTATGTAAGTGGACAACTTGCATCAGTCCAGACAACCCTTATGGTGATTTATTTCTATTTCTATTTAAAACATTTATGGAGCGCGACAGCTGCCACAGCCAAGAGGTGTCCCGGCGCTAACAGCAAATAGGCAACAGCAGAGCAGAGAGCAGCCTACACAATGGGAAAAAGAAAGGTTTTAATAGCTTTCCTGAATTCAGCAAAATTGCTGAGGGGGCGAGGGGGGCAAGAAATTCAAAGAGTCGCCGCTCTGTACCGGAGGAACGGCCTCCGGTCCGGGTTCTCCTGACCCGGGGGACCACTAGCAAATGTTGGCCCGTGGAGCGAAGCTGATGGGAGGGAACATAAAAAGACAGTAGATCCGTCAAGATGGTAGGGGAAGTGAGCTTCACGATCTTAAAGGCTATACGGAGAGCCTTAAACTCGATCCGTTGAGCCACAGGCAGCCAATGAAGGCGGCGAATTGTAGTGGTCACCGAGCAAACTCTGTGTAGGCCCAAAAGAGCTCTAGCTGTGGCGTTCTGTACTCTCTGTAACCTAGGTTTCTGGAGTAGGGGATCTTTGTGTATAGTCATAATCTGTGAATAGTCCCGCCCATGTGCGTGGACCCCGGAGCAATCAAAATAGTCTCTTAAGTTGTCTTCTTCTGCAGTCCTGCTTAGACACTTAAGAGAAAATCAAAGACAAATAATGCAGCCTAACATTAACCAGGCTACATTGGCCAGCACTTCAACCTAAAGTGAAAAAGGATAGCCAAATACTATATAAATGTACACATTTTACAGAGTTTCACACCTAGAGAAAACTCCCCTTCACAAAAACCCTTTGTCATGATAGAGAGGAAGGGTTGGACAGACAAGCCTCATAGGCGGCCATATGTGTCTGGAAAAGGGATACCGTGCCTTTAAGGAACACTCCAGAGACTCTTGGTATCCCATGATGCACAGCCCCAGGCAAGTTACTTTCAGTTCTTTTTTCCGGCTCCTGCTAGCAGGACCCTGGAGTATTGAGCTCTACCTTTTTGGGTATATCTTCAATTTTTGGATATTTTCCAGGTCGAAGTCGAGGACTTCACTGGCGTCGAAACGCCATCGTCGTCGTGCTGAGACCCAAAGAGGCAGGCGCTCGCCTTCGAGGCGACACCACTGTTTGCCTTCAACGTCGACACGAAGATCTGCGTCGCGGAGATCGGCGTCGCGGAGATCGGCGTCGCGGAGATCGGCATCGAGGCGTCGCGGAGATCGACATCGAGGCGTCGCAGAGATCGACATCGAGGAGAGTCACGTCGAGGAAAGAAAAGTTGATGTCAAAGAGGAAGTCTACTTCCCGGACGGGGTCTAATGTGGTGAGCGTCTACTCATCAGAGAGTTCCCGGTTGCGGCGACGCCGGCCTTCCACCTCAGGAGAGTCTACCTCCAGAGCATCCTCCCCGAGGGCTGCTCGTAAGAAGAGGAGAATACTGAGGTCTCGGGACTCTGATTTCTCGAGGACCTACTGGCACTCAAGGCCTAGGACTCCTACTCCGCCACCTCAACAGCTACCTCCTCCTCCTCCGCCACCTCCTCCTCTGCCTCCTCTTCCAACTCAGCCTCTACAACCGAGGCCTTTTATTCGGCTCAGTCACCTCTTCTTCCACAACAGCCAGTGCCGGCGGGTCCAGAGAGACCCAGGAAACCGAGGTCAAGATCACGAGGGAGGCATCGCTCTCGTAGTGAGCGTAGATCTTCAACCAGGTCACGACATCGTCGTTGTAGAGAGAGGTCGCGGTCCAGGCATACCAGATACACGGACTCTTCAAGTGACAGGAGGTATTCGCCCACTTTGTCACCAGTGGATGACATCGTGACGTTTCAGGACGTGCTCTTTAGGGGAACAGCGAAGTTGGGGATAGCACTGATGGTGCCCACCCCTTTCACCTCGGTCATCTTTGAAACGCTACAGCGTAAGCACCTGTCTCGCCCTTTGCTGTCTTTGGTTCCAGGGTTGGAGGAACCGGCATGGAGCTGTTTCTGACGCCAGCCTCGGTGAAGTCTGCCCCTTTTTGCCCCTTCCAGAGGCGCTACTCCTCCCAACGGGGGCAGGGTCGCCAAGCTGGCCAACAACTGCAGCAGCAACAACAATATCAGAGGCCGCCCTTCCAGAAGCGTCAGAGGGGCAGAGGCGGTCAGCAGACCTCAGCGGTGAATAAGGGCCCGGCTGGGTCGAACCCTGCGGGATTACTTCCCCCTAGTCTGTTACCCACTCTGGTGGGGGGAAGCATTCAGAATAACCCGGCAGAGTGGAGAAAAATTACTCGGGACAAGTGGGTGCTGAATATTGTTTGCAATGGATACAGTCTTTGTTTTGTCAGCCCTCCTCCAGCTTTTCCACCTGTTCGCTTGCAATACCAGCTACGCGAGCTCCAAGCGGAAGCCGATATCCTGTTCAGAAAAAGGGTGATAGAAGACGTCCCTCTGTCTCAAAGGGTCTATACTCCAGGTTCTTTTGGTGTGCAAGAAGGACAAGAACGAGTTCAGGCCCATTCTGGATTTGCGACAAGCAAACAAGTGGATCCTCAGGGACAAGTTTTGCATGTTGTCCTTGCACCAGATTTATCCTCAGCTGCATCGAGGAGACTAGCTTTGCACAATAGATCTGCAGGATGTGTACTTCCATGTACCCATTGCAAAGAAACATCGGAAATTCCTACGCTTCCTAGTCGGCACCAACCGCTATCAGTACACCGTATTTCCGTTTGGTCTGGAGTCTGCACCCAGGACCTTTTCAAAATGCATGGCAGTGGTGGCGGCTCACCTGAGAAAGAACAAGGTGTTTGTCTACCCTTACCTGGACGACTGGCTGATCAAAGCCTCCACCTACCAGGAAGCACAATTGCATTTCAACAGGACGGCTATTCTGTTGAGCCAACTGGGTCTACACATCAACATGTCCAAGTCTGTTCCGACTCCTGGTCAGTGTCGGCAGTACTTGGGAGCCTCCATCGATACTCTCAGAGCAAACGTGTGTCCTTCGGAGGAGTGACGCTTATCGATCCTTCGGAAGGCCCAGACTATCATGTCCGTTTCATCAACGACTGTGAGGACAGTGTCGTCTCTCCTTGGGTCGATGGCTTCTTGCATCGTCCTTACACCACATGCACGCCTCTACATGAGACCGCTGCAGGTAAGTCTGGAGGATCAGTGGGACCAGAAACGAGGGAGCTGGGAGGACAAGATCACACTGCCCCAGCACGCTCAGCAGTAACTGAAGTGGTGGTGTTCAGCGGAGAATCTCCTCAAGGGGGTTCCATTCCACAAGGGCATTCCAATACAGACCATTGTGACCGATGCTTCTCTCCAGGGCTGGGGAGCGCATTCAGACCATCTGCAGATCCAAGGAAGGTGGTCCCAGGCGGAGTCCACGTACCATATCATTTTTCTGGAACTCAGAGCTGTTCACTTGTCACTGAAGGCCTTTCATCCATCCTTCCGGACCAACTCCCTGCTTGTACAGATGGACAATACGACCACGATGTGTTACCTCAACAAGCAGGGAGGCTCAAGATCGGGCACACTATCTCAGGAAGCGCAGGCGATTTAGCACTGGCTGCTAGCCAGAGGACTGACAAGAACGGCGACCCATCTACCAGGTGTACAGAATGCTCAGGCTTGTTCAGGAGAACCGTGAGTGGGTTCTAAACGACGAGGTGCTAGGAGACCTCTTCGAAAGATGGGGCACTCCTGACATAGATCTGTTCGCTACCGCCGAAAACAGCAAATGCCGAGACTTTGCCTCCAGGTTTTACCAACCAGGGACTCTGGAGAATGCGCTATGGATCAGCTGGTCGAACAGGTTTCTGTACGCTTTTCCACCCATTCCCTTGATTCCGGCAGTGCTCCTCAAGCTGTCTCAGTCCAGAGTGCGAATGATCCTCATTGCTCCGGAGTGGCCTCGACAGTGGTGGTTTACAGACCTGCTCCACCGGTCTCTCTAACCTCATCTACGGCTTCCATGTCGGCCGGACCTTTTAACGAAGTTCGGGGGGGGGCAGATGGGGCACCCCAACCTCATCATTGAGTTTGGCGGCTTGGCTCTTAAGATAGTACAATATGGGCACTTGAACTTGCCTGACAACTGTATGGAAATACTTAAGGAGGCGAAAAGGCCATCCACCAGGACTTCCTATGCCTACAAGTAGAAGAGGTTCTGCATTTGGTGCACATCCAAGAATGCTGACCCTACCTCCTGCAAGGAAGATGTCATCCTTCCATACCTCTTGCATTTGGCTCAATCTGGCCCTAATTGCCATTCTATTAAGGTTCAGCTCCCAGCATTACCTGCATATAGGAAATGCCCTTCACAAACATCCTTTTTCCAGATACCTGTCATTAAAGATTTTTTGGAGGGTTTGAAGAAGGTCGCCCCCCCCCCCCCCCTCATTAGGCGTCCTTTGCCTTCATGGGAGCTGAATGTGGTGCTGTCCAGGTTGATGAAGGAGCCTTTTGAGCCTATTCATAAGTCTTCTCTACAGCATTTGTCCTGGAAGACTGCTTTCCTTGTGGCTATAACATCAGCGCGCAGGGTGAGTGAGATTCAGGCTTTGTGTTGTCAAGAGCCCTATACAGTATTTCATGCTTCCAAAGTTGTCATGAGGACTCACCCTAAATTTCTCCCTAAGGTGAAATCGGATTTCCATGTCACCCAGACCATCACATTAGCGACGTTTTTTCAACATCCCTCCTCTCCGGCGGAGAGTTCTCTGCATTCACTGGATGTGAGGCGGGTGTTGAAATTTTACTTCGATAAGACCAAGGACATTCGTAGGCCAGACCAGTTGTTTGTGAATTACGGTTCAGTCAGGACTTGCCTTGCCACCTCCAAACAGTCCATATCTAGGTGGATTGTGTCCTGTATACAACTATGCTACCAGAAGGCTAACAAGACTCTAGAGGGTAAGCCTAAGGCTCATTCAACTAGAGGCAAAGCGGCTACTACAGCTTTGCTACGTAACGTTCCCATTGCAGACATCTGTAGGGCGGCTACGTGGAAGTCTGTCCACACATTAGCGAAGCATTACTGCCTGGAATCTGATGCCAGGGCAGATGTGCAAGTTGGGCAGGCTTCGCTGAGGAATTTATTTGCTCAGTAAGGATTTTTTTCTTTAGTTTTCTTTCACCGCTTGGTTGGTTTTGGGATGGGCTTGCCATTCTAGTCACAGATTATGACTATACACAGAGATCCCCTACTACAGAAGTAGTTTCTTACCTGTAACTCCAGTTCTGTAGTAGGGGTATCTCTATCAAACAGTTGGGTTTGAAACGCGTCTACTTTTTTTCCTTTGTCAAACAAACCATGCTATGTAATTGACTCACTGATGTAATGAACTTTGTCTTGGATGTAGGAAATGGTGATTACTTAGAATCATTTCTGCATTTCAGTAGGAATATATAGGATCTATTTGGTTGTTTGACCTTGGGAGTCTGAGTGTGTTCCACCAGGTCTGGGGCCACGTAAAAGTAACTGTGTTGTGTGGCGACTCCCGCCCTGGTGTGATGGTTGGATGGTGTGAGTGTCTGGTATAAGTGTTTGGCGGAATCTGTTTGAGGTATGCTTGAAGGTTTGCATTGATTGTGTGGTGGTGTCTCGGTGATTGTTGTAGTTTGATGAAATTTAGCCTTGTGTACATAGTTTCCCTTCTTTTGTATTCATTGTTGAAGCACATGTACATAAAGTATTGTTGATACAGTAATGTGAAAAATATCTGCTAAATAAAATAATTGATGGCGTGGTAAAAAGTGCGGACCTATATGTTTTATTCATAGGTTCTGGCTATGTAAAAAAGTTTTGGAGTGTTGCTCAGTATTGGCAATTGTTCCGTTTTTTTGTTATAGTGACTCAGCCTTACTGAGTAGAGTCAAGGCCCTTTGGTGTTTCTTAAAATAGGTTTAAGCCAGCGTAAGAGGTCTTAGACAACCTTAGAATGCTCTCGAAGTGGTAGCATTATTTATTTATTTATGTAGTGTTTTCTATAGCGCGAACATGACCCAAACCTGAGTGTCGTAGCACTTTACAAATCAAATGCAATCAGTTTCCTTCAGTGTTTACAAATAAAAACATATTAAATCATACTAGGCGACAACACAGGTAATAGTAGAATATGCTATGCCTTAATTTCATTTAGACTGTAATATATAGTTATGGTTCCAAGTCCAGTCCCATATCCCTGTGGCTTGGTAGAGGTATCTTCAATCGCTGTTGTTCCTTGAATCTTGCATATGGACTTGAGCTGTCCAAACAGGGCTGATGGTGGCCCAAAGGTACGAATCGCTGAAAGCCCACTGACATGTACAATCACCGGAGTCATTGCTCTGATATTAGCAATACAAGCATCCTATTCGCCCAGCTGAATGTAGCCTATTCAGGGAAGACTGAGGGACTTAAAGGAGCCTAGAGTAAACTGTAGATAGTTAAGGGAGGAATTTACTCATGAGAAAGGACTTTGCCTCTTTTTCGAATTGTGAGACCGAGGTAATTCCTCTGATATTTGGAGGAAGCGCATTCCAAATTCTTGGTGCAGCTCTTGAGAATGCTCTATGATAAGTTCTCTTCTTACGAAACAATGCTGGTTTCAGTAGGAAGTCTGGGACCCCCTCGAAGATCTGAAGCCTACTGAGATGGTAATTTTCTGGGCAAGGTAAAGTGGTGTTTTGTAGTGTAGAGCTTTGTGAGTAATACACACCATCTTTAGCTGATTTCTTGCTTCATACGGTAGCCATTTGAGCGCTTTCAGATGTGGAGTGATGTGGTCAAATTTTCTAGAACCTGTTAGTAGTCTGGCTGCAGCATTGAGGCAGGCCTTTAGTGGAGCAGTTGAAATCTTAGGAAGCCCTACTAGAGTTGTGCATCCATACTCAATCCTTGAGATAACCAAAGCTTGGACTGCCGTTTTAAGATCAGCCGTGTTAATGAACGGTTTCAATTTTCTGAGATAGCTCAGATGGGATCTGGCATTTTTTGCCATTGTATTGATCTGTGCTCGCATGTTTAAATCCTTATCTAGCGTGATACCTAGAGACTTGGTAGACTCCACTAGAATCTCAGTACCGTTAAGTGCTGTAATCAGTTTGATCCATTCCTTGATCAACGTGGAGAATTTAGGAGGGGAGATCAGAAGGAATTCTGTTTTCTGTGAGTTGAGCTTAAGATGGTTGCTGGATAGCCAGCGGACAGTCTTTTTTAGTGATTTATTCATTGTGGTGATCTCTTCCAATTATGTGATCTTCATATACAGCTGGGTGTCATCTGCATACATGTGGAATGAGATGCTAGCCTGCTGCAATACTTCAGTGAGTGGCTCGATATACAGATTGAATAGTGATGGGGATAGAGATGAACCTCGAGGAACACAAATATGACTGTAGGATGGAAGGGATAGATTGTGGTTCACCAAAAATCTTTGCGATCTGTTCTCTAAAAAGGAGTGAAACCATTTTAGGACTATATCCGAAAAACCCATCTTATTCTCCAATTGGCCTAATAGTTTACCATGGTTTACAGTGTTGAATGCTGAGGATAAGTTTTGTTGCAATCTAGAGCAAGTAGAGCATCATCAACTATGTGCATAATTGCTATTTCCGTGCTATGGTCTGGTCTAAACCCTGACTGGCAATCGTTAAGTAGCTTAAATTCTGCGATGTGAATGTTCAGTTATTGTTGAGCACATTTTACCAACAACTTGGCCAGTAGCTGTGGAGAGCAGTTTTCAGGCTTAGTCCAGAAGGAGTATAAATCAGCTTGTTTTACCCAAATGCAATCTTACAGTATAGATTAAAGGGAAAAAAACGCACAAGGTATTTATAACAATATGTCGAAACAAAACCCTTTCAGGCATAGTGACGCATAAATTGTGCAAAAAAGAAGAGAACTCTGGGTAGTTCTCAAATTTAGGTGGGAAGCTTCTCCTGTTAGAGCACTCAACACCAGCAACACTCTAGATCTGCTCACCTCAAACGTCTGTTTTTCTATGAAAGTTTTCAAGCATAGGATTAGCACAGTGCCATCCACGCCGAGATAGAAAAGGACAAAGTCTTTTGCCATTTCTACAGCAAAGTCTTTAAGCATAGGACTAGCTCAATACACATTGCTGTCCTCACCGAGCTGTAAAATGACAAAAGCCATTTATCACTCCAGGCACAGTATTACAGCTTTGAAATGGTAAAATACGAACTCAAGCCAACCTGAAATGAGTAAATGCAACCCCTGACACAGTGTTTCGCTCTAATTAGAGCTCTTCGGAGAGGTATAGCTTTGTCCAGACACAAGGGAGCACCCAGTATAAGTCAAAATAAAACCCTTTCAGGCATAGTGACGCATACATTATGCAAAAAAGAAGAGGAGAACTCTGGGTAGTTCTCAAGTTTAGGTGGAAAGCTGCTCCTGTTAGAGCACTTTCAACACCAGCGACACTCTAGATCTGCTCACCTCAAATGTCTGTTTTTCTATCAAAGTTTTTAAGCATAGGAGTAGCACAATGCCATCCACGCCGAGATAGAAAAGGACAAAGTCTTTTGCCATTTCTGCAGCAAAGTCTTTAAGCATAGGATTAGCACAGTGCACAGTGCTGTCCTCGCCGAGCTGTAAAATGACAAAAGCCATTTATTACTCCAGGCACAGTATTACAGCTTTGAAATGGTAAAATACCAACTCAAGCCAACCTGAAATAAGTAAAAGCAACCCCATACACAGTGTAAAAATATGTATTTATTAGATAATACTCTCTAACACATACATGTATCTCCTAACCGGAGATCTGCACAATGCACACAATATTTAGCAAAGAAACACACTGAATAGGAAGTACACAGTGGACCCCAGGTGGGGACCAAACCATATACTAAGGAAGTGGTACAAGAACCATAACTCTGGTCAAAACAAGGTTGAGAGAATGTAGAAGTGCTGGGGACCCACAGAACCACCCAAGGTAAGTAGATAGGGACCCCACGGAGAGTGTGTGCAGTGTGGGAACACGACCATGTGCTCTGTACAAGTCTACGTGTAAGTTGCGGTTGGATTTTTAAAGATTAAGGATCCTTCCCAGTGGACCCTGAAGAAACCCAGTGAAAGACAGAAGGTTGGAGAGCCACCCCACTGGTGGACACCGTAGTACCCATGTAAACCCACACCAGGTAAGCCGGGTGCATACGTGTGAAGTGGTGTCGGAAACTGCAGTCTAACCCAAAGAACGACTTCAGGAAAGTGCAGCTGCTGAAGAAGGAGAAAGTGGCCGGTGGAATCCAAAGGTAGATTCAAGCGGAGAGGTACCTGCAAGCAGAGGGAAAAGAGTCTGTCTTGGAAGACGAATGCGCTCTGATGTTGGGTGTTGCAGGAGAGTTGACGAGGACCTTGACTGTGCAGCTGTATGGACTAGGCGATGCTGTGGACGTCCAGAAACTGTACACGATCTGTCCCACAACGGATGTTAAGTGCTGAGGGGTCGGTGTCCGACAGGAGTATCAACAAGCCTTGGCCAGTGCAACCAATGCAGGAGCTTAAGAAGGAGCAACGTCTGGACCAGCAAGGTTGCAGGGACTCGACACAAGGAGGGCAGGGCCGAACAATCAAGGGAGCCCAAGAGAAGCAAAGGCCACCCTCAAATGGACCTACAGGCCGGAGGAACTGGAGCCGCGAGAGTAGCTCAAGCAGCTCACCAAAAGATGCAGACCTTGATGCGGTGTGGTGCAAGATTCTGGTCACAGGAGATGCTAGAGATAGCGGCTACTTGGAGCCCGAAGATCTTCTCGAAGAGAAGTCAACAAGCCTTTACAACTGCAACTTGACGCAGTGCACAGGGGTCCGGTTATTGCAACCCCCACAAGGGATATTGGACTCAAACTTGGTGAGAAGGCAGAGCAGGCCTCAGGAGCTGTGGGAAACCACCACCTTTGTTGCAGAGCTGTTTGGAGTCTGGAGGAGATCAGGATCAGCAGACCACTCGACTTAGTTGCAGTGCCTGCGTATGCAGGGAAGTGACTCCTTCACGCCAAGGGAGATTCCTTCAGGTGTCTTTGATGCCCACAGGCCTTGGAAAGTTCCTGTATGGTGCAGAGGCACAGAGGATGCAGCAGACTTGAAGGGAGACGAAGTCGAGCCCAAATGAAGTCCAGTGAAGTTCAGAATGCCCAGACAATAGAAGAAGTGGTGTCTGATCTGAATCTTATTCCACGACGAATCTAGGGACCTACACCCAGGTAAGCCCTCCAGTACCCTAGGGAAAGGGTTGGGATGATTCATGGGGACCCTCCAAGGAGAGGGTCTAGACAGAGAGGAGGGTCTGGACAGAGGTGAGGTTACTCCCATGTAGTTTGTCCAGTTTTGTGCAGGAGCCAACGGCTCCCAGGACTGGTTTGAACTTGACTATGCCTGGGGACACCAAATGTACCCCTAATTCAGACTGAGTGGCGCTGGCAAGCGCACCCACTCTGCCCCAATACACTAAATCCTGTCTGGGAGGTGGTAACAGTTTCTCCGGGGGAAAAGATCTCCCAGAAGTGCACATCCCCCCCCCTCCTGCCACCCCTTAAAGGACATATTGTCTAATAACTGCTTACAGGGAACTGTCAAGTTCCCTGTGGAGTGGAACCCATTTTAGAATGGTCTGCATGAAACGCTGCCAGATAAAAGCTGTGTTGCTCTATGTATGGGAGGTCGCCGACGTCCCAGCCCCCCTCCATCAACTGTTCCGGTAATCGTCCCACCGATGTACTACCCGCCAGCAGCCTCTACTCCCAATTTTCATCCGGAACTAGCCATCGGGCTGCATGCTCAAGGTGCGCGGCATAGTAATAAAAATCTATACATGGGACTTCCATTCCCCCATCTTCATAACGTTTGGTTAGGGTAGTTAAAGCCAGTCTGCTATGCTTGCCCACCCAGAGAGGCACATTCAAAGGGGAGTTGAGTTGCTTAAATATGATGCGCAGTAAGGGACACAGTGAGTTCTGCAGTACATATAGACTTTGCAGAAGCAACACCATTTTTGCAGTAGCCATCCGGCCCATTAGCGAGCTTGGCAGAATGGTCCAAAATGTTATTAACGTCCTCAAGGACTCCAGGACCCTCTCTGCATTTAAGATGTAAGCAAAGCTGTTTGGCCCTAGAATGCGCCACTTTGATTCCCAAATAGCAAAATTGCTCTAATTCCCAAAGCAATCCCCAAACCGGTAAATGATCTGCCGGCATGCCTACCAAAGAGGCTAATAGGAATACAAGGGACTTATTGCAATTCGTACAAAGACCCGATATATTCCCAAAATCATATAGCAGCTGTAAAAGCCGCTGCAAGGTGTTCCGAGAGTAGGAAACATAAGATAAGGCATCATCGGCATATAGGGAAATACATGCCGTACCCCAGACATTCATATGCCCCAGTCATGCAGCATCTAATGTACCCATATAGCGAACAGCTCTATTGCCAACGCAAGTAAAAGGGGAGAGGGCGGGCACACCTGGCTGGTTTCCCTACCAGGTGACCATGCCGCCGAGGGATATTGTCCCACCCTCACAGCTGCAGCTGTGTGTGTGTGTGTGTAAAGGAGCTGTACTCCCCTGCGATACCTAGGGCTGAATCCCATAGTCTGCAGTACCTGAAGCAGGAAGCCCCAATCCACAGTGTCAAAGGCCTTTCCCAGATCGATTGACACTAGCGCGAGTTCTTCATTGCATTATGTCATGTCTCATGTAATACATGCGTCAGACGCCGGAGGTTCATGCCGGTGCTCCTTACTGGGATAAAACCACACTGGTCCTCATGTACCAAATGTGGCATATGTGGTGATACTAATGGTCTTACTATGTATTTTCACACCCATGTTTACCATAGTGACAGATCTGTATGCTGTAGGGTCAGTGGCATCGCCCCCTAGTTTAAGGAGCATACAGATCTCGCCCACCTGCTTTGTAGGTTGAAAAATGCCAAGTTCTGAAGCTTCCGTAAAAACCTCGAAGAGGTTCTTTGTTAATGTGGCCAAAAACACCTGGTAAAACTCAGACTGGAACCCATCGCCACCCGGTGTTTTGGCCCATAGGAGCATATTAACCCCTTCCGCGCTAATGACAAAGCCAGCTCGTCATGGGCGTTACCTGCGCTACGCGGATGACGAGCTGGCTTTGTCATAAACGAGCCATTTTTTAAATTTCAGCGCACAGCGGGAAAACGCGGTAGCGCGGTAGGGGTCCAGCACTGATTTTAAGCTCTTCTAGCATTGTGTTCAGCCAATCCCTCCAGAAATGAGAGTAGTCATTTGCGCTGACATTCTAATCCACTATTAAAGTCAATGGGGTGACCCTGTGTCCCTCTGAACCTGGTTATTGTCGTTATAGTCTACAAAGCAGTTCCGGGAGTAGCAGTTCCGTGGGGTAGAAAATAATTCCTTTAAAGTAATGGAAATTTACAAGCTGCAAATAGTTACTAAAGCGCACACAAAAAATCATTCGGTTTCAGTGTACATTTTACATTTAAATATCTCTTTTGGTCAAACTGTTATACAACAAGTATAGACAATGCGAACAGTCAATTAGTGACGTGGTGAAAAGGGTGAGGAAATTGTCCGCTAAAACAGAAACACATAAATGACAAAACATAATAAAAAGTATATACATATATCTCTGTCCAAAAGTTTAGTTCAAACAGTAACCCGAAATATCAACTTTTTTATGGGTACAATGACTATGGACAGGAGTCAATGGTACATTGACGTTTCGACCCAAGTGTCTGTACTATCGGGTCATCACGTAGGGTCTTCAGGACAAAAACAGTGTGACAGCCAGGTAGACGTAGAATACACTCCTCCAGTCCTGGGCGGATTGAAGAATGGATCTTGTCAAAGCATCAAGAATTGATTTGCATATGGCTGGGTTCAAACTGGAATGGCATGTGAGCAAAAAAAACGATGGATTTAGGCCCAGATCTCTGTACTGAGGTGACTTTATGACCTTGTTCTGCATTCTGTCCATCAATTGTTCTTTTTGAGGTTGATAAATCTGGCACTCTGCTTGCCCAGATGATCAGAGAGGAGCACCCTCCGGTTCCCATTCTCGGTATCCTAACACTACAGATGACCCACGTCACTAATCTGCTAGAAATTAATATGTCTTTGCGCGACGATTATGCGGATCTATATGCAGCTCTGCCTCCTACTGGCTACCAGGCCATTTGCACCTTTTTAAGTGACTTGAACCTGCCGCAGATTCCTGCCATGGATAGAGAGGCTCTAGCAGCCCCATTGTCTACCTGCAAAATTCGTGAGGCCATTAAGGAATTGCCCCGTAATAAAACCCCAGGAATAGACGGACTCCCGTGGAGTTCTATATCCCCTTTATGAACGGCCTGACATCGCAGTTGGAGCGTCTGTATACCTCCTCTTTGGAGGAGGGAGTGCTTCCTTCTACTGCAAGCTTCCCTGTTGAAGCCCAACAGGGCCCCCTCTAATATGTCCTTATACAGATCCTATTGTTACCTAACACAGAGTACAACATTCTGAGCAAGATACTTGTATGTAGGCTCCTCTCCCTAAAATTATACATGCAGACCAATACAGCTTTGATCCTGGCCACCATACCTCCCTAAACATACATGCAGATTATATCACATCATGGATGAGGTCCAAAGACATTTTCCATGGGCGGGCTGCCTATCAGTAGATCTGCGCCAAGCTTTGACACCTTGGGATGGGATTACATGATGACCCTTCGGCATCCTTCCAATTGCATACGATGGCTTAAACTCTTATACACCTCTCCCACGGCAAGAACGCTGACAGGGGTGCACATTTCATACACATAGCCCATTTTTCGAAGTGCCAGACAGGGCTGCCTGTTATCCCCGTTGTTCTTTGTGGTTGCACTGGAACCATTAGCGCAGTGGCTCAGGCAGGGTGAACACAACTGAGAAATACCTATAGGGCTCGCAGTCCACATCTTGTCTTTGTGCGCAGATGAGACAATACTGTATTCCAGAAACCTTCGCGTGAACCTGCTCATAGTGGCACAGACATTTGCACTCTTTGAAATCCTCTCAAGATTGTCCATCAGTATTGATAAATCCTATGCTTTCCTCTTTGCAGATACGCCCATTGGTCTGGCTATGCCATTCGGAGACCGGTCTATCCAGGTAGCACCCACTACATTTAGATACTTCGAGATCCAAATATATAGAGACACACAAGACCTATTAGAACGGAATCTCCAGAAGGCGATTAGCTCCCTTCGCTGCAGATTGCCTTTTGGACCCCGCTCCCACTATCCACGGCTGGCCGATTAGCACTTGCCAAAATGGTAATGATGCTACGCCTCCTTTATTTTTTTGTAAATTTACCAGTGACGATATGGTCTTGTTTTTTTAAAAATACTGAATACTCTCCTGATAGACCTGGTCTGGGGCTCTGGCAGAAGGCAAATTAATCTTGCCAAACTGGAGCTGGCGTTGGATGGAGGGGATTGGGAGTGCCAGATTTCAAACTCTATTGCCTAACAGGACAACTGCAATGGCTAGCTGGAAACAACCTTCAGGAGCTCCATTACAGACCGCTCATGATAGAGCAAGGTAAACTACACAAACTAAGTTGCGTTGGCTTGCACACTCTCTCCCTGATGCCTCGTTACTCTTGCATACTGGAAAATAGCCATGAGATACACTGCCCCACTCTCTCATACGCCCCGAATATACCGCTGGGTGTTAAATGTTTGTAGACCAGGATTCAGTTTTTAGTATAAACCTGCTTATTTTGTTGAATAAGCGCCATTAATAATTTACGGACAAGCATTTGAAAAACCAGGTGCTATTCTGAACATAAATGGGTTCCCATATTATGCATTTATAATTTAATTTAGTTTTCCCCAATTTGGCTAGGAAGGGCAATGCCCAAATGCGTGGGATTTGCACCAGTGCGTAGACCCGTAGAGCAATGTTAATTTTGCAATTTACATGCACTGTCCTTGAGGGATTGGTGCCCTTTATCTGGTATTTGTAGGCTTAATTAATGTGGGGTTTGTTCGACATAATGTGCCCTCTGCGCTCATCGCACCTTCTGTAATAAGTGTCCGCAGAATATTGGAATTGGAAGTTTTTGGTTTATATAACTTACTATAACAGCGGCAAAAGGTGCGTGAGCTAATGTGTTATTCCTATGTGTAGTGCTAATAATTTCTGTGGCTATTTGTAATACAATGGGTTTAACAAGATAATATTTTGTCAAGTGTTTAATACTTACATTGCTATGTCATGGATTTAGTTTTGATTTTAATGTATGAAATAAAACTAGCTTGTAATTTAACTGTATGAACCCTTTCTGTTTTTTGTGCGCGGTCATAAGGATAATTTACTCTCCTCCTATGATGTGTGGTTGGATTTCGCAGACTCCTTTTGTGGATACGCTTAGGTTTTCCTGAACCTTTGCTGTTTCAGTTGGAACTAGAAATCATACCTACACATGTGCTGAGTTAAGCCAGTGTCAGTACTCTGGATGCCCTCCCAGGGGTATGCAGGTGTTGAGAAAAATGGGAGTAGCTGAATCTGGCAAATTCTTAATTGAAAGTTTCTAGTGTTAGAAATTCAATGTAAAAAGGCAGTGCTGTGTCATTGTGCAATGTGGGGCTAGATGGGGCCAGTTTTCTATGAGCTGTTTTGTTTTATGTAAGTCAGAAAAATGGTGAAGGCCTTTACCGTTTGAGTATTACATGAAGAGGCAAATGAATAAGCAAGGCAATGAAGAGATTTCCCATTGAACATTTGTAAGATAAAGATAGGAATCAGTGAGCGAAGTATAGTAGGTCTTTGTTAAAGTGCTGCACATTTATTGGCTTCAGTTGTGTATCCTTTCTGCAACTACATTTGTGTTTACTGCATTCTGGGATGCATGTCGTATGTGAACCTTGCTTTCTTAGATACATTTGTAGTCTTTCCAGCAGTTACACAAGTTGTGGCCTATAGTTTTTTTTCAGTTTCACCCTATGTATTCCTATATAAACTGGGATCCTCAGTTTTGTGCCAACATCATCCATGGTTCCACAGTAGTTTAATCACTTGGGTCCCTTTAGTTGAAGGGCAAACTATGTAATGGAAATATGAACATCTGTTGAAGATATTTAAAGGTAGAATAGCTCGAAAACTACATGGTAGTAGGATGCAAAAAGTGTCAAAACTACGAGAGCTGTCTAATTTAGAGGCTATACGTTTCTTAAACACATTGCCCAAATCTCCACAGTGATCATTCAGATTGTTGATACCGCGTGTATCAACCAGAGTTCTGCAGTGAAATTGAAAGGCCTTCTTATATACTGGCAGCATTTTCTCTGCATCTGCGCGTCTGTTGCTTCCTCCTGCAGCTTTCAGCATCTTTGCCTTTTTCTTGCTCTGAATGACTTGCAGCACGTGTTTGCCTCGGAGCAGAGGGAGGACATCTTTCGCAGCGCTATCGACCATGCTGGCAACTACCTCGGAATCTTGCTGCGGACGAGGAAGGAGCCGATCGACTTCGAACAGTGCATCACCCTGCGCATGGGGAAGTACAGCAATGACGAATCCATCACTTCCCTGGCAGAGTTCATTGTTCAGAAAATCTCACCTCGGCACACAGTAAGTGCTGAAAACCAAGTTGAGAAGCTCATTTGGTCCTTGGTTTTTATTAATTGTAGACTTGACAGTCCAGAATATTGTTGAATTTGTTTTCTACATGTACATTTTACGTAGCCGAAACGTTTGGTAAACTGGCATAAGACTGACTCTGTATTCTTCTATTTGAAGGAGCCTGTAAAAAGACTACTAGCACTTACAGAAACCTGCTTACTGGAGCGAGACCCCGCCACTTATAACATTGCGACACTTAAACCTTTAGGAGAGGTACGTGGAACCTTTTTTGTTAATGATACTATGGGGGCAAATATTCCTATTTTTATCTCTATCCTTTGACTAACATCTCTGAGCCTAGTAATGCCTCCCTCCTGCTGATTGGGAGCAATTTTTGGGGAGTTTGGTGGTGAGAGCCACATGGCTGTATTGGGCCCTTATTTGCAAAAGGCAACAGTTACTCAGTGGCTTACAAGCCCACCCCGTCTGATACCTCGTGCAACTGAAATTAGATGAAAGAAAGATATAGTGTGCTTTCTTACAGGCCCAGAGTAGAGTGTTCTAATAAAGGTCTGACCGTGTTCTTAATGCATTATTTAAAACATTGATTCTTCATATTTTTCTGTTTGCAATAGTGTTGTGATAGTATCATTGAGCATATAGTAGTACAAAATGTTTTGTTTGTCATAGTTTCAGGCAGTGTATGAAGGACCTTCTGTAATAATGCTGACAGCTATCAGAAGTAAACCTAGAAGACCTGTTATTACAAGAATACTTATACAGGAAACCGACTACAACGAACCAATACATTTTAAGTAACATTGAAAAATACATTGATACAACCTTTCTTAATTGTACCCTATATGAAGCTTATCCTTTTTTAGAATCCACAACCTAGTATGTAAAGGTTTCTTTATAATTCATCTATAAAGAAAGTGTATTTTAAAAATAGGTCTTTCCTTTTTGTGGTATGTACCTAAAATCATAATTTTTCTTTTAATCTTTTTTGCGTTAGTTATCTGTAAACTTGTTTTTCTATTCAGTTTTCACTGCTACTGCTTAATCCTATAGAAGACTACAGCTTTTTTTGTCATTTGTGTATCAGCATCACTCACAAAACACTGTCACACAACACTCGGTGCGTCTTTAACCATGCTTTCCCACTGTAGGCATGTGTCTCACATTCTGTGCCTCACTCTTGCCCAAGCAAATGCAGAGAAAAATATGGACAGGCACCTACAAGAATACACAACACACCCCTCTTCATACAGAACAACACACACAACAAAGCACATCACACCTACATTTACTCTCATCCGGGGTAAACTAAAGAACAAAATGGATATCCAGGTACAGAAACATCAGTGTGCTCCCCAGATGTCTAATGTTTAATTCCTAGGAGATAGAGATGTGAAACTGCTAAATATACATTGGACAGTCCTAGGAAATCTAGGCTTCCCTTAGTCGCGGAAGTTCTTCTTTACCTATTTGCACAGAGGCTGTCAAGCAGAATGCACAATAAAGCAGCATGCCCTCCCTCATTATCACCATGGTCCATATAAACCACTCTGCATACAAGGGAGTATGTAAATGCTCACCTCTTGATCACAAAGGAACCATTTCAGGTCTGCAAACCTCCCACCTGCATGTGATGCAAGACAGTAATTTCTCAGACTTCCACAGCACACCGCCTTTCAAAACATGGATACACATAGACAACTCTTCTTTAAATGATTCACAAGTAAGTTAGACCATATGTCTCCTCTGAGCGCTCCAATTATAGTTATCCTGGTAATAAAGTACTGCCATTCTTACCATCTATTTGGCTACATTATGTATTTTAAAGTGGGTGACCAAAAGTAGAGATATCCAGCATGGGTCCAAAATTGCAAAATTCATAGGAGATTTTCTTGATATCCACATAAGACAAATTTACATTAAATTAATCTAACTATAGCTCATTTAAATTGTACTTGGCAAACCTTAAAATCTGGCATGGATTGGGCCAGCCTGTACCTACAGTACATTGGACTCCTCATCTAAGCGCTGGCTGTAACTAAGCAAACTCTAGGATGTGGTTGTATAAGATGAACTTTTTTGGTAGAGTTATAGGTTACTGAAAGGTTATAACTACCATTCTCGTTCAGTAGTAAGTATCTTCTCTCTCTAGCCACAAAATCTAAATGCCGAAATCCTCTGGGCGCACAGAGCATTTACTCTCACCAAATATCCTAGCATCATGACTCTCACATCCGCCGAGCCAGTATATAACTGTGCTAAAGGTAGTTGGAAATTGATCCTATAGGTCATACTGACTTTGCTCAACACCTTCCCATTTTATGTATTCCTTTTTAGGTCGAGCCTGTAACAGCGCGCATGCGCTGATCTGGCGTAGGCTTCATGTAGGGGCTTTTGAAAACTAACCTAAGAATCGCACACGCTTGTGTGTGTGCTTTTTGTTTTGGCCCACGCTATTGGCCTCTGCTTGCTTCTTTTTAACAAAGAAAACACGCAATTGACCAAAGGCAGGCGCATTGCTCCGCCCATGGCCTATTGGTGTCGGTTACCCGCACGGCCACCATCTCTTTCTCTCTCTCCCTCTCCCTCTCTCCCTCTCCCTCTCTCCCTCTCCCTCTCTACCTCTCCACCTCTCTCTACCGCTCTACGTCCCTCTCTACCTCTCTCTACCTCTCTCTCTATCCCTCTCTACCTCTCTACACATCTCTCCACCCCTCTACACCTCTCTATACCTCTCCACACATCTCTCTCTACCTCTCTACACCTCTCTCTACCGCTCTACACCTCTCTCTACCTCTTTCTCTCTCTCTCTGCCTCTCTCTACCTCTCTCTCTCTACCTCTCTCTCTCTACCTCTCTATATTTTGGAAAATGTCATGTTTACAGCCTGTGTGTGTGAGTGCCCTAAACACATGATGCAAATAGTGCTATTTTCACAGCTTTTTTTGTGACTGCACTGACAACATGGTTCCAATAGTGCTGCATTCACAGTCCTTTACTTCGGCTGAGTCCACCAAGTCTTTCAGAAATTGTAATTTCTTTGCACACAGGTTTGTGTGTTTGTGTGTTTGCACACACAAGTTACTGCTCTTAACACGTGATGCAAATAGAGCAGTGATAAGATGTTAAGAGTGTGTGGGCATGCTAGTGGGGGATAATATACTGCATTGCTAAACATTTATAAGGTCCCAAAGGCGAGGTCTACTGACTATGCCAATGCTTGTTCTAGTAGCTTCTTCATAATCAAGTGAGCGACCAAAACTCATCCTCACCTCAGATTTTAGGACTGACCTATTTATTTTAATTTTTTTATATATGCTTTTACTAGCATTTATTTTTTACAGTTGTACATATGACCAGGTAACTTTTATTCATTACACATTGCCGAACTAACGGGGACTATCACCTTACAGAACTTTAATTTGTAGCCCATATGCTTCACTAAATTTATTGGAGCATAAATCTTTTCTCTGGCCTTTGATCCTAATTTCCTTACAACTCCTGGTTTTTCCTTTTTCCTTCTGGTCAGTTTGATAGCATCATGTACTCAGGGGAGTAACCTTAGTCTGTATGTCTATTATTCATTTCATATTTGTTATAACATATAACCTGTCACTTTAACTGGGATACAATAAAACTGTACGTCATCCAGCGGCACCTCCAACAACTTCTGCTATCATTTGGAGGGGGTTAGGTTAAGGGCCTGGGGGGGTGGGGGATCTGTTGTGTAATCTAACTCGTATCCTCATTATCCTGGGCTCCAACATTCTAGGTACAACTATGGTTCCACAGATGTCACTGTTTTGCCCTGCTCCCCTGTCTATGCTTGTTTGCTCTCCCTGTTTATCGACTTGTGGTATGCCAAGCCCTCCATATCTCTGTCCATAGGTGTGCTATAGGGCAGCTACAGAATTCCCTGGCTTCCGCTCTTTGTATGGCCCATTCTTCTGCCCTAGCCTAGCTTTCTCCATTCGTTTCCCAGAGTGTTATTGAGGGGCCATTCGGGGTTTTCCAGACCATGGCTACTTGTTTACATGCCAGGGCTAGGTCTTCGAATCTTGAACCCACTTTTTTAGCTTTTCGGTCTGGGGAATATTCCCAGAAGACCTACTTCAGCAGAGTGTGGGAGGTTCCGGGCTAAAGTCTCATTGACTTGGGTTAGTACTGTCTCCCAGCATTCTTGTAGTTTCGGGCATCTCCAGGGCATATGTGTAAAGCCCACATCTTGTTGTCCACATCTGTGGCATCCCCAAATCTCCACCTTATACATCACGTTCTGTCGGTAAGACGCAAGATAAACCATGTGCGCCAACTGCTTAACACTTAATTCTGGTAAGACGGAGGTCTTCCTTTTTGGTGCTCATACCAACTTCTGGTCCCCCGATCTTTGGCCCGTGGAGCTTGGGCCACTACCAACGCCAGTGGTTAAGGTTAAGAACTTGAGACACCTTGATTCTAAACTCTTGTTTGAAAATCATGTCAACCAGATTACCTCTCTCTCTTTTTATACATTAAAGCTCTTGAGAAAGATCCTCCTACGTAAATAGGTGGTTTCAGCACTCGTCTTGTCAAGAGCCGACTACTGCAATGGGCTTTTTATCAATCTTTGGAAAAAGTGTTTTTCCAAATTGCAGGTAGTGCAGAATGCGGTGGCTCGGCTCCTGTTGAACATCCCAAGACACAAATCTGTGTCGAAGTTGCTCAAGGACCTACACTGGCTGCCAATAAAAAGATGAATTGAGTTTAAGGCTCTATGTATAGTTTTTAAGGCCACACATGACAATGGACCCGGCTTTCTGAAGCGGAATCTGCTTCCCAATGTCTCAGTCCATTGTCTCCGTTCATCCTCTGCCCATGATCTGATTGTTCCTAGGGCCAAAACATTTTCCTGGGGGGGAAGAAGCGTTCTGGTTGGCGCAACTAGGTCGTTTAATTCTCTCCCAATAACGCTGAAACAGGAAACTCATCTGTTAGCTTTCAGGAAAGCGCTAAAGACATGGCTGTTCAGTCTTTAGGGTGCTTTCGAACCCCCTAGCTTAAATCCTGCTTTTGATGAGCAAGCGCCTTGATACCTTCGGGTGAATGTTTTGCGTTCTATAAATCTCTGTTTCATTTCATAGTTTAATTTGGATACGCTTCAGTGCAGCATTTCTAGACATTTTCTTTGAGCTCCTTAATATCTCGATCCATAATTGAAGACTATGATCCCGATTTTCATGCCATCCGGCATCATCACAACAGATTGATGCCTTCAGAGAGTCCATGTTGTAGATTTTCGGCACTCTTTTGGCTACCTCTGGCACATCTTCGGGCCCAAGGATCTGAGTAGACCTCTGGCTGAGATACCACTGACTGGTCCACCTTCTGCACCAACTATGCCTCCAGAACCCTCCTCAGGCTTTGCCTGACTCCGAAGCCAACATCGAATCCTGCTGTAAAATCCACCCCGGTCCCTGTGACATTGAGGTCCTCGGTGATGCTTCCTTCATCAGAGGGCGACTCCGTCCCTAGCGTCCTACCCAACTCTGAGCCAAATCCATATTGGCGTCGACTGAAGTCTCATCTGAATGCCCTACCAATGTACCCAGTTTGACTTCCTTCTGATTCTGGAAGAACTATGCCTGTATTTAGAAGTCCCCCTTAGCCATATACCAGCTTTTCCGTTCAGACTCGGACCAGAGCTAACCAGCCTTTGGGGAAGACAGTGGTGATGAGGGGTAGTATTTCTCCAACATTATGAGAATTTCAATTTATATCTAGATTTACAATATGCCAGTCGGTCGGACAATTCCCAGAAACTGGGTTGTGTTCTCCCCCTGAAACACCGACTAAAGAGGGCGCCTCCCTCGCCCTGGTAATGAAACATGTGGCGGAGGGGTTAGATTTGCTGTTGGCCTCTATAGAAGTCACAACCAACGTTCTAACAGAGGTTTTGCAAACAGGATAAACCCTCATTGGAGCATTTGCTCCCACTAATGAGGCCGTAACTGACACCCTTATGGGTACCTGGTGTGATCCGTCTGCCAAACACCAAAGAGAGGTGCCAGAATACCTTGATTTTTTAACACAGCACCCAACACCAAAGAGTTTGATGGTTTAAAGATCCACCAGCAGGGTAATAACTGTTCTTTCCTCATGCCTGCTCCTGGCAGAGTTGAAATTCCTTAAGGCCTTTGGGAAGCAGATAGTTTACTAGACCATACTTGTTACATTTGTCACAGGCTTTTAAAATAGCTCATATGACTCCATCTCGAAGGAGTATCCCGACGCTCTGTGGAACAAAGGTAAGACAACATATCAAAAGAGCCAGATTTTCAAAAGTTTTTTAAAGCTCCCGAGGTCATGATAAGATTGTATATGGTGGGGGAGACTGTTCAATGGTGGGGGGCTAAGTAAGTGAAAATCCGACTGCCGAACCTTGTGGTATGAATACGGCAGATACTTAGAACTAAGATTTCTGCTAGTCCTCGGTTGCAAGTAGGCAGGTCCATTGCCTGCTAGAGATTTGTGAGTGAGACAGTGAAGCTTAAACAGGCTGTAGCCAGTGTAGGGTTCTTAAGGTGGGAGCAGAAGAGAAGCCAGGGGGAGTTTGTAGACCAAATGCGCCACAGTGCTTTGAACTACCTGCAATTTAAAAAGAAGAGTCTCACTGGCAGCCACCAGAAGACATTGCCATAAATCAAGTGACTTATAATTTAAGGTTGAATTCGAGTTCTCCTAGACCTCGCCCAGAGCCACTGGAACATATTTTTGAGCGTGCGCCTGGTACTGAAGCAGGTGCCACAGATGGACGTAACCTATTCTTTTATGGAAAGTTTGTCAGACACCAGAAAGTCTTGGGTTTCTTTTACTTCTCGCCCCATCCCCTACCCCACCCCACCAAGACCATTTAAGTCCATTGTTCATGCAGGATTTAACTGCAGGTCGTTGTGATCCAAATGTCCTTTCTTTCTGCAATCTGCAGATCTCTAATAGATATGAGGCTTTATCATCTTTAGAGCAAACAGATTAACCAGTCTTTTTCTGGACTGCTTCTAATGATCCAGAGATGTTCCACTTCATGGACAATATTTATCTGTGGCTATGGTGGGCACTGTTGCTCTGTCGAGTTTAAATGTAGTATTGCAGAATGTGGGGATCTCTGGACCAAATTGCATATAATCCTGGTTGGTTTCAGTTAGTCAAGCAATATGATAGTATCAGTTTCCAGGAGACACAGGAAAAATATCCCTGATATATTAATGGTTATGCCACCTTTTACAGCCCACCAATTTCATCTCCTTCCGGAAGGGCCACAGGTGGTTTGATATTTGTTTTGGTCAAACTTGGTAGCCTAACTGTTCTGTAACTGCATTGTACACCCCAATTATCAAATATTGTTTTTTAAGCTCCCATAGGTTGGAGTGTTCTTCTACTGATAAACTATTATCATAATATTTTAGATTTTTCTATAATGAAAGATGTTGATGATATGGAAGATCACTTACAGAATGTAGAGAATAGGCAGTACAAAGAAATCCTGATAATATGGGTAGTAGATTTTAATATCTGCATTTGCTATTCTAAAACTATAACAACCTGTGGTCTTCGGGATGATTTAAATGTACCGCTAGCCCACTGTAGACATACTCCCTATGGAGATGCCTTGAACAGGTTAATTTTAGCAAACAAACTTGGCTTCGCAATGGATTTTAATTCCCTTAGTAATAATTTAGGCTAAAGGCTCCTGTAGCACACTTAATTATAAGCTGTTTTTCTCAGACTTAGTACCTATTTTTCAGAAGTATGAGGTATTAAGCTGTATTAGTGACAACAACCCCTTACAACAACCTGCTTACCTTGCAGTTACCAATAGATCTCGTTATTAAAGACACTCATGCCTTAGATAATGCCATCAAATGCACATAGAATAGGGGAATTTGTGTTCAGCAGAACCAGGTGGACAGGGATCCGCTCATAAGGGGTTTAGTGGTAAACAACCAGGCATCAATTTTAATTCTACTTTACAGCAGGAGGGCGTCCCAGGGACATTATACTGACGTTTACTTCCTTAAGTGCCATCATTGCATCAAAGAGCAAATTGTTAAATTAACTAGCCCAAGTTGGTTTAATCGAGCTTGCTCTAAAGCTCATAAAAAAGTTTAAAGACTAGTCTTGGGAAAAGCCCACGGGATAAGGAGGATATACCTCTGGCCAGGAAAGCCTACAGAGCAGACATTTCAGACAGGAATCCTAAAACTGGGACCAAAGCATGGGAAGATTTGGAGACTGCAAGTAACCTAAGGATCCCCATGCCTTTTGGAAAGTGGTAAACCACCCCTTCCTTTCAAGCTATGAAAAACCACAGATAGATGCAGTGGTTTCTGTCCAAGATCTTTGTTCCTACTAATTCAAATCAGGCAGTTTCAATGGTAGAAGAAATATATTATGATCTTAAAGCATGCCGTTAACCCAGAAAGAAATAGATTATGATCTTAAAGCATGCCGTTAACAGTTGTTTAATTCACCTGACATACGTCATTCTGGCTATTCAAAGTTGTCCTTCAGTAAAAGCCCCAGGAAAGGATGGAATTCTCTCGAACTTATTTAAAGAACACCCTCAATTTTGGCCTCCTTAATTACAAATGTTTTGAGAGCAGCCATTGTAGGCCCTCTTGTTCCAGCCTGACACGAGGCAATCATTTTACCTGTATTAACAAAAAAGGTACAAAAGCCAACCTTGCCGCTATAATCCTATTTCGTTATTAGATAGCACCATAAAAATATTTGATAGGGTCATATTGTCTAAACTTCAAGACTGGGTTTCTGAAAATCTTGTGTTGCCGATGTACAGTTCAGGGTAAGTCCAGATTTCGGTACAGTGGACCAGAGCATTAACCTTTATCTCATTACCCAAAAATAAATTAAGGCTAAGAAGGGATCCTTGCATCAGGCCTTTAGGTACTTAACATGTTCCTTTGACACGGTCCAATGATGTAAACTATGGGGCATCATGTAAGGCATGCAGATAGACCGGGCACTAGTTGATTTACTCTGCAAGCTCCATAGTCAAACTTCAGTCAAGATCTGCTATAGTTGGGAGGCAATCTTTCGCATAAATTAATTGAACTGTAGGGGGGCACCAAGGTTATATATTGACCCCCTTTCTTCTTATATTATATATTAAGGGCTTAGAAGAGTTCTTGAGATGTAAAGTTAAAGACTTGCCCAAGATTGCTTTCTGTTTGGTACCAATATTATTGTATGCGGAGGATGTGGTACTCCTAGCTAGAATGGCCAATGGATTGCAGATTCTTTTGGATGCCTTTAATATCTTTATGAATGACATTTGGGTAAAGACACATTTTTACTAAGTCATTTACAATGAAGTGTGGATCCAGGTTTTCAAAATCCAGAAAATTGTGCCTCTGGTGCAGAGATTATTAAAATCCCGAATTTTACATATTTGGGAATTCCGTTCGATTCTGCTTTTAACTGAAAGTTTTTGTTAAAAATTTGTCTTAAAATTTCAGAGATCTGTTAATTCAATTTCTCGTTTTGCTAAGAAAACAAAGGCATTAACTGGTTAAAGAACTTGGCCATATTTTTTAAAGTAAGTGCCTATCCATTGGTACTTTTGGACCTGGAGTGTGGGGTTATATGGAGTCTAGCTCTTGGCAGAAAGTGGAAAATAAATTCACTTGTAGGGTCTTTGCTGTCCCCCAATAAACAGCTACAATCTTTTGTCATACTGAAGTGGGTCTCTGTTTGTAGAAGATTACATTAAATTACACACTTTGTTATTATGGCTGAGATTATGGAGGAAACCTGAAACACATTTGTTCTAGAGCCATAAGGTCAAATTTTCTTATTTTAGATAATGCGACAGACATCCCATGGTTGCTTTAAGTTAAAAAAAGAATTTGGGACACCAGAGCTCTTTTCAAAACACATAGAATTCCTTGCACTTGACTTCCTCTGCAGTCAAAGAACCGTTTTATACTAGATGTTTTTCTGTGCATATCACAAATTTGTATGCTAGGGAATCTGGCATAATCTCTCGGAATATGACTGTGAACCTCATGCCAGCAATTTTCCTTCAGTTTATTTCTGTTGAGTCTTTATAACATAATGGGGTAACCTGAGAAAATGTCCATGGACCTGGGTAACAATTGGTATAGAAGACAAATGGTCTTAGACTAATTACTCTTACAGATGAGTTGTACTCTATTAACCCCTTCGATGCTTATGACGGAACGGTTCCGTCATGAGCGCCGGTTGGGCTGTGCTAATGACGGAACCGTTCCGTCACGGCCCCACTCGTTTTTTAGAACCTTCAGCACAGCGCGAAAATTCGCACCGCGCTGAAGGTGTTAATGAGTCAAAAACACATTAGAGATGCAGTTGATTAGCATATAGTCATAAATGCATATACAGTTTATACAAAGATATACATATAAACACACTCTCAAAGAACACAATGGCACCTAATAAAATATCAACTGTTTGTATTTCTTTTTACTTTTAAATAATCATAGCGTAAACAGATTGCTATACTTAAGTAGCAGAAAAGGAAAAGGTTGCTCCATAGGGGAGAGGGAAAGGGGGTGGAATCATGTGTAAGATAGATAAAAGGATTATTAAAGTGTGCTTTATTTTTCTAATTAGATTTTATTATTTTGAGGTTTTACTATATTACTGTTTTGGTATTGCGTAAATATATTACACTTTCTCCCTAGTTAATCCTGTCTGCTTGGTGCCATAGTACTAGGGGCTTGACTTTGGCTAATTTAGTGAATTTAAGGGTTCACCATCACAAGGGTTGCGATTGTTCCTTGTGGTGTGTAATCACCCACCTTATATAATAATCGCATTTCTTTCAAAAGCCCACAGTGGTGCATACTCTAACTGTAGGTTCTACACCACCCTCACACCTTCACCCAATTCTTTGGACTAGTCTTCTTTTCAATCTAAAATGGTCCCAGTGGTATATTCACTGGTATCAACGGAGTATTGTTGAGCTCCATGTCCAAGGGCGTGGACAGTGACAAGAAAGAAACGGATATAAGGGAGCAGGGATGGCGCTTATATGTGGCTCGATTTGTCACATCATGGGCGGAAAGAATTTGTCATGGAGCAGGGTGATGCTACCTACTGGTGCATGGGAGTTATTCTGTAAAATCTTCCTGATGATGTCTGGCACCTGATTATTTTCTAAAGGTGAGAAATCTGCAGTTAGAGTATCCACTAGAAAGCTTGTTACCAGAGGTGAGTAATTTGGTTGCTTGTGTTGCACATTATCACTTTCCTGGCCATTATGTGCAGCAATTCAGAACATCTCAATACCTTGTCAGAGTGGTGGAAGCACATCATTTGCAGGGTAATCTTGTTGTGAGATACATACAGAGTGAGCCATTTGTTTTCCTGACTCAGTTTGTGTTTAACTAAATATGATTAATTCTCTAAACACCCAGTATAAATTTGTGAAATTGCTTTGGTACATTTTTGATATTGCAATTCACCCTTTTTCATGGTAGCCTTCGGATCAATATACTGGTTTTTCGAATTCTGAAAACCTTCTTTGAAACACTGCATGATTTGTCCTGGTGAATGTTTTGGAACAAGCATTTTCTGTTCCATATTGTTGAGAAACCATGTGGGGCTGCTCTATAATTTGCTTAAATCTAGCATCCATTGTTTTTCTGGCTGGGATGTGCAACTTGGGCAAGATCTTCCCTGTACTACTACTACTGAAATCCTCCACTAGATCGTGCAGGCGACATGTGCCCCAATATTTCTTCCAATGGATTCCGGACCACACATGTCTGATGCTTGGACAATGGAGCTTAAAGTGCTGCTTCTTTTCAGAATGTCACTCAATAAGGGAAAAAATCACTGGCTAACAAACCTCATTGCAGAAGAACCTCTAATGAATATATACTCATCCATGATGGCAAGCATTATACCATGCCCGAATGCATCATTCATCACCAGTTGAGCCTTTCATAGGAACCAGCTATAGCAGATGCTGGATCCTGCCCTAGGTGTTGGTTTAATACAACAGGCCACTTCCATCAGCAGAGTGGTGATTATGATGTGCTACTGAATTCTGCTACATTAAGGCAGGCGAAGTACATGGTATAATAGGTGAGTGTAGGAATAGTGCGTGCAGCCAGTCAGCAAAAGTTACATTGGTTTGTCCCACGATGCTTGTTTCCGGTCCAGGGAGGACCTGGCTTGGCAGTTCGGGCTGGACCGTCCCTACAAGGAACAGGGTCAAGACTGATTTGCACATGGCTTGGTCTAAACTGGGGTGGTGAGCAAAATAATAATGGATTAAAGCCAGATCCTTGTGACTGGGGGTGAATGTTTGCATTGTCCAGCATTCCGTCCATCAATTGTCTCTTTTGCATATGTGCCCTTAGTGGGAATGGTATGCCCAGACGTGGGTCCCGTGCTCACTACACCACTGGATTTAAGCTAGCCTCGCTGATGAAGGGTGATGTCCTGAAACCGGTCCCAGGATGCTTGTTTCCGGTCCAGGAAGGACCTGGCTTTGCACTTTGGGGTGGACTGTTCCCACAAGGAACAGGGTCAAGACTGATTTGCATATGGCTGGGTCCAAACAGGGGTGGTGTGGTGAGCAAAAGAATGATGGATTAAACCCAGATCCTTGTGACTGGGGGTGATTGTTTCCATTGTCCAGCATTCCTTCCAAGTGTTTCTTTTGCACCTGACTGTGTGGACACCCTTTACCAGAGATGACCGTGTCAGTCATGCGAACCATCCACTCAGGTGCCACCACGTACCCATGCCTCCACCACATCTACAACCTGGGAACGTCCTTAATCAGCACCGCTCTCTCCCACATCTTTAACACCTCCATTGCACCCGCCACATTCCTGGACTGGAAACGCACAGACACCCGCATCCTCCTCAAAAAACCTTCATTCGACCCAAATTACCTGTGCAATTTCTGTCCTAAAGCCCTGCTCCCATACAAAGCCAAAGTGAAGGAGAAGCCCATCAACAAGCAACTCTCAACTCACCTCCAGCTTCACCACCTACTGGACAACACCAATTACGTTTCAGAAAGAACTACATCACCCATTGCAGCTACTGTCAGATCAGGGCCATATTGGACCATGGAGAAACAGCAGACCTCATTCCACTCGACCTATCTGCTGTCTTCTACACCGTTTCACCCTGCACTCTGATCAGAAAATTCCGCGACATTGGACCCACACTCTGCTGGATCTGCTTCTTCCTCACAGGAAGAACCCAAGGTGTTAGAATGCCACCATTCACAAAACATAAATCAAGAAACTGATCTGCTGAGTCCCCCAGGGATCTTCCCTTAGCCCCATTCTGTTCCAACATCTTCATGACCAAGATCTTTCTCAATCTTGCTTGCAAACACCCCCACATTCACAAAAACCGAGCAGGCAGTTGCTCGTTTTCCTACATCACACCCTAAGTATTGAGCAACCTCCCTCAGTAAATCAGGGCCACCTTCTCACTATTTGAGTTCCGCAAGAAGCAGAAGACCTGGCTCTTCAATTAACTCTACAGGGACCATACGCCACTCATCTGCTCGAGCTCCCCTGATGGGTGACGAGTGCTCTACAAACTACATAAAATTCCTTAACCCCTTGGGTGCTCATAGTCACGGTAGGCGTGTGCTTATGACGGCGTGGAGCCGTCATGCCGCTGCCGCTCCACCCACGCGGCACTAATTCCCGGTCTGTGCGGGCGAATTAATGAGCGGGCGGGGTCATGATGGCACCACGCCATCATGAGCACACGGCGCCTGTGACCCATGACGGCGTGGAGCGGTCATAAGCACCGAAGCGCCACGCTCACCCCCTAGCCACCCCGCGCCGGAATTCGCAGCGCAGGGAATGGGTTAAACTGGGTTAGAGGCATGCTGTTTTGACTCTAGTCCGAGGTATGTTGTTCTGTGTCCTGCTCAAGTACCAGCATCACATTGCTTCCTCATTTTGTTAGCATCATTTATCAGAAAAGTGACTTGTCTACATCAGTTATGGAAATTCTACCAGTTATTGAAAATGCTGGAAAATCAATCTAAATAGAGCAGCATTCGAGGTGTCTGACCTTAAATGATGTCAAGGTTACAAAGAAGGGAACTGTAGCTATTAAGTTAAATTACATAAACAAACTTCCTCTTTGCATGACCTCAGCGAGTCTCTATTAATTTTGTATTAGTTCTGGTACAAAGTTCTGGTAAGGTTACAAAATAAAAATATAAGCCCTGGATGGTGAGGTTAATCATACATTTATTGAAAGCATTGAAAAAATGACTTACTTTCTCTTTAAAAGTCCCGCTGGCTCTAAACTTCATTTACCATTTTCAAGTGAATGGTTTACAAGCATAACATGCCTGCTCACTACGTGCAACAAGGCAAAGAAAATACAAGACATCTTCACTGAAAAGAATGTTCTCAAATATCGCACACAATTATGTCAAGGCATCATATACATTATATATTTTTTCGAGCAATGTTTAACCAACCTGGCTACAATCTCCCTCCTGCAGGCCCTCCACCCATCACTCCCAGCATAGCGATTACGTCAATTGTAAAAACATAGTGATGCAGGTTTAGCTTTAAAGTGTATTTTCACAGTCAACAAGGAGTGACCTAAAATGCTCTTTAAATCTGTTGAAATGAGCTCGCTTTTTTGTCTATATAGCACCCTGAGGCATGTTAGCTCCTTTCACCTCAATCAATTCAGCATAAATTTGACATGCATACTCCTGAAAAGTGTTGAACCTAGATTAACTCTAGTAATGTACATTTAGCACTTGTTAAAATAATGTTAAATTTTGCTGGTAAAAAGGAAATGTTTAATACATGCAAACACAACTTTTTAAAGGATTTCCTTGGGTACAGAGAAAAACAAATATAGTTAACATTTCTCACCTCTTTTCTTTTAAAGCTAATGATTTATTTTGCTCTGTATAATATGTAATATTGGAAAAGTATATTTGTGTATCAAAACAGTATTTCCATTTTCACCATTTTTTTAGCTGAAATAATTTGTCCTATCTTAAGGAACCATATTTGCAAATCGGTCTTCATAAAGATGGACATAACTGTATGTTTTCTCCTACTGTCGTATGGCTTCTACTTTCTCAATAGGAACTGTGCGTTTGTTGGTCAACATACACGTTGGGATGGCTCCAGTCTGATTCTATGCACACCCTCAGGATATGTTGGTCTATAGTCCTGCTAGCTCACAGTGCCACCATAAATACCGCTAAACCTGAGAAGGCAAAAAATGAATTGGGCAGCCTCAGAACATGACAACCCTGACTCCCCAAGGAATTGTGGTAACAGATCTAGAATCTTTTCACTCAGTCACTCGTGCATACCCAGAGAGATGCACAAGAAATACACAAAGAGGTGTTTCAATATTTATTGAACCATAGTGATACTGGTGTAAAATATATGCTCTGCAATGATTAAAGAAACAGATGAGGGATTAGCAATAGGAGAACATTGAAAAGGATAAACAATTCCACCATTGTGCTAAAGCAGTATATGTATACTGGTATATAAGTACTGTCTATAGTGTAATACTACTATGTGCTCCCTAACCTAGATACCTAGGAAGGGTGATCTGGCACAATCCCATACTGAATGATCGAACTCCCCATTCATGTGGGTGAGAGTGATCAGGCCCCCGTCTTGGTCACAAATTCGACATCCCTCCTCGCAGAGGGAAAACCAGAATCATCCGGGCTGAGACTTCGATAAAAAGCGACCTTGCATGACAGCAGAGTGCTCCTCTGATTGGAACATGGAAATGCGTGTGTATAATAACAGCATCCATGCTTCCGTACCAAGGCCCTAGCCAAGCTGTCATTGTTACCGTCTTGTGACAGCTGTATCGTCTTACGGACGAACAACAAACATAATTTGCACGATGGACGTTTAGGCCTTGTACTAAATGTTCAAGGTGTCGTGATCGTGTGCCTATGAAGTGGAAATGTAAGTAATGTGGTTTCAGAGAACTAATCCTGCACTGTCACGCAAGCAAATGTGTGTCAAAAGTCATCGTGTAGAAATGAAAGCACCTTAAGGAACATGTGCGTGTAAAATGGCAGTGTTTCTTCCCAGGCCTAAGCCAGCCACGTGACACTACAACATTGACATGCACATCCTTTCTTTGAATGCATTGATTTCCAGTGCATTTTACTTTGTGAAAGCTCCTCTATATTTCACAGCAAGGTATTTCATGTGACTGCATGGTTACTTTGTATTAAAATAGTATTTTGCAGCCTTCTGTGTCACTCAAAAGTGTAACACATAAAAAGGTCTGTAAATTACATTATTGTAAGTGCTCTTGGCAAAATATCAGTAATAAAACATGCTGTGTCTTTTGTTCTAAAATGTTAAAGGAGTGTGTTATAAGGCTTAAGCATTTTTGTGTAAAACGAAGAAGTGTCTGACAAATTTCAGATGTATGTGCTTTACTTAGGTGGGTAATAATACTTCTTCAGCCATAACTAGAAATAGATATATTGGCTCACATATTGTGATTGTTGTTAAATGCTATTATGTCTGTCAACATTACTTTTAAGTTATTTATGTTTCTGCTTTAGGTATTTGCACTTGTGATGGATTCTGAAAATCCCCAGCTGTTTACCATAGAGTTCATTAAGGGCCAGATCCGGAAATATTCTTCAACAGAAAGGTACTGCACAAAGACAAATGTTTTTTATAACTTTTTCTGGGCACACTCATGAAATTGTAAGCGAAACACGTTATAGTTTGCATGGCTGAGCACGAAGTACCGTATCTGGACCCGCAGAATAACAGTTTCTGACTTACTACTTCTAAAGAAATGCTTGATATGTGTTGATGTCTTCCAAATAGACCATATTTGATCAACTCTTGTTTTTCAGTTTAGATGTAGTATTGTGCAGAAAACAATGTTTTTTTCCACAATCACTTCAGCTTCAAAGTAGAAGTATGGAAATTTCATTTGGTTTTTTTACTCAACCTTTGTGTATTTCTTGCAAAACAATCCTAAAAAATATTTGCAGAGAATGAAAATCGGGACTTTTCAAATGCTTTAATATTGCATAGCTCTCATTTTCATCAACTACATGCAAGTGTAGTTTTTAGAACCAGAGCAAGGTATGCACTTTTGTACAGAATGCTCGTAGCATGGGTTTATATTTTGTTTTCAAGAAAGTTGCACATACGCTTTAAGTGCCAAATAGCGATAACAAGAGAAAACTTGTATTGGGCCAAGTGGAAGGATTAAAACTTTACGAACAGCATAAAGGGCATTGGGATCTTTGCACACCTCTACTTTAAAGATCTTATAAGTGGAAATGTAATAGTTTGCAGTGGGAAGACAAATAGAAAGTTATTGTATCCTTTTTTTATCACGTTATTTGGTGTTTTTATTTTCAACAAACAAAATGGTTCACTTAAGGAGCTTATCACCCAATATTAAGTATTGACCATTAAATACTGACAGATAATGTATATAAGGCATCTGAGAGTCGACATTTGGATTTTGAAAATTTCCAAAGTCTTCAGAGGCCACTAGGTGTAGGCGAGTTAGGCAGGGTTCTAGCTCTACTTATTATTCTAAATAAAAAGTGTCCAATTTGATAAGAAGGTGCTTGCCTATATTAGTGCTTTGTGCCATAATTAGCGCATTATAGTAGTGCATTGTACTACCTCTAATCTCCTGGTTTCCAAGCATCTCTGCTATTCTACTGTTCTTATGACATTTGCATAACATTCTTTGTATTTCTTCTTGCACGTGAAGCCCTTCACAGTTCATTTGACTTGATTTATTTTTTAAATATGCCTATATTGGCATTTCACATAGCTGAACAACTGTCCACTTATAAGCTCATAGATATAGTAGCACTTAAGTTCACAGTGGTAACATCAACATGACCATGACCCGACAGGCTATATAGGCGTGATACAGGCACTTGTGTAGATTTGTCATTCCAATGATACAGTAAGATAAATGTCCAGTAGCGTTCCAATCAATCAGAGTGCTGCCAAAAAATAAAAACATATCATACTACTATTTTGACAAAACTACGAGCAACAGACCAGTATCTCAGAAGTAGCAACCCAGTAACAGTACAGTGAGCTTAGAAAAAAATCACATGTGGTGGAGGAACTCAAGGGGGAGGACGGCTAGCCCTCATGGTGTATAGGATGTGGCCCAAATACTTTCAGTAGAGCGGGAAGGGACTACAAGCATTCCATAGTGTGGCAGCTCCCTCTTTCCCTCTTAACTGCATGTTATGGGACATGGCATCCGCCTCCGCCCATTAATTTTCAATGCGGAGGAGCCAACATTCCTCTGAGGGGGGCAGTGCTGCCTTCCAAAGCATCACTGTTAGGGGCTTAAATACAGAATAGTCGGGTCTTCCAGTTTCATATAGTGTTTGGCGCGTTTTTTTAATTTTGTCATTCCCTACAGACATAACAGGATCAGTTGCCAGGCGGACATCAATTACTGCCAAGATATGCGCCATACCTATGCCAGTGTCTGGCAATCAAGACCATGTGTAGATAGGTCGCATCCGGGTGTCTGCACCGCAGGCACAACGGAGCTAGTCCTGAAAACATCCAGTGGAGCTGGTGTGGTGTAAGGTAGGTTTAGTGCAAATAATTGAACTGTGTGAACTTTAGACGGGCATTACAAGAAACCCACCTAACTTGATTCTAGTGCCGTCCCCCATTGTTTATCTGTCAATGCCACCCCCAGGCGCTAGTTCCATCGGGGCTTACTCTGGAGTGTGTGACCCTGGTTAGAAGCCTATAGAGCGATGTATAGCACTGTGACCACCGTCTGCCCAGCCCGTGTGTTAGGATGCACTGAAACCCATGATGCATCTGTGGCTCCTCTTGTCCAACCACCCAAGTATTTATCACCTCTAATACAAGCACAATGTGTGCCAGAAAAAGACCGAAGGTCTCCAGAGCTAGTAGCAGGTAGGACCACCTTAGAGTGTTAAATGCCTTTTCAAAATCTAAGGACACTGCCTGTAGGAAAGTAAGATCTGCTTTCATGGTTACCCCCACTTTTTGCTGGTATCAGTATGTTTTTCTGACTAGTCTAACTGGGATCCTGCTAATCAGGACTCCTGTCACCGTGCTCCCCCCTAAATTGACCATGGTAAGTACTTCTGTGCATCCACAATTGACTACTGGTATACCGTTGTAAGTCCCTAGTATATGATACCAAGGTGCCCAGGGCATAGGTACACCAGGGGTCTCCCATTGGCCGCAGCATGTATTGTGCTACCCATGAGAGACCACTCAAACTGTGACTACAGGCCTTCCATTGCACCACATACAACAGATAAAAGTTTCCTTACATCTGAGGTCACTGCACTTAAAAACTATGTCACCCCATAGCAGGGGGGATGCATAAAATGTGTGTGCCTACGACTAAGGTACGCCATGCCTCTGATGTTTCAGGTCAGTACGTTGTAGCCATTTATATGTAAGGACACAGCAGAGCCTGGAACTTTCCGCATCACCTACTGCCCCCAACCCTCCCTCAATGCCGCCCCACCTTGTCTGAACATAAGTCTGAAACTGTAATGAAGCAAGAACTCCCACACCCTTGGCTTTGACGCTAATGTGCACTGTGCCATAAAGGCCCAAACAACACAGCAATCAACTAATCGTGTTTTGGTGCAAAAGAGTCCTTGCGGCAATCTCTGGAGGGTTGTGCCAAGAGCGTTGATCCGCAGTGAAAGTCAACAAGCAGGCCTTCCTGGGCCCAAATACAGACCATATGCATCAAAACAATGGTCTGGTCTTGAGCTGGCAGTAATGTCGGAGTCTCTCAACTCCCTCCCCACTTGACACAATCACCCCCCATCTGCACCACCCGGCACTATCAGAGTAATGTCACACATCCGGCATCTCCCTCCAATGCGATAGTTCCAGTATAATAGTGGTCTCCCCCACAGAAGTGACTGAGCTGGGGGTTCCGAGCACTGATTCCTGCTCCTTTTCCAGAGCCAGGACCTGAAATCTGTTGGTGCTGTAGAGGGAGACCTCTGCCACCACCAATGCTTGTTACTTGGCTGCCTGTTCCTAAGTGGGGCGGGACTGCAGACAATGGCCAAACGCCTCCTGTTGGTCCAGCCCAGTAGATCATTACGTTAGCTTCCGGCTGGTCTTGCACCTCGTTGGATCCCAGTCATGATCAGGACTTCACCGGAGAGGGGAAGAAGTGAGTCACACTAGCATCCACCACTCTTAGCCTGGCTGAAAAAAAAGGCTCATAATCCCATAGTTCATAGCTCTGCTTTGACCGCTCCAAAGGTGTTCCTTCATTTCTGAACCTCCACTATGTAGTCTGGGTACGTTGTGATATTGCTGCCGTTATAGGTCCAGGGGCCCTTAGCCTGGAACATCTTTAGCAGGAGATCCCGGTCTCTGTAATTCAAGTGCGCTATCACTGGGCTCGGCGTAGCCCCCCCCCTTTTTGGGGGGCGGGAGGGTTGGGCGCCCTCTCGATGGAAGCAGTCAGCATAGCCATAATGGATTTCTGGGGTGGGGACTTTCGTCCTGACCATGCCCTAGCAGCTGCCGCCCTCTGCGCCACAGAAGTAGGATTAAGAGGACAAAATCCAGGTTGATAGTAGGGATCAGTAATGGTCCAGGGCATCTAAATCGCAAATGGGGGAAGAAAGCACCACAGCAAGGGGTGTAACAGGCAAAGTCACACAAGATCCACACTGACTCACGATTGACGCTGATCAACAAACCAAGTAACCTTCTCTCAAACCTCAAAAGATCTGGAAGCTTGAGGACCCAGCGAAGTCTACAGAGTCACACGCTAGAAAACAAGACATTCAACACAAAAAAGTGGAAACATAAGCTACCATCGAAACTGCAAAAATTTGGAATTCACTTCAAGTAACAGACAAATGGAATCATTATTTGCTTTGCAGAAAAGAATAACAACTTTCCTTTTAATAAAGCATAATTCTTAAGTTGTTCAGTACAATACACATCACGATAAGCAGAGCATTCCATATAGAGTACTGCAGCAGTGAATCACAAATCACAGTTTTGATACCAAAGACATCTCCACATTTCCTGCACACCTGTTTATATTTAGAATCACAGCCTCTACCCTTCTCAATTGTTTCCTCCATTTTTGCTCGCCTATCCATGGCCCTTATCCAAGCTGAAACCGAAGTACAGATGCATAATTCCACTGCCTGACAATGCCTCTTTTAGCAACCACAGTGCCTATGCCCACTAGCACCTGTTCTCCACGGCTACCTCTAAAATCACCCGATATCCCCAGGTTGATGATGCATGGTGAATGCTCAGTTGTCAGTTGGCCTGTCCAGTAATTTTGACACTGTACGAAGAATAGTTGATCTGTAGATTATAGTCACTGGACATTCCCTCACCACACTGAAGAAATGGTCCTCAGATGAGCCACATATGATTGAGTGGAACCATTCTTCACAACATTCATCTTATTGTAGGTGTTGTTCAACAGGGAAAAAGCTTTCCAAAACAGGGCTCATTCTGCTGTCAACTCGTAACTTAATTGACAACATTATTCACCATCTTTGATACTACAAGACTGATAATTGCTGCACCTCAAGAGTTGGCATGTGATATATTCCCTAGCAGATTTACTGTCCCTGTATTTACTTCCAGAAAGAAGGCTCTCCTGAATGCGTTAGTCACCCTGCCGTCTTCTCCTCCTTCAATATACTTGACAAAAAATTACAAGTGTCTTCAACAGAACCAGAAAAGGGATATCTACCCCATCATATGCACAAATGAGACCAGCGCTTCCATGGTCATTAGTATCTTTTGGATATGTCAGGGGTGTAAGAGACTTTGAGAGTCTCTGAGCAAAGCTCCAGCAATGCTGGCAGTCGGACTTACACCCACCACAAAGGCGAGCATTATCAGACACTGTGTTGCTTTCTGACAAATTTGCACACACCAAAATCTGAATATGATCCTTGAATTTTAGTAAAAGTGGGAAAACTTATTTCTCATTCAGGATCCCTTATCCTACACTGGCCTCTGTGCTGGCCATCTCAATGTCCAGTTTCCAGTTGAAAAATATTAGAAGCTGAGAGTTCAACCAAGCGTAGAAGAGATGCATCTGGGTCCTGCTCTAGATCCTCAAACCTGTGAAGGAAGAGGATTCTAATCTCCTAAAACTGTGGTTGACTGGTTGATTGGAGCTCAAATCTGTACTCTGTTGCAGAAGCTTGGGAGGTACTCCGTTTTAACTGATATTTGACAGTTCTGGCAGTAGTGGCTGTTCTGCCAAAGCATCAGACTGCTTTCTTCCACGAATAGTGGATAGAACTCTCTATCCATGACTTATACAACTATACACTGTTTCAATTGGAAAAGAAAAATCTTTTTTTAGGGGGTATGTTTGGATAAGGCAAACGAGGTGGGCCATACTCTGAAGTAAAAAAAAAAAAGAAAAATTGAATTAAAAGGTAAACCATCAAATTAGAACTTAACCATCCACAATGAGATTTAAACCAAACCCTTACTTTATAGTAATGTGTTTCTATTGTTAGTGGTGGTTCATAGTAGCACATCATATAGTGCAGAAAACACATTGCTTTAATGAAAGGTGCAGAAACATAAGCAAATTCAATGCTGTAGATAATAGTCTGTCCATGGAGTGTAATAGCACATTGTAGTTTAGATGGATTGTAGTTCAAGTATAACTTTATTTGATATATGTATTTAAATAGTCAATATTTTATAAGAAGATCAACATTTCGGACCTTGGGGTGTACTTGACCGGGGCCATCATCCGGACAGTGTCAAACAATTAGAGCAGCCTGAAAGAAGAGAAAAACAAGAAATGGAGAGTCAATCACCCATTCATGATAAGGGTTGATTGAGGTAACTAGTTCCTTCACAAAATAGAATTAAACAGTGGAATAAGAAAACCATGTAATTCAATAAATGATGCCATGTGCTGAGCAACTGCTGTCATTTCTTCGCTGAAAATGATTTCTTGAAAATTGAAGGCATTTTATTCATTTCATCTGTTGACAGCTATAACTTGAAGATTTACCAGAGCACTCACACACTTCCAACTATAGGTTATTTCTTGAAGTTGTAATAATCTGACTGACACTTTCATCTATCTGGTCTGAAGAGCCCACAAACAAAAAAAAGTGATGGATACTTCTAATTGTAGATTCCTTACCTTTAGAATATTCCCTACGTGCAGCTCGACATTGGCTTTGTTCCACCCGAAAGTAACGGAGTGAAGCCACTTATAAGCTGCACTCCTATGCTTCAATGTCCGTTCCTTTCTTTCGGTGCTTTTCAACGTGCATCCAGAGCTCCACTCCATTTTTTTATCAATCTTGATGATTTTTCAAATTGAAATCCAGTGTGAAAGGGAACACATTCCCCACCTAAGACTACAGAATTAAACCCATGCCTTGACATTTGTGAACAGATGTAGGTAGCAGATCGGCACGAGGTGTGCTTTTCATGTTTTGACTTGGGCAGGACTTCAACTTGTGCAATGAGTGGCACCAGAGGGTTATCTGGGACAGTCAAGTTAAGCTGTACTTTACTAAATATCGAAAGAAGTCACAGACCTTGCTTAAGTATTATTCACTTATTCAGGTCAATGGTGTGGACCCTAATATGCTCTTGAGGCTGATCACACGAAAGGTCTTCTTTATGGTTAGTCATTGGTAAGTTGAAGCTCAAATCGAAGAAGAACCGTTAGCACCGTTAGCAGGTGAAGCAGGACTCCACCCTATCCTGCTGCTCCTACTAAGGTGAAGTTCAAGGGTGTCATGGTGCACTTGAGCTCTCTCCTGATCCCCACTTTAACTGATCCACCATTCGGTCCCAATGTACCCCGGCTTCCCTGGGCCCTCAGTGATGCTTCAACAGGTTGAGGCCTTTAAGGAGACAAAACTGCATATTGTTTGCACTCTACCAGCTCTATCTGACGCGCCTTTGGATCTCTGGGATTTACAGGGTCTCCAGTTGGGTTACAGTCAGTGGATCTGAGCCCCATGAACTCATCTAGGGTTCAGCAGCAACTCCGATTCAGTTCCAAGACCAGCACCAGTTCCTTTTTAATCTACATCAGTCGCAACATCACCAGAGTGGAATCTGGTGCTGACTCCAATATCTGAAGCACGTTACGGTCTGATTCCACCCAAGTGCATCTGGTTCCTATAAGTCTGTTTCGGATAAAACACTCCCACTACCTTGGAGCATATCCGAACCAGGTTACTGTCTGACTCCACCCAATCACATCATGTTCCTGTACAGTATGCTTCAGATAATACACTCCCACTACCTCCAAGCAGTCCTCATATGCTCTGTCAGCTTGTTGGTTTCAAGTCTGACCACAGTTTATCACCAACCAAAGAAGAAAGTGGTTGTGATGGGGATGATTTGACGTCACATTATCAGGATACATTGGTTTGCAGGAGGCCAGTGGGATTGATACTTCCTCCTGATAAGGGCTTACTAGCCCCACTTGGGCCACCACCTGAGGAGAGTGCTTCCTTTGCTGTGGTTCTTAGACATACCCCTGAGGTCCTGAACCTACAGCCACCCTCTATTGATAAACTTCCTCACAGAACTCCTGCTAACTGGGCCTGCTTTCTCTTTGAGTCCTTACTCCCATTCAGTGAACCCCTACCTGACACTGATTGAATTGAATAAAACACTTATAAAGTGCATGGCTACCAAAGGCCTCCCAGCGCTAGAGGACACACCTAAAACCGCAAGTAAAGGAGAGAGCAAGAAACCAAAAGGGTTTTAAGATATTTGCGGATGGGCACTTGGTCTAAGCCTTGTTCTTGTCTGCAAGTGAATAGGCAGCTGGTCAGACGCCACAGACTGGCGCCTGGCACTATGGATTTCCTTCCACAGCATTCTACTTCTGAGAGTTTGATGGTCCAAGCTTCCACAAGCCAGGTGAATCCTACTTCATTCCACACAACCCCTTAGGGAGTCAAAAACAAATTTGGCATTCAGGAAACATATGTTCTCTTTGGCCAGCATAGCTTTGAGATCAGTCAACCCAAGTTGCCTCCTAAGACATTATACACATATCCTTTGAGGCATGGCGAACCAGATCTTGCCTGTGGTCCTTGAAGGTTCGAGGGCCTCCTTGGCTCAAACCATTCAAGATGGTTTTGGGATGCAGATAAAAATCTGATTTGTGCTATCTGGATACTACTGATTGCTTCGGGCGAGCAGTCGGCACTAGTGTGGTGCTCTGTCACAGTGCATGGAGGATTCAATAGACAAGTCTTTCAGGAGATGTGTAGGCATCCCTTATTGATATACCTTTGATGGATCCTACCTAATTGGCAAAAAATATAGGAACTGTCTTGGACACGATGAGGTTTGGGGCCTTTCCTCTGTTGCAAGGAGTCTAGGACATTTGGACTGTGATCCTTCATTATTCACCATTATTGGCGCTTTGAATCTCTGTCTGAAGTCGGATAATGACCCAGACATTTCATAATTTCTTAAATGATATGGCAGCCTGCCAACTACTCAAACTGGTTTCAGGGCCGACAAATGAGGCAGGACACCTCCTCGACCCGGTACTGTCCAACATCTCGTTCCCGGAGGCTCTGATATCCATACCTATGACATAGACTGATCACCATCTTATTCTCTTTTCGCTTCATTTAGCAGCCACACACCTCAGGGTCTCCATAACGCGATATACAAACGCCCCTGGCAGAACCTAGATCTTTTCACCTTTCAAGGTATTCTTGCAACTGCACAACCTGGTCTGCCCACAGACATCGAGATTTCCAGTAATTGTTTTGGAAAGTGGATTAATATGGCCTTAGATAAGTGCATCCAGCCAAATGGAGTGATCCTAAGAAGCTTGATCTCATGTATGGTTTAATGAGGCACTTACTATAGGCAGGAAAAACTGTGAAGTATTAGAGCGTACTTGGAGACGCGCGCATAGTCCCACAGCTAAACTTGAATACACTAAGGCCAGGAAGGCCTGTCATGAATGGATACAAAAATCTTGTGCCGCTTATTTTGCTAACAAAATTCATATCAGCAATAACCCCTCTAAAACTATTTTCTCCTTGTTAAAGGACATGGTGAAAGCACCAGTGACAACTGAAAACGCCATCACCTGCAATGCCCAATGTGAATCTCTGTCCACCTACTGTATCAACAAAGTGGTGTGCATCTACGATACATTCAAGTTGAAGAATGACGCCTTAATCACGACAAGGGGAGATCTCACCGATATTGTTATCTATTTCCTCCCCTCCTCCCGCCCTTGACGACTGATGGCCTCAAGGCCTTGTTCAGCAAGATAAAGTCTGGCTCTTCTGAAGATCCCCTTAAACCAGAACTTTCTTAAATTCCAAGATTGCCTCCTTCCCAGCTGCTTGAACTCATCAACCTTTGCCTAACTTCAGCAGAGTCCCCACAATCTCGGAAACACGCCAATGTAATTCCTTTACTAAAGAAGTTTATTAGATGCCTCTAGACCAGAGAACTATCATCCGATCTCGCTGCTTCTGTTCTTGGCGAAAATATCAGAATCCTATGTGAATACCATTCTAACGCAATAGCTAGAATCGTATTCCATACTGGATCGCAAAATGGCTTCCGGCCAAGACACAGCACGGAGTCAGCCCTATTGGCAGTTACTGAGCAACTCGGAGCATCCATGCACGAGTGCGATACGTCAGCACTTATCCTGATAGATCTTATTGCTGCCTTCGATACGGTCTCACATAACATCCTGCTTCTCCAGTGGCAGGAAATAGGTATCACTGGCAAAGCCCTCGCCTGGTTTACATCTTTCCTGTCCGATAGGTTTTTCCAGGTTATTGCTCCTCCCTTCCAATCTCGGACACACCCATTACACTGTGGCGTCCCTCAAGAGTCGGTGAGCCTGACCCCGTTCAATGTCTATATTCGGCCACTGGCTGTGCTGGCCAAAGCCCGTAATATCTCTCTGGTGTCATATGCAGATGACATGCACTTGGTATTATCCTTTACCAAGGACACTAGCTTGGATGCCACAAAATTCCGGGATTACCTGACTGCCATAGCAGTCTTGATGGAGGCAAATTGCCTCCAGCTGAATTCTTTAAAAGCTGAGATCTGGGGCGTGGCTAAGTTGGCGGCGGACTGGTACGTCTTTCCCGGTCCCTCCGACGCCGCCCAACTTTCAGCATTGTGCAGCGCCCTACCTGGTGCCCATCCACGCCATTGAGGAGGTGCATCGGTGCCCCGTGCAGTCCCGATCCTGGCAGTGCTCCTCTTTTTGCTCCTGGTGTGGGCATTTCGCCGATCGGCACAGACTCCCCCTGGACCCGGCTCGCCGCGTGGTCTACACTGCAGAGCCTGGCGCGGCGCATTGCGTGCAGTGTGTGGCTGCCCCTGGATTCAGGGCTTGAGAGAGGAGCGGAGGACGAGGCCGCCGCTGTGGAGCTCGGGGCGGCGTATCCCTGCGAAGCGGAGGTCGGCCCAGGGGTGACTGGAGTGGCGGGTGAGCTCCCGCAACACGGACGGCTGTCGAGCTCCCCGGTTGCGGCCCAGAGGTGAGGAGTGAGTGGGCGGTCGGCCTTAGACCCGGGACTCGGTCCGTGGGTCAGCGTGGGGCCCCCACGGGGGTTCCAGGTGGTGGGCCCGGCATCGACATAGAGTGTGGCCCCCCCCCCAGGTCTTGGCTGCTTTCTAGACCGCGCTGCGGTTGTCGCTGCTGCCTCCCCACTTGGGGCCTGCTGCTGTGTGGCCCAGCGGCGCTTCAACCTGGCCCGCGGGTGGCGCATCGGGTGACCCTTCCCACTCGTAGACTGCAGAGCGCGACCGCGTGGGGCGGGTTTGGGGCCTCCTTTCGGCTGCATTTCGGCGGCAGGCGTTCTCCGGCGTTCCTCGGCATTGGCGCTTCCCTGAGGGGCCCCTCTCGGGGGTAGTGGACGGGGAGACACGGCGGGGCCCTGTGATAGCCAGGCATGGTGAGGGGGAGAGACTTTTGAAGACCCCCCACCCCCGACTTACCAATGTGAGGGCCTGTGTGTGGAGAGCCGGGAAGAGGCGAAAGCCTACCTGAAACCGGGCTTAGATGGAACCTGGGGTGTCTGGGCCCAGCTGCTACTGCCTGTGAGGACTTTGAGGAGCACATGGGGCCTTGGACAGTGGAGTGCCACGACGGTTGGAGCGACGAGGAGGTGTGCAGGCGGCGGCCCTCGTGGACCCTAGGCCTCTGCAGTTGGTGGTTTGGGGGCCGAGGAGATCGCTGAATAGAGGAAGGCGCGCCATCGTCCCGTGCAGTGGCGGGCGGCGCTTCCCAGCAGTGACCTGGGCCTGGACTGGGTGGAGAGGTACACTCGCAGCGGGAGCCTGTTGGTGCCCCACAGGGCCCTCATCAACACCGCTATGTCGGCGGTCAGGGGCAAGAAGGGTAAACCCCGAAAAACTTACAGCAGAAGATGGTGGGTGCGACCGCCTCGCAGCCCGATGCCCAATCTGCGCAGCCTGCTGATGCGGATGCGCCGGCGACTAAGGCCTTCATGCTGGAGCGCTTTGCCGCCATTAAAGAGGACATCTTGGACCTCCGCTCCCAGCTCTCCTCAGACGTCTGGGAGATGCGCCGAGATATCGATGCCATAGGGGAGAGAGTGGCGACTCTGAAGGAACACGATTTGGGTGCTGCCGAGGAGATCCATCAGCTCCAACAAGACGTTCTCCGCCTGGCGGAACAAAATCTGGACTTGCTGGGACACACCGAAGACCTGGAAAACCGCTCGCGGAGGAACATCAGGATCCGAGCTGTCCCCTGGAAGGGAGATAGGGTTAGACTGCGGGAATATGTGGCGGCATTGTTCAGTCAAATCCTGGATGAGGGGGACGACCTGGACATTCAGCTGGACCGGGTGCACCGCGTTGGCTTGCCTAGGGATGCTAAGGCGTCTCCGCCAGACATTTTAGTCTGCGTCAATGATTTCCAGATTAACGAGCGGATTCTGCACAAAGCGCGAGCTGTCAGCTCGGTGCAGTTTCGCTGTCACCAGCCTGCTCTTTTTCAGGATTTGGAGGCCTCTACTCCCATCAAGCGTCGTAGCTTCAAGCCTATTGCCACCTACTTGCGGGAACAAGGCATCCCCTACTTGTGGGTGCACCCGTTCCGCATCATTTTCAAGTTCAAGGGTAAACTCCTGCAGCTCCGCTCTCTAGAAGCAGCTTATGAGGCGCTGGGTTTGGAGAAGTCTGATGCTCAAGCTGGATCAACCGGGTCACCCTCTCGGTGACTCAGGCGCTCCACAGAATGGCAGAGAGTGGGAAAGTCGCCTCCGTTGGGGAAACCAGACCTTTCTACGAGTATTTTGGAGAGGCTGTCTCCTCGGTGGCATTGGTGACCGACATTGAGAGTGCTCCTTGAACGCTACTTGCTTGGCCCAGGCTAGATCACATGGCGGCGTCGAAGGGGGCCGTGGGGGGTTAAGACTGTGACTCCCGCTCTCCTTTTTAGGTCTCGACCTGCAAATGCGCTTGCGGATTGCAGCTGTCGAGACATATAGAGGTGCAACAGGAAAGCTTACCAAGAGGGCTTTGGCAGGCGGATTACGCACAGTGCATGTGCTTGGTGCGCACGCTTGCCATTTTCTCCCCGAGCCTCGGCATCACACTTCACAGGAATCCCTTCCGCTCCCCGCCCCTGCTAGGTGACCTGATCTCCTCAGACACTCACTTAGCGTCTACGCATGTCTCCCCAGCACCTCACAGTGCCATATGTCCTCAGCGCCTCACACTGCCTTTTAATATGTCCCGTGTGCCTCACGCTATCCGTGTGCCCCGTCCATCTCCTCACACCCGGCTCCTAGTGTACTTGCGGCCCCTCAGTGCCTACCCGTGTGCCTCCGGTTCCTCACAGTGTGTGTGTCCGCGCAACCCATGGCCACCATTATTGTACTTCTCTCCCTGTGCACTGTGTTGCTCTTGGTCGTGTGCTTCTCTCAACACCTTTCCATGTTGCTTTTGTGTATACCGCCTCATCTTTCCTGCCAGTGTGCATGCTTCTCCTCGCCTGCCCCACGCTGCTCTTTCGCACGTTGCCTCTTCTACCCCTCCCCCCCACACACGTCATTTTGAAGAAGTGCACATGTGAGGTACTGGCGGCCACGTTATAGTTTTTTTTTAAATGTTTTATTTTAAATTCTTTATCTATGAGCATGTATAAACCACTGGCAATGGGTTACCTAGAAAGACCTAACGGCTTCGCCATTGTTTGTTTCATTATCCTTAGATGGTTGTGTGATATACAGTACCGTGTGGTCTGGTTGGCCTAGCCAACGGCTGCTCATGGCTTGTTTTTGAGGTTTTGCATACTTGAATATTGACAACCGATAAGGTTCTCTAAACTCATTTCCATGCCTGCTGTGCACTGCTGGCTACTCAGCCAGAGTTGTATTTGTGTTCAGTCCATATCCTGTACACCTATTGCCGTGTTAGCCTCTTATTGAAGTAAGGGTTCAGCGTGAAAACATATGACAAAAATTCTATTTTCCAGAGTGTCCATCAAAGTAGCAGCTTTCAAGTAAATACATAGTCATCAAGAAAATGGATATGTGTACTTAATTTGTTAAACCAGTCAACCTCAACTCTGTTAATAGTAAGATTAGGTGGACGTTGATCTTTTTGTAGAAAGGTAGTTAATTAAGAAACAGATTTTGTTAAACCGTTTTAAAGGTTCCTTTTTTGAAAAGATAATTTTTGCCGTATGTTTTCATGTTCTACTCAGTGGGTTCCACACTCCTGTCCTAATATCTGGCGTCTGTTCACCACAAATGATGAAGTCTCCTCGGCTGTATTCATGAACACTCATCCAGCGTTTGTATGTCTTGCCTACCAGGCAGTGCTAGCTGTCTGGGTATGAAGACCTCTCTCTCTTACACACTCTCTCTCTCTTACACACTCTTTTTCGTACACACTCTTTTTCGTACACACTCTTTTTCGTACACACTCTCTCTCGTACACACATTCTCTCTTACCCACACTCTCTCTTACACACACTCTCTCTTACACACACTCTCTCTTACACACACTCTCTCTTACACACACTCTCTCTTACACACACTCTCTCTTACACACACTCTCTCTTACACACACTCTCTCTTACACACACTCTCTCGTACACACTCTCTCTCTTACACTCTCTCTTACACACTCTCTCTCTTACACACTCTCTCTCTTACACACTCTCTCTTACACACTCTCTCTTACACACTCTCTCTTACACACTCTCTCTTACACACTCTCTCACACACACACTCTCTCACACACACACTCTCTCACACACACACTCTCTCACATACACTCTCACTCACACACACTCTTTCTCTCTCACACACACTCTTTCTCTCTCACACACACACTCTCTCTCTCACACACACACTCTCTCTCCGACTACACCCTCTAACTCCACCATCCAACTACACCCTCCAACTCCTTCCTCCAACTACAAATCCACCCCCAACACCACCCTCCAAAAACACCATCCAACTCTACCCTCCAACTCCAACATCCAAATACACCCTACAAATCCACCCTCCAACTACAGCCTCCAAATCCACCCGCACACTACAACTCCACCCTCCAACTCCACCCTCCAACTCCACCCTCCAACTCAAAAGCCAACTCCACCCTCCAACTCAAAAGCCAACTCCACCCTCCAACTCAAAAGCCAACTCCACCCTCCAACTCAAAACCATTGTTGTTTGTAATATCAATACATGTAAGTCACATAAATACAACCCATATTGCATTACAAATGCTATAGGTGTCACATTTGCAAAAGTTATAACTATTAGCGTTGTAAATGACAAAGCAATTAATTTCACTATTTTTCACAACAAAACATTAAAATAAAATTGGTCATTTACAATAGCATAGCTCAAACTTTCCAAATGAGAAACATATTGCATTGCATTTTAACTCCCTGTTAACTTCTGCTGATCTGATGCTCACTTTCACCACACCTCCTTCTCTAAACACTGTTCTCTTCTCCTGTGCTGATCTGCTGCTCTCTTTCAACCGCCTCCTTCTTTAACTCCCTGTTCTCTTCTCCTGTGCTGATCTGCTGCTCTCTTCCACCCCAACTCCTTCTTTACCTGCCTGTTCTCTTCTCCTGTGCTGATCTGCTACTCTCTTCCACCCGCCTCCTTCTTTAACTCCATGTTCTGTTCTCCCATGCCCTCCCTCTATCGCCCTCCCTCTATCGCCCTCCCTCTATCGCCCTCCCTCTATCGCCCTCCCTCTATCGCCCTCCCTCTATCGCCCTCCCTCTATCGCCCTCCCTCTATCGCCCTCCCTCTATCGCCCTCCCTCTATCGCCCTCCCTCTATCGCCCTCCCTCTATCGCCCTCCCTCTATCGCCCTCCCTCTATCGCCCTCCCTCTATCGCCCTCCCTCTATCGCCCTCCCTCTATCGCCCTCCCTCTATCGCCCTCCCTCTATCGCCCTCCCTCTATCGCCCTCCCTCTATCGCCCTCCCTCTATCGCCCTCCCTCTATCGCCCTCCCTCTATCGCCCTCCCTCTATCGCCCTCCCTCTATCGCCCTCCCTCTATCGCCCTCCCTCTATCGCCCTCCCTCTATCGCCCTCCCTCTATCGCCCTCCCTCTATCGCCCTCACTCTATCGCCCTCACTCTATCGCCCTCACTCTATCGCCCTCACTCTATCGCCCTCACTCTATCGCCCTCACTCTATCGCCCTCACTCTATCGCCCTCACTCTATCGCCCTCACTCTATCGCCCTCACTCTATCGCCCTCACTCTATCGCCCTCACTCTATCGCCCTCACTCTATCGCCCTCCGTCTATCGCCCTCACTCTATCGCCCTCCGTCTATCGCCCTCACTCTAGCCGTCTATCGCCCTCACTCTAGCCGTCTATCGCCCTCACTCTAGCCGTCTATCGCCCTCACTCTAGCCGTCTATCGCCCTCACTCTAGCCGTCTATCGCCCTCACTCTAGCCGTCTATCGCCCTCACTCTAGCCGTCTATCGCCCTCACTCTAGCCGTCTATCGCCCTCACTCTAGCCGTCTATCGCCCTCACTCTAGCCGTCTATCGCCCTCACTCTAGCCGTCTATCGCCCTCACTCTAGCCGTCTATCGCCCTCACTCTAGCCGTCTATCGCCCTCACTCTAGCCGTCTATCGCCCTCACTCTAGCCGTCTATCGCCCTCACTCTAGCCGTCTATCGCCCTCACTCTAGCCGTCTATCGCCCTCACTCTAGCCGTCTATCGCCCTCACTCTAGCCGTCTATCGCCCTCACTCTAGCCGTCTATCGCCCTCACTCTAGCCGTCTATCGCCCTCACTCTAGCCGTCTATCGCCCTCACTCTAGCCGTCTATCGCCCTCACTCTAGCCGTCTATCGCCCTCACTCTAGCCGTCTATCGCCCTCACTCTAGCCGTCTATCGCCCTCACTCTAGCCGTCTATCGCCCTCACTCTAGCCGTCTATCGCCCTCACTCTAGCCGTCTATCGCCCTCACTCTAGCCGTCTATCGCCCTCACTCTAGCCGTCTATCGCCCTCACTCTAGCCGTCTATCGCCCTCACTCTAGCCGTCTATCGCCCTCACTCTAGCCGTCTATCGCCCTCACTCTAGCCGTCTATCGCCCTCACTCTAGCCGTCTATCGCCCTCACTCTAGCCGTCTATCGCCCTCACTCTAGCCGTCTATCGCCCTCACTCTAGCCGTCTATCGCCCCCACTCTAGCCGTCTATCGCCCCCACTCTAGCCGTCTATCGCCCCCACTCTAGCCGTCTATCGCCCCCACTCTAGCCGTCTATCGCCCTCACTCTAGCCGTCTATCGCCCTCACTCTAGCCGTCTATCGCCCTCACTCTAGCCGTCTATCGCCCTCACTCTAGCCGTCTATCGCCCTCACTCTAGCCGTCTATCGCCCTCACTCTAGCCGTCTATCGCCCTCACTCTAGCCGTCTATCGCCCTCACTCTAGCCGTCTATCGCCCTCACTCTAGCCGTCTATCGCCCTCACTCTAGCCGTCTATCGCCCTCACTCTAGCCGTCTATCGCCCTCACTCTAGCCGTCTATCGCCCTCACTCTAGCCGTCTATCGCCCTCACTCTAGCCGTCTATCGCCCTCACTCTAGCCGTCTATCGCCCTCACTCTAGCCGTCTATCGCCCTCACTCTAGCCGTCTATCGCCCTCACTCTAGCCGTCTATCGCCCTCACTCTAGCCGTCTATCGCCCTCACTCTAGCCGTCTATCGCCCTCACTCTAGCCGTCTATCGCCCTCACTCTAGCCGTCTATCGCCCTCACTCTAGCCGTCTATCGCCCTCACTCTAGCCGTCTATCGCCCTCACTCTAGCCGTCTATCGCCCTCACTCTAGCCGTCTATCGCCCTCACTCTAGCCGTCTATCGCCCTCACTCTAGCCGTCTATCGCCCTCACTCTAGCCGTCTATCGCCCTCACTCTAGCCGTCTATCGCCCTCACTCTAGCCGTCTATCGCCCTCACTCTAGCCGTCTATCGCCCTCACTCTAGCCGTCTATCGCCCTCACTCTAGCCGTCTATCGCCCTCACTCTAGCCGTCTATCGCCCTCACTCTAGCCGTCTATCGCCCTCACTCTAGCCGTCTATCGCCCTCACTCTAGCCGTCTATCGCCCTCACTCTAGCCGTCTATCGCCCTCACTCTAGCCGTCTATCGCCCTCACTCTAGCCGTCTATCGCCCTCACTCTAGCCGTCTATCGCCCTCACTCTAGCCGTCTATCGCCCTCACTCTAGCCGTCTATCGCCCTCACTCTAGCCGTCTATCGCCCTCACTCTAGCCGTCTATCGCCCTCACTCTAGCCGTCTATCGCCCTCACTCTAGCCGTCTATCGCCCTCACTCTAGCCGTCTATCGCCCTCACTCTAGCCGTCTATCGCCCTCACTCTAGCCGTCTATCGCCCTCACTCTAGCCGTCTATCGCCCTCACTCTAGCCGTCTATCGCCCTCACTCTAGCCGTCTATCGCCCTCACTCTAGCCGTCTATCGCCCTCACTCTAGCCGTCTATCGCCCTCACTCTAGCCGTCTATCGCCCTCACTCTAGCCGTCTATCGCCCTCACTCTAGCCGTCTATCGCCCTCACTCTAGCCGTCTATCGCCCTCACTCTAGCCGTCTATCGCCCTCACTCTAGCCGTCTATCGCCCTCACTCTAGCCGTCTATCGCCCTCACTCTAGCCGTCTATCGCCCTCACTCTAGCCGTCTATCGCCCTCACTCTAGCCGTCTATCGCCCTCACTCTAGCCGTCTATCGCCCTCACTCTAGCCGTCTATCGCCCTCACTCTAGCCGTCTATCGCCCTCACTCTAGCCGTCTATCGCCCTCACTCTAGCCGTCTATCGCCCTCACTCTAGCCGTCTATCGCCCTCACTCTAGCCGTCTATCGCCCTCACTCTAGCCGTCTATCGCCCTCACTCTAGCCGTCTATCGCCCTCACTCTAGCCGTCTATCGCCCTCACTCTAGCCGTCTATCGCCCTCACTCTAGCCGTCTATCGCCCTCACTCTAGCCGTCTATCGCCCTCACTCTAGCCGTCTATCGCCCTCACTCTAGCCGTCTATCGCCCTCACTCTAGCCGTCTATCGCCCTCACTCTAGCCGTCTATCGCCCTCACTCTAGCCGTCTATCGCCCTCACTCTAGCCGTCTATCGCCCTCACTCTAGCCGTCTATCGCCCTCACTCTAGCCGTCTATCGCCCTCACTCTAGCCGTCTATCGCCCTCACTCTAGCCGTCTATCGCCCTCACTCTAGCCGTCTATCGCCCTCACTCTAGCCGTCTATCGCCCTCACTCTAGCCGTCTATCGCCCTCACTCTAGCCGTCTATCGCCCTCACTCTAGCCGTCTATCGCCCTCACTCTAGCCGTCTATCGCCCTCACTCTAGCCGTCTATCGCCCTCACTCTAGCCGTCTATCGCCCTCACTCTAGCCGTCTATCGCCCTCACTCTAGCCATCCCAGCATCACTCTAGCCATCCCAGCATCACTCTAGCCATCCCAGCATCACTCTAGCCATCCCAGCATCACTCTAGCCATCCCAGCATCACTCTAGCCATCCCAGCATCACTCTAGCCATCCCAGCATCACTCTAGCCATCCCAGCATCACTCTAGCCATCCCAGCATCACTCTAGCCATCCCAGCATCACTCTAGCCATCCCAGCATCACTCTAGCCATCCCAGCATCACTCTAGCCATCCCAGCATCACTCTAGCCATCCCAGCATCACTCTAGCCATCCCAGCATCACTCTAGCCATCCCAGCATCACTCTAGCCATCCCAGCATCACTCTAGCTATCCCAGCATCACTCATGGGGCACCGCAGCATCAATCTGTGCAACCATTCAACAACAACTGGTTCAAATATGTACTCTCAATGTTTCAAACTTTCTTACAAATGTCACAAAAAGATGTTAATATTTCTCCTCTGTTCTTGGATTTTCGTCACAATAAAATTCACTGAACAAAATCTTCACACAAGTTATTTACAAAAGATTAAGCTATTGCCATTATAAATTACAATAACTTTTATTTAAGTATTATTAAAAAAAATTAAAAGCCATTGTTATTTGTAATATCAATACATCCAAGTCACGTAAATACAACACATATTGCATTACAAATGCTACAGGTGTCACATTTGCGAAGTTAAAACTATTGGCGTTGTAAATGACAAAGCTATTAATTTCGCTATTTTCAAAACCAACACATAAATACAAAATGTGTTATTTACAATACCAATAGCTCAAACTTTCCTAATGCGAGACCTATTGCATTGCAAATGCTTGTTGTCCTTGGTGGGTGGTGGTGCCCTGTATCAGGGTTGGGTACGGTTCAGGAATGGCGCCATGTTCCCCATCCAGAGTGATTCTTCTGACGAACGTTGGTCACCTCAGAAGACTTTTTCTAATTTTCATCTTTTTTGTGGTTCAGTCCTTTTGTGGGGATGTTGGGGATGGGTTTTGGGGAAGGGGTTGTTTTTGGGGCTCCGCATAGGTTCTCCGGGGGGGTTAGGTGTAGGTTGGGGTGGCTGTGTGCTTCCGACGCGTCCCCCAGTGATCCTGTCTTAGATAAGTGGGCTAGTGCTTCCGTCCCCCTTAGAGATTATGGGTAGAGATCTGAAAATTGTTGGCCTGAATGTTCGGGCCTAAATAGCCCTGTTAAGCATGCAGCCATCCTTTCTCTGTTGGAGAATGCAGATGGTGATGTGTGTCTGTTGCAAGAGACCCATCTCCTCCCCAAAGATACTAAGAGGATAAAAGATAGGCGATTCCCTGTGCAGCTATGGTCCTCAGGCCCAGCAAAGAAACATGGGGTGGCTATTATTTTTAGTGCTCGGGCTTAATGCAAGATCCTATCCCACGTGGTTGATATTAGAGGGCGATTTCTGGCGGTCCGGGTTCAATGGAGAACACACATTTGACAGGGGGCTCACTGTATGCGCCAAACGAACGCCAAGAGCCCTTCTTGAAGGCGGCTCTCTCCGAAGTGCTAGCTTCCCCAGATGCGTTTGTGCTGGTGGTGGGAGACCTGAATATAGTGATGGACTCTGGGCTGGATAGATCTGCTGCGCGCTCATACCAAGCGGGGGCCCTCTCGCAGGGGGCGGGGGGGGCAATGGTTGCAAGACGGGGGGGCTGCATGATGTGTGGCGCTCTCAACACCCCTAGAGCGGGATTATACATATTACTCCTCAGCTCCTCAGCTCATAAAACGTATGCGTGCTTAGATCACTTTTTGGCAATGACTTCTCTCTTGCCCCATTTGTCCGTGGAAGCTATCACTCCGCGCTCTTTGTCAGACCATGCCCTTATTTCTGTCCAGCTTACCTGTAGTGGGCAGCGGCCGCTGGCGTTTCCGAGATTCTCGCCTCCATTCGGAGTCGGCAGTCACTCGCATTAGGGACGCTATCACCCAGTACTTTGCCACCAATGATGGAGATGGTATGTCCTTGGAGTCTGTTTGGGAGGCCCTCAAGCTGGTGGTTCGGGGACAGTTTATTGTGCTGTCTGCGACATATGCTCGGATGCGTAGGGAGAAACTCACTGAGCTGAGAAGGAGGTGGGTGATCTGGAGGCGATACATACGAGGAAAGGGGCTCCACGCGTATGGGGGGGAGTTAGAAACAAAGAGACGCATGCTAAAACACCTTGACCTAGACCGAGCGGAGTATGCCCTTTTGCGCTTGCGCCACAAGTTTTATCTTAGCGGGGACAAGGGGGGGGCGGATGCTGGCGCACAGGATGAGGGCTCCAGCGCAGCAGTCAGCTGTCCAATCCATTAGGGACTCTCAATCAGTGGAACAGACCACCGATTCCCTTATTGTAGACTCCTCCTTATATCAAGGGAAACCTTCGGACCCCGAGCGAGTAGCGGCTTATTTGGCATCTTGCCGCATTATGCCTCTCCTTCAGGTCTCGGCGGAGGCTCTGGATGCTGAGATACGTATTGAAGAGGTCATCTCTGTGATTGCGCAGCTTAAACTGGCCAAATCCCCGGGGCCGGATGGCTTTTCGGCTATCTTTTATAAGACGTTTTGTGTGAAGCTGGCTCCCTTTTTAATGCACCTTTTAAATTCCTTTCTAGAAGTGGGGGAGGTGACCTCCATGTCGGAGGCTGCTATCACAATCATTCCCAAGCCCGGGAAGGACCCTGCGGAATGTGGATCGTATCGTCCGATCTCGCTCCTTAACATTGACGCCAAGCTCTTCGCCAGCATTTTAGCTGCCCGCCTCAGCCCGTTGATTGACGGAATCATAGATTCGGAATGGCGGGTTTTATTCTGACGCGACAGGGCGTGATTCTCTCGCTTATGCAACCCCACTCTTCCTTGCGGCACCTGTCGGCAGAACTGCACAAATTTAGTAGAGTAGTGGGATTTAAGGTTAACTTTTCCAAATCGCAGATACTTAATGTATCGGTACCTCCAGCTGATGTACTGGATCTGCAGCAGGACTTTGCCTTCTAGTGGGTTCACTCCGACATCCCGTACCTGGGAATCCGCCTTGCCCCTTCTATAGCACAGACAGCTTCCATTAATTACAAGCTGTTAGTGGACCAGAGGGCCAAATCGCTGTCCGACTGGTCCTATCTCCACCTGGCCTGGTTCGGTAGACTGGCGGCAGTAAAAATGACGGTGCTCCCGCGCATCTTATACCTCTTTCAGACCCTTCCACTGAGCCCTCCGCCGTGTTCCATCCAGAAACTACAAGGGCTTATTAATAAGTTTGTATGGAATCATAAACGTCCGCGGCTTGCATTCTCACTGATTACAGCCCTTAAGTCCAGCGGTGGGATGGCTTTCCCCTTGCTGAAGGCCTACTTTCAGGCAGCCTGGCTGCGATTCATCCTTGAATGGAACAGGCCATGGTTCAGTAAACACTGGAACTTCATGGACCAGACGGTGGCGGGGTGCAATATTTGGCGTGAGTTGTGGCTTCCTCGGAAGCATAGAGCGTGGGGTCTTTACTCTTCCCCTGTGACGTCACCAACTTTGAAGGTATGGGACCAACTGGCGCAGCGTAAAGGTTGGACTACTTTCCCGTCCCCTATGACGCCCATTGTATATAATCCAGACTTCCCGCCGGGCTGTGCATCCCCGATCTTCCAGCGCTGGAGGGAGGAAGGTTGCAAGAGAGTGGGCTCCCTCCTTGATCTTGATGGCCTAATTCCATTCCCCCTGCTTCGCCAGGACTACTTCTCTCTTTTAGAGTCTGATGCATTTCCTTATACGCAGGTAGCCCATTGGGTTACTAACATTGCTGCTATGTCCCGCCCTCTGACAGCCTTCGAAAGGTGGGTGGTCTGCAAGAAAGATGATCGCAAACTTATATCTGATTTGTATGCTATGATCCTGGCGCGCCCCAAAGCTTCACGTACAAAAGCGGAGGTTCGTTGGGAGACAGAGCTGGGGCGCCCGCTGTCACGTAAGGAGTGCGAGCAGGTGTTACACCGCGTGCACCACATCACTGCCAACGTATCAGGTGCAGAGTCCGCCTATAAGGCAGTTACCTATTGGTATTATACCCTAGCTCGTATTAAGACTTGGGATCAGAAACACTCAGGCCTGTGCTGGAGGGGGTGTGGATCCCCGGGTACCTTGACACACCTTTTGTGGCACTGCCCGAAGCTAGAGCGGTACTGGAAAGCGGTCCTTGACGACCTAGATGATGCGTTTCATATCACGTTCCCTCGAGCTCCTGAACATGCGCTATTAGAGCTTCCACATGTAAAATCGTATCCCTTGCGCTCGCTGAGGTGTAAACAGATTGCTTTGGCCTTGCTGGCGGCGCGCTTAGTCATCCTTGCGCAATGGGGGTCTCGGGATTCTCCTGACCCGAGTGACTGGGTCCGACCGCTGTGGCATCTTCTAGCTATGGAGCGCCTATCGCTGTGTATGGATGGAAAGGGGGCAGAATATGTGCAATTGTGGGGCATATTCTTACATCTTCTCTCCAGGGATTTGCGGGAGGTAACATGTCCAAAGTATTTGCAGATTCTTCAACTTATTCCTTTGGAGCCTCGGGTCCCTCCACGGGGATTTAAGTGGTCTGAGTGGTGCTGTGGGGAGAGCGCGGCGGCCCGGAATATAAGGGGGTAGATGAGACTGATGCTGAGGAGGGTGGTGGGTGGCGATGGGGGAGGTGTGGGGGTAGAGGGGTTTCTTTTGTCCTTGTTGTTCCTGTTCCTATAATTAATTGCAGTAGATCGGTAATAGTACTGGCTGCTCATCATGGCATTGCATTCTCCTTCGCGGGGTCGTCCTCCGGGGTGTAGGCCCGAACGCTGTGTTTAATACTTGTAGAACTTGCTCTTCCGGCCAGCGGATGTAGGCACCTGAGCTGTGTTATGGGATGTTATGCTGCTCAATAAAAATGATTGATTCTAAAAAATCTGGGATCCTTCCAATAAGGTAGAGACTTTCATCTCTGGGGAGACAAGTGGTGGCCGCCGAAGCTGGGCACCCCTCCTGTGCCAAAAACAGTCTCTGCTTTCGGTTTGGCAACACTCTTTCCTTTGAGGACCATGCCAAGTCCGTGGTAGGGACCTGCTTCGGCTTACTCCGTGTCCTTAAACCCATACCCGCCAGCTGATCATCCAAGCTAAGGTGGTGGCCATGCTGGACTACTGCAATATTCTACTGCTTGGCTCTAATAAATCTGTCATCAATAGGTTACAGCACACCATGAATGCGACAGCCTGTACACTGTTCGCCATGCCTAAGTGTAGTTCAGCCTCTGTTCATTGGCTGCCTGTAGAGCAAAGAATACAGTTCAAAGCACCCAAAACTCTTGCAAACATAGGCAAATGAAATGAAATGAAATGAAACAAATATTTATAAAAGCGCACTGCGGCCAAGCGGCTTCCTGGCGCTGAGGAACACAGCCATAATTTGGAAGGGAACCAGGGGGAAGTTAGACAGGAAAAGCCTGAAGGAAGAGAAAAGTTTTAAGAGCTTTACGGAAATGAGAAAAAATAGGAATAGAGCGAATCGAGAGGGGAAGAGAATTCCAGATCTGAGGGGCCCGCACCGAGAAGCGGGTGCCTCCGGTGCGGGATTTACGGAAGCGGGGGACGTGAAGAAGAGAGAGAGAGGACGAGCGAAGAGAGCGACAAGGGGCATGAGAGGAAACTAAAGAATTGATAAAGAGAGGAGCAGATCGGGCATGAGCCCGGAAAGCCAAACAGGCAAGTTTAAAGTGAGATCTGAGGTGAACAGGGAGCCAGTGGAGGGATTTAAGGGCAGGGGTGATGTGGGAGAACTTAGGAAGACGAAAAACAAGACGGGCTGCCTAGTTCTGGATGGCCTGAAGGCGGCGAGTTTCGTAGGCCGGAATGCCTACGAACAGGCCATTGCCATAATCCAGGCGGGAAGTGATAAGGGCAGAAATAATAGTTTTAAGGGCATCAACAGAAAAAAACCGGGAAATCTTGCGGATGAGGCGAAGGGAAAGGAAACAAGCAGAGACGACGGCGCTGATATGCGCATGCATAGTAAGATCATTGCTGATCTTAATGCCCAGGGTCCGGACGGAGGAGACTGGGGAGGGAGGGGGACCAAAGGAAAGGGGCCAGTGAACAGCAGACCAGGGGTTAGAGGGACCACCAGTGAGGACAAGCTCAGTCTTGTCAGGATTGAGCTTTAAATGATTAAAGCTCATCCATTGGGAAATAAAGAGTAGAGTAGAACTGAACTTGGAGAGAGAGTGAGTAGGAGAGGACAGATCGAAAACGAGCTGGAGGTCATCTGCGTAATTGTACACAGAGACCCCCAGCTCGAGAAGGGAGGAGATAAGAGGGCGGATGTAAAGGTTGAAAAGAAGGGGGGACAGAGAAGAACCTTGGGGTACCCCACAGGTGACCGGGAGAGAGGGGGCAGAAAAGTCAGAGAGGTGAACTGCCTGTGATCTGCCCTGAAGAAAGGACGCGATCCAGGAGAGGGCGGTTCCCTGGATGCCCGCTGCGCTGACACGGTCGAGAAGAATGGTATGATCGACCGTGTCAAACGCAGCGGACAAGTCCAAGAGAACTAAGGCCTGGGGGAGATTGCTGTCAGCCTTCCCCTTCAGTTCATCCAGGACCGCGAGGACCACACTCTCAGTGGAGTGGCCAGGTCGAAAACCAGCCTGGCGAGCGGCCAAGATGTTATTCTCCTCGATGAAATTCGAGAGACAAGAAGTCACATAGCTCTCGAGGATCTTCCCAAGATAGGGAAGAAGGGAGATCGGCCTAAAGTTCGATGGAAGGGAAGGGTCCAGGCCAGCTTTCTTCAGGATAGGAAGCACAATGGCAGTTTTGAAAAGAGAAGGAACAGAACCCAAAGCCAGACAAGAATTGAGAAGAGTTAAGGGAGGGGTGGGGCAGGAAGTGTAGAGGGATCTAAGGATCCGAGCAGGAGCACAATACGCCGGAGAACCGGACTTGACCTTAACAAGGAGGTCACGGAAGAGCTCAAGTGATATAGGTTGGAAGTGATCAAAAACAGAAGAACAACAGAAAGAGTGGTCCGGGAAGTTAGGTTCAGGTACAGTCGGAATGTTGGACTTGATGGTGATTATTTTATTAATAAAATAATCATTAAGGGAGTGACAGAGAGATAGAGAGGGGGCGGGGGACAAGCTAGCCCGATCGGAGGTGGCAAGACTACGCACCAGTGAGAAGATCTCACGCGATTTATTGGCCGAAAGGGCTACGCGCTCCGAGAAATACTTGGATTTTGCCGCTAAGATGGCCGATTTGTAGCTGTTCAGAAGAGCTTTATAGGCAATGCGAAGATCAGGACAGTAGTTGCGGCGCCAGCGACGCTCAGAGCGCCTAAGTTCTAATTTCAGCGATCTGAGGTCGCTGGAGAACCACTTATGCGCATCATGGGGGCGGGCTGATCTGATCATTCTGAGGGGGGCGGCCCGGTCACAGGCCGAGAAGAGCCAGTTGTTGATAGCAACCACCTGGTTCTCCACAGGGAGGTTAGTCAGGGTAGGAGCCGATGAAAGTAGAGAAGAAGAGAGATCACTAAGGTCCGTCTTGTTCCAGCTCCGAGCCCAGGTGTTTTTGGGGCGGGAGGCTTTCTCGGGTTGACCTAGACTGATAGAAAAGGAAATCAAAAAATGATCGGACCAGATACAGGGGGAGATCGAGGTAACCGAAGAGTTACAGCGTAGAGACCAAATCTGGTCCAATACGTGACCGTGGGTGTGGGTAGGGGCCAAAACAAGAGGGAGAAAATTAAGACAACGAAGGGTGGCAGAAAAGTCTTTAGAAGAGGAGTCCTCCCTCGGGTCACCCGGCCAAAAGTTAAAATCCCCGAGCAGAAGTAACGAGGAATTGTTAACAGCCAGCGTGGCCAGGAGATCCTGCAGGGTGGACACAAATGACGGCATACTTTGAGGGGGACGGTAGAGAAGAATCACCGTGAGGGGAACCGGGAGGTTGAGCGAACGGGCCACCAAGAAATCCACACCAGAAATGCCAGGGTGCGGCAGGAGCTGGAATTGGAAGGAGCGTCGGACTATCATGGCCACTCCACCTCCAGTTTTACCATCAGGGCGGTCGGCACGAAGAGCGTAGTGGGTGTCAGGGAGAATGGCCAGCAGATCGGGGAGAGAGTCCGAGGAAAACCAAGTTTCTGTAAGGAACAGAAAGTCCGGGGCGTCAGTGTCCAGAAGGTTGAAAAGAGCAGATTGATTTTTCACAGCAGAGCGAGTATTGAGGAGAAGGGCAGAAGCAAGAGGGAAACCGGGGAAAATACGAGTGAGGGGAGGCGGGGAGGATGTTAGAGGTGGGGAAATGGGCAAGACTGGGCCAGTAGGAGGGGAGACGTAAATACCATGCAAGGATAAAAGTTTAACTGTGGATGGAGAGGGAGAGGTAGAGGCAGGAAACGAAGTGAGTTGAGCAGAAGAATACATCAGAGGACGGGCAGGGTCTGTGGCCCCTGGTCCCGGCCGGTCGCGGACGGGCGCAGACGGGCTTGCCTTAGGCGCGCCTTCGGCGCGCAAACGGCGCGCCCGCTGCGCCCGTCCGCTGCGCGAACGGTAGAGGCACATGATTTATTAGTGGGAAAAGGGGGCGTGGCCAGGAAGTGGGCGTGGCCGGAGGAGCGTCCGCTGAAGGCAGCGGGCAGGTCAGAGTGAAGCCGCGGCAGCGTCCAACTCGGCTGCGCGGAAGGGAGGAATGAGAGCAAGGTCCCTAAGACAGGTAAGGGGACAGTGAGTTAAAAAGCGCGCTGAGGCGCTGCGAGGTGAAAGTGCAAATTAAAACGACAAAATGTGGCTGAGAGCTCCCGCGGATGGCAGGGGAGCGATCCTTTTGAGGGAGCGAGCTCGTAATCAGCTCCTAAGTAGGTAGCAGCCCCAAAGGGGCGTGGCCAGGAAGTGGGCGTGGCCGGAGGAGCGTCCGCTGAAGGCGGCGGGCAGGTCAGAGTGAAGCCGCGGCAGCGTCCAACTCGGCTGCGCGGAAGGGAGGAATGAGAGCAAGGTCCCTAAGACAGGTAAGGGGACAGTGAGTTAAAAAGCGCGCTGAGGCGCTGCTAGGTGAAAGTGCAAATTAAAACGACAAAATGTGGCTGAGAGCTCCCGCGGATGGCAGGGGAGCGATCCTTTTGAGGGAGCGAGCTCGTAATCAGCTCCTAAGTAGGTAGCAGCCCCAAAGGGGCGTGGCCAGGAAGTGGGCGTGGCCGGAGGAGCGTCCGCTGAAGGCGGCGGGCAGGTCAGAGTGAAGCCGCGGCAGCGTCCAACTCGGCTGCGCGGAAGGGAGGAATGAGAGCAAGGTCCCTAAGACAGGTAAGGGGACAGTGAGTTAAAAAGCGCGCTGAGGCGCTGCGAGGTGAAAGTGCAAATTAAAACGACAAAATGTGGCTGAGAGCTCCCGCGGATGGCAGGGGAGCGATCCTTTTGAGGGAGCGAGCTCGTAATCAGCTCCTAAGTAGGTAGCAGCCCCAAAGGGGCGTGGCCAGGAAGTGGGCGTGGCCGGAGGAGCGTCCGCTGAAGGCGGCGGGCAGGTCAGAGTGAAGCCGCGGCAGCGTCCAACTCGGCTGCGCGGAAGGGAGGAATGAGAGCAAGGTCCCTAAGACAGGTAAGGGGACAGTGAGTTAAAAAGCGCGCTGAGGCGCTGCGAGGTGAAAGTGCAAATTAAAACGACAAAATGTGGCTGAGAGCTCCCGCGGATGGCAGGGGAGCGACCCTGGCCCGGCGATCTTGAGCAATCTGTGCCACCCTTGTATTCCAGACCGCGGTGTTCGCTCTGCTGACCTACATCTGACGCGCGTGCCGTGGTTCCACAGATCCAAAGCAGGAGGACGTTCATTCAAGGTGGTTGCACCAACTCTTTGGAATGCTCTGCCACTTTCTATCAGAAACTTTCCTAATCGACCTGTCCTTTAGAAGGGTAGTGAAGACCGACCTGTCCTTTAGAAGGGTAGTGAAGACCTGGCTTTTTAAATTATCGGCTTCTCCTCTCATACCCTTACCTTCAGCATTCTAGCGCTGGGACATCCCTCTGCCGGAACAGCCATGCGCTCTATAAATTACATAACATCCTGATGTTTCAGCCTCAGTCCTGGATCTCAGTGAGAACACCTCTGAAGCTTCTTGTCCTGTTAACCTCATGCATCCTCAGAGGACTCTTGTCTCTGGCAGAACCTCAACTCCATATCCGTCTGTTGCTGTTGCGGGCCATTTGCCTTGGATTGATGGCTCCCCTACCATCCATGGCGGGATCCTTGAATGCCAGGGAGGCTTAGCTGAGACGGCGGTACCTGGTGGATCATGAATGGCAGCTGCACCCAGAGGTGTCATAAGGCATATTCAAACAATGAGGACCACCCTGACTAAATCTTTTTGCCACCATCAAATGCTTAGTTTATACACATTTGTACGTTGGATGCCTCTGCGAACGTACTCCCTAGAAGATTCATTTTGACTAGCATGGAACCTGGGATACCTATATGCTTTCCCACCTTTGCTGCTTCTGCTCTGAGTTCTGAAGAAGATTGCATACTACCAAGCCCAATTCATCCTGGTGACCTAGATTAGGCCAGGAGAGTGTGATATTTGAAACTGACTATGCGTTTCTGCCCTCTGTTCAGGCTACCACATTGGGAGCATCTTCTGTCACAGTAATACAGTAGGGTTTTACTCTCAAACCTGCGCAGTGTACACCGCCATGTATTAAGATTGAGTGGTGCCAATTGACGGCGTTTGATTTGCCAACCGAAGTTGTGGATGTCATGCTGGATGCTGGGAAAAATTTGTTAGCGGTTTTGCCATCAGCAGGACAGACGCTTTGCAAGTCAATGTGTCTGATATTTTGTTAGTTGTTTTGTCTTTGGCCTAGCAAGGCCTTGAGGTGGACACTAGTGTGGCATCTGAGGAATATTCTAAAGGGGTGGAATCTGTGTTTAGATAGAGCATCCATCAAAAAGAGTGTTACTGAAAAGGTAAGTAACTTGGTCTTCTTTGTAGCCTATGTCTTTCATTTAAATATTTGCGAAACAGCACTCTGCTAAATACCACTTAACTGGTGATACCTGTAAAGTTTCGTATCGTATTAGGTAAGACTGATTTTATATTCGAGACCTGCTCATATTTGTTCTGTTCCCTTCTTAGAGATTCCCTACTAGCTAGCCTTTTGGACGGAGTGAGAGCATCTGGCAACAGGGATGTTTGTGTAAAGATGACCCCAACACACAGGGGGCAGCGATGGGGCTTAATGAGCATGCCTGTGGATGAAGAAGTGGAAAGCCTACATCTTCGATTCTTAAACACTCCACCAAGTAAGTTTTGGCCATTAATAATAATTGAAAATCAAAACAGGACTGATATTCAGTTATCAATATGGCTAGAAAAAGTAAAGAATGATTACTTGTGACTGCAGTTATTAGTACAAAAGTTTCAGTTGCATGCGTATATCGATTCTTTTTAAAATGTTTTTCTTTGATTTTCTTTATCCCAACAACCTGTATATGTAATACGCTTCATTTATGTATTCTACATTGCTCATTGTTTTATAATAAGACACAATATTAAAGCACAAATATAATCTGCTGACATCTAATCGGTGTGTAGTCTTCTTTTGAATGGTCTTAGTTTTAGAGTTTTTGTAATTGTTATATAGTACATTAATGAGAGATGGAAGACCCTTGTCTCAACAGATGTATTTATTGCTGATTAACAGTGAACTGCATGCCTATAGTAGTTCACTGTAGAATGCCAAAGGTGGTTGGGGGGGCATGGGAAGGATACCCGACAGGGGTAAAAGAGAGAGGATACAGGATCATTCATAGCATTCAAAAGGGAAACTCAAGTTCCTGTAACAGGAGGAGGATAATCTTAAAATAGTCAGTATTCAGTCCAGGAAGAGAAATATAGATAAACTAAAACACACTGGTTAAAGTTGATATATTTAAGACATGTTCCTCCTTACCAGTCCTTAATAGTTCCTAGCTTGTTGAGGTACATTTAATTTCCTCTCTATCTGAGACTTGGTATTAGGGTGCATTGTAGCTCAATTGAACAGCAATTTCATTCTTTTTTGTTCACTTATGAATGATTGCTGTTTGTTAAATTATCAAAACTAGAATTCAAAGCTTACTTGCCTTGAAACTTTGTTTATATAAAGCCAGATTTATTTTTATTTATAGCATTTGTGCAAAGTAATGTATACAACTCAAGTGGCATTACACTGGACAGCCCTCTCGCATACCCCTTCTGGCACAAAAGGCCTCCGACCTTGCCGTACTTAACCGCACTATCTCAGTGGGTGATTTATACCGTACAGTTGTACCCATGATAGGACCTCGACCCCCAGACCCATGCAACGTAGGACTTCCCAGAGTTAAGACCAGGACAGGGTGTTGAACGCCGTCTCTATATCCAAGGCTACTAGAGCCGCTCCAAAGGCAGAGGACTGGGTTTAATGCATTGTGTGTGACAGTCGCTGCAAGTTCATGTATGTGCCCCTCCTTGGTATGAAGCCACATTGATCCTCCCGTACTAAGTTTGTAATAATCCAACTCTGCTGGAGAGCCAAGACCTTGGCGAGCAGTTTAACATCCACATTCAACATAGAAAGCAAACTGTAGGATCCCGGTTCCACAGGGTTCTTGCCCGGCTTTGGGAGCATAAGTATAACCGTTTCCTGCATATGCGTTGGGAGTTCACCAAACTCATGTGCTTTCTAAAGGGTCTCCAGAAGTGCTGGGAGCAAAGTGCGAGAGTGAGCCTGATAGTGCTAAACCGATAGTCCTGCAGAGCCTGGACATTTCCCTCTCCCCGTGGCACGAAGAGTTTGCCCCAGATCCTCCAAAGTTATAGCCTCCCCAACTCCATCTGCCTGACAGCTAGGGGATAGTCACCTGATCCAGGAATCCGTCCAGTCCGCCAGTCACCGCTGGTGTTGGAGCAGTATAAATGTTGGCGAGATGGTCCCGTAGTAGTTGGGTAGAAGCCATCTGACTCATAACCAGTGAACCATTTGGGCCAAGAAGAGCAAGTATTGTTTGTGGTGTGCATTCCCTCCTATGTAACCAAGCCAGCATCCATTCTGATCGATCTCCTTCTCTATGGAGAATCTTTTCAGATGTGACAGTCCAGCCTATCCCAGACGGTTGCCACCACCCTGTGTGCCTCTTACAGTGATGCCTCATCGTGCTCCCACCTCTACATCTGATGCTGTAGTCCTGCAAGCTGTTCTTCCTTTACTCCCACTCTAGCTTCCACCTAATGCCACATGTCTTACCAAGGCTCGCTCTCTTGACAACTACTTTTAATGTCCCCTACTGTGCACCTTGAGAACTTGCGATGTGCCAGTTCGTATTGAAAATCCCTGGAGTGCATCCTGCCTGTCAATAGCGTATTCCGGGTCCCTCAGTGCCTCAGTTTTAAACCTACACATAGTAATACTGAACCAATGATTCTTCACCCTGCATTCCATAATCAGGGGGGCATGGTTCAAAAAGAAACCACACCTGTTAGGCCACCTTTATAACATCAAGGATCCCCTCATTTGCAGGAGAACATTTTCCAATCTACTATGGGTCCCATGGGTAGGGGAGTAGCAAGAGTACTCCTGTGCCGCAGGATGAAGCTCCCGCACATATCTACAAATTGTCTATCCATGACTTCCTGCAGCCTAGCTACTATGCGTGGTTTCGTGCCCATTCTGGTCGGAAGTCCATCTAACTGTCTGTCCATAATATAATTTAAGTCCCACGCCCAAATAATTGGTAATCCAGCATAGAAGAGCATCTCGTTTCCCAGGGTTCCGAAAATTTCTCCATCATCCGTATTAGTAGCATAAGCATTCAGCATACATAATTCTCGGCCATCTAAGATACCATGCACCCCCTTTAACGATTGAGTTATTTTAAATTTGTTCAAGTTGCTGCTTAAAATGTTATATTCTAACTATACCACCTGGGTTTCCTTTCTGTTACTTAACGTGGAACATTTTTTAATATAGAGTAAGTGTATGGCACTTTTATTAAAATGCATGTGCTCACCAATAAAGTTTTCACTTAAGTGTTCAATGAAGGAAAAAGCAGTTAGTTATAAGTCAGTGGGTTGTTGGATTTAACACTGTAATGGCGAGCTGTTGTCACTAACAGGAATTTGTTGACAAATACATTTCAGTCTGTAAAAAAAGAATATCACTTTAATTTCCTGCCTAGCTACTCCCAAGTTACACCAGTACATATTAAATTAAATAAATATGGCAAAGAAAATGAATAAGCTTCCTGTTTACTAAGGAATAGGAATGTTTTTTTAGAGGATAATTTTAAGTATTTTGTAGAGTGACTTGTTAGTGACAGTTGTTTGCCATTCATTTGTTAATTCTAACATCAATCTGAGCGTTTCTCAGTGTAGTTGTACCAATCTTAATGTATCTTTTGTCCATTTGTGTGTCAATCCCGTTGGTAGCAAATACATTTTTGCTTCTGAGGGTTTGTAAATTCTGCTGCACCAGCACTAGAAAGAAAAGGTACTAGAGTACCCTCTTCAATTGGGTTCCATCCAAGTCAAACTCAGGGCTTCACACTCTGTAGAGCGACATTAGTGATTGATCAAATTTCTTCCTGTCTGATCATTTATACTAGTGTTTGGTCTAATGTATTCTCCACACGGGTCTGTATCCCACATTTGCATTCTCCTTTTTAAAATTCAGCAATTTAGTGGAGCAATCTTACCATCAGGTTGTATAGAGAACCATAGTCTATTTTATTATTCTTATTGGCAGGAAAATATATCCATGCATGTTGCCCCATAGCATATCTCATCTGACTATCAAGAAAAAAAAATGAAAAAAAATCTGCTCAAACTGATCTGCTGCCATGACTTCATGTTTTAGGAGAGATCTCATAGTTGCTGGTTTTAATTTACTGACATTTTGGGTAAATCCTTCGATTTGGGGAGCTGAGCCTTGAAGTTATGACAAGCTACTGAATTGTCCCGAATTCTCAGCCGAAACAAAATTGAATTGGGAAGCTGTGTCAAGAGCTCGAAGTACGAGACCAGGAAATCTTCTTGCTGAAGGGTTATCTTTCAGATGCTCTATGAGTACATCTTTCAATCTGTGTTGTGTCAAATTTTTCTCTTCATCAGACTTCTTTCTATCAGTCTTCCTGCTTGGCAATGCGAAGAATTCAACATCTCGTCATTGCCTGTGCAAGTACAAAAAAGGGTATATGAACCAAATCTGACCTCCTTTACCTGCTTTACTAAAACCCACCTCAGTTAACCTTCCCCGTCTACCTCTCTTGCATAATAGGCCAGAAGACATTTTTTTTGTTGTAACTTTTTATTATATAAAACATAAAAACCAACACATCAAACATACAATCAAGGCAATACAGCAATAATACATCCATTAGGTCTGCGCTCAAGGAGGACGGGAGATACATGACAACAGGGGAGAAGATTCTTCGAATACAGATGAGGGGAGGGGGCCAAAGGCAAAATTGCATATTAACAGTGCAATATATCACAGCCAGAAGGAAGGTGGGTCAGGGCGATTGGGAAGGACTAGGAATCACAGTGAGTGGGGGCGTACAGATATCTCCACGGTATGAGTTCCATTGGTCCCAAATTTTTCCCCATTTTTTGGGTCTGCCTCTTGCAATATACACAGTCTTCTCTCTGAACATGCACCAGTCCATACTCTCTTTCCAAGCAGTCACTGTAGGTGGCCTTGGGGACCCCCACAATTGTGCAATATCCCTTTTAGCAACCATATTGGCAAGAGTCACCCATCGAAGCTGCGACACGTCATAATCATTCGGCCCCCATACATTCAATAAACATTGCCGGGCTTCTGGTATCACAACACCCGTTACTTCATTCATCACCTCATGTATACGTTTCCAAAATCGCACCACCTCAGGGCATTCCCATATGATATGGAGAAAGGTGGCAAGGAGACCACACCCACGCATACGCATGCCATCCGTTGAATAGCCCATATGGATCAGACGGGGACCGGTGACATAGATTCTGTGGAGGATCTTGAGTTGGACCAGACGGAGGCGGGCCGGAATCGCCACCTCCCTGGGAGAGGAGATCGCGGACTGCCAATCCTCATCATCTAGTTCAATACCATCCGCAATCCAGGCTTCACGAAGGCGATCAAGCAAACTTGACCGGTCATTAATATTTTTTTTATAAAACAATGAGATAGTACTGTCCGGCACATGACCGTCTAATATACGATCTTCGAGGAGGGAGGATTCCGGAATAGCACTACCCACCGGCAAAACAGAATTCAGAGCATGGCGCACCTGGACATAACGAAAGTGTTCCCTATCACTCAGCTTATACTCCGCTTGCAGATCCGTAAAGGTCTTCACCCCTCCTTTAACCCAAAGATCATGCACTTTACTAATACCGATCGTGTCCCATTTATCAAATCCCTTCGTCTTCCATAGGCAACCCAATTTTGCAGAGGCATAAAGCGGAGTTGCGCCAGTTAGTTTATCACTCCAGCCCATAGCTGCCGTTGCGCTATGCCATACCCGCACGGCTATAGAGGTAGGTCCCGAGAGTTGTGAACGGGAGGATCCTGAGTAAAGCGCCCTGTAATAGTCACCACCCGGGAGCAGCCACTTATCCATTTCAAAAGCCTGATTCAACCCCGGACCATACATCCCGTGGTTGATGGCAGCAAGGTGGGAGGCCCAATAATACCTACGAATATCCGGGAGCGCTATGCCGCCATTATACCAGGGAAGTGTCAGTTTTGGAAGAGCGATGCGTGAACGTCCGTCCCACAGCAATTGCCTCTGCAACGATTCCACCTCCCGAAAATATTTAGACGGGATGACATCGAAACTATTCTGAAGTGCGTATAGGAACCGCGGTAAGGACATCATTTTAAAAAGGGCTGCACGCCCTAGGGGCGACAACGGTAATTTACGCCAACGCGCTACATCGGAGCGCAACCTTTGGAGTGGGGGGAGTAAGTTGCGTTCATAGAGAACCGCCGGATCCAGCGAGATAAACACACACAAGTATTTAAAACCAGACTGCGACAACTGGATGGGACAGCCCCGCGGTAAACGAGGGACATCACCCGCAAGTACATAAATGTAGGATTTCGACCAATTAATAATAAGGCCCGAGTTCTTCCCGAAGGAGTTAAGTACGTCAAACAATACGTTAAGCGATTTTTGGGGAGATGTAAGGTACAATAAAATTTCATCCGCGTATAAGGAGATACGATCTTCGAATTCCGGCGTCCAGCGTATGCCCTTCATCGAAGGTTCCCCCCGTAGCCAAGCGGCGAGTGGCTCCAATGCCAGAGCAAAAAGAAGCGGGGATAACGGACAACCCTGCCGCGTGCCCCTTCCAAGAGTAAAAGGCATGGACATTAACCACCACCTGCGCCAGTGGCGTTTCATACAGGAGTTTGACCCAACCAATAAAGCCAGCGCCGAATCCAAACTTGGCGAGTACTGCCCAGAGATAAGACCATTCGATTGTGTCAAAGGCCATCGTGGCGTCTAAGGACGCCAAGATGGCCGGCTCACGCAACGTCGAGGCCCTCGCGAGAACACCATGCAAACGTCGCAAATTTAATGCCGTGTTACGGTGCGGGATGAAACCCGATCCGGATGAATCAGGTCGCTAATTACCGTAATCAGACGATTAGCAAGTATTTTGGCGAGGATCTTAGGCTCCGCATTCAAGAGAGAAATGGGTCTATAAGACGAGCAGCGATCCCGTGGCTTGCCCTCCTTGTGGACCACCACAATGGTCGCAAGACGCTGATCTCTGGGGAGGGAGCCACTGTCTCGCGCAGCCAAAAACATATCTCGAAGATAAGGAGCTAGAGTATCAGGGCGTAATTTATACAAATCTACGGGAAGGCCGTTGGGACCCAGAGCCTTGCCAGAACGAATGGAGCGCAGCGCAAGAGCCACCTCATCCACCGAGGGCGCGGCATCCAAACAGTCCGATCTGATTCTGACAAACACGGCAGTGCTATATCTCGAAGCAATAACTGCGAATCCTCCTCGGGCCTGTCGGACACCGAGGTATAGACCTCTCAAAAATAGTCGGCAAAGCATTCAACAATTTCAACGGGGTCCGTTACACTCACACCATCCAATGTCTCAATCACCGGAACCACACGACTCGCTCTCTCCCTTCTGTCCAGCCAGGCAATCAATTTTCCCGCTTTCTCACCCACATCATACAGCCGTCCCTGCTGTTCCCTACTCATCATCTTTGCAGCATCAGTAACCAAAGTTTTGTATTCTAACTGTTTAAGGCGGAGAACATGCAATGCTTCTTGAGACACCTCTCGTTCCAATGCAGTCTCTAAGTCTGTGATTTCAGTCTCGAGCTGAACAATTGCCTCATTCTTACATTTCTTGGCACACCCAATCAAAGACAGTGCCTGTCCCCTGATAACAGTCTTAAAGGCTTCCCACAGCGAAACAGGCGAGGATACAGAACCAACATTTTCAGCAAAATACATATCAAATGATTTAATCAATTCAGTGCGAGTCTTAGGGTTAAGAAGGTACCAGGGGTTAATCGGAGCCACCCTCCCTTCAGCGCCTATGTTAAGATTAAAATGAAACCAAATAGGGGAATGGTCCGATATACCCCGGGCCAAGTGTCTAATCTCTCCAATCGAAGGGGACAGGGCAGCCGGTATCAGGATATAATCCAATCTAGAAAGACTACCATGAGCTCCCGAATGGAAAGTAAACTGAGTCTAATCTGGATGCATTAGTCTCCAACAATCTATAAGCCCCAATGTTTCCAGGAAGTCACCCAACCAGGATGGCGCAGCAGGAAGGTCTCGGGGCGGATAGCGATCTGCTCTGCCAGAAATGACGGAGTTAAAATCACCACCCAATATCAAAACACCCTCCGGGAGACCCAAAACCATCCGCCCCAGGTCAGTGAATGTCGTGGATTGTAAGCCCGGAGGGACATATACCGACACCAACGAAATCGTTTTCCCCCTCCCACCGCCCAACAAGTGCAACATATTGACCCCTGGCATCAAGGATCACATCATCAACCTCGAGGGGGAGGGAAGCCCTAAGCAAAATACCCACTCCTCTAGAACTAGATGTAAACCCAGAATGGGCAGCAAGACGATAACCCCGTCTATTAAGAACGTGACAAGTATTCCCTATCAAGTGTGTCTCTTGTAGCAGAACGACGTCAGGCGAGAGGCGCCGTAAAAGCTGCATAACCACCCCTCTCTTTATCCGATCACCCAACCCATTCACATTCCAGCATAATACCCTCAACCCTCTACCCCCATCCAGATCAACAATGAACTCCCATCGCAAAACGAGCATCACACCAATGTCAAAGATAATGAAAGTACCTTGCCTTGAAAAAAAGAAGAAAAAAAAACCAATCCCAAAACATGGCCCTCCCTCCCCCCAAGGTTCCCAACACAACTCCCCCCCCACCCTGCACCCCTGCACCGACTCAAAAGCCACCCCAATTTGCAGTGTGCCTGTCGCCCTAACAATTACAAACGAAGAACTAATCTACACAAAGAAAACCCCAGAGGAGGAAAGGGGTCCCGCCATCCCCGCTACCTCCCAAGATACGAATGGAATGATCAAGGAAGTCAGTGAGCCTCAGCTGGACACGTTGAATAGTGTTCCGGACACAGGCACCATAATCATTCTTGGTCCATCAGTCCCCCCTCAGCACCACCAGCATGTTCCTGGCCAGCACGGCGAACCGGCAAAGTGTCCAACCAATCACTCGCTTCCTCAGGCCTGACAAATAAGAATGTTCGATTGTCATATTCAACACGCAGTCGGGCCGGGAATAACATAGCGTATTTTAGTTCCATGTCTCTTAGTCGCCGTTTCACCCCTTGAAATCCCATTCGTTGTTTCTGGACCGATTGAGAAAAGTCCGGATAAAAGTTCACAGCAGCGTTCTCGAACTGCGTAGGGCCGCTTGTCCGTGCCGCCTGCAGAATGGCGTCGCGATCTCTGAAGTTAAAGATCCGTGCAATAATCGGACGGGGGGGGGGGGGGAAACCGGGCTTCGCCTGTCCCCCTGGCACTCTGTGCGCACGTTCGATGGCAAAGAATTTGCTCAGGCCCTTGGGTGCAAGATGATTAAGAATGAGGTCCTCCACTCGAAGATCAGTGGCGAGGGAACTAGAATCTTACGGGACCCCAATAATACGCACGTTGTTGCGCCGTGCACGGCCTTCAAAATCCTCCAAGCGACGAGCAAAAAAGTCATTAGCAGATCTAAGGTTGCGCACTTCTGTTTGCAAGTCGGACACATCCGTGGTAAGGCTGGATGTCTTTAGGTCCAATGACTTTACCTTCTCGTTCGTCTTGGCCAAATCAGTTCGAATGAGATTGACATCAATAGCCACCGTGACCAACTTCAGAGCCAGGGCTTCATACCTTTGGCCAATAGAAGACTGAATACCAGCAATGGCGCCCATCACGTCCTGTAGCGTTAATTCCGCCAATACAGCAGGATCGTCGACAGCCTCCTCCCGGGCCTTAGGTGCGCCACCAGGGGATCCTTTAGAAAGTGTGTAGCGATCCATGACATTCGTCTGGGTTGAACCTCCACGGATAGTGGTCTTGACTTTCCGTTTTTCACCCTCGGGCTTGCCTGTCATGGCGAGCCGGGTGCCCCGGAGGGAGGCTTGGGATCTGGTCCAAATGGCTCCTTAAAATTCACACACAAGAATACAGGAGGCGAAGTTGGGCCGATTTGAATCCACAGCCAAACAGTCGCTAGCTCAAAGCGCTGGCATCGGAGCTCGTCCGATCAACAGACACACCACAGATAGGAGACAGTGCGCTGGAGAAACAAAACCGAAAGTGAAGTGAGGCTGTGGTCTGATCCCCGCAAGCCGTTGTTGTTAAATTACAACCTGGGCACTGCTAAAACTCAAGGTCCAGGCTGTTCCATGGAGAAGGCCACAAATTTCAAGACGGCGGAACTCGGGGACCCTGTGTCCGATTCCGACCCAAAAACCTGCTAGTACATCAGCCGGGTTGTGTCTTCAATGATCTTCCATCAAATCAGGATATTATCCAGGATAAATGCGGGAGGCAGCGAGGGTCCTCGGGAGCCCTGTGCTCACGCGGCCATCTCGGATGCGCTCGTCATAATAAGACATTTTCTTGATGCTGAAAGTTTGCCTTACCAGGGTGTCTTGTCACTGTATCACTAGCCTTGCGTAGAGGATTGTTTGAGAACAAAACAAACAAATGCTGTGGAGTCTAGGAAAGAGGCGTCTGTGGTTCAGTACTGCAGCATATCATAGGTGTAGTGATTGTCATTGCCAGCTCTGCAGCTTGACCTCAGGGGCAACACAAATATTGAAACACTTCCAGGGGCACCTTTGAGAAGTAATGAAGTGACGCAGGCAGTGATGTCCCAAAACATGAGCGGCGCAGACTTAGCCATCAGCCTCTAATGCAGAGATGACCCGTTTCAGAAATATTCACCAGGTTGACATCGGGTACAGTCCAGGAAGGCAGGGAAGTGTGAGGTACACTGCTGTAAGGTCTATTCTTTTAGAACTGTCTGACTCAAGCACTATTGATAGACATTTGCTGAATTTCGGTTTTCTTTCTCATTGCAGATTGCAACTTTGCAGATGCAGTATTCAGGTTCAACTCCAATATTTCATACAGTGGAGTTCTGCATGCAGTAACCCAGGATGTAAGAAAGATTGGAAACTTTACTCCCTCACTTATTTAATATATTTTTTTACCACAGGCATGAACAGCTTTTAATGCAATGTATTTTTCTACCAGGGTCTCTTCTCTGAAAACAAAGAGAGGTTGATAAATAATGCAATTACATCCTTGCTTTCTCAAGAAGGGGACCCAGCCACATCGAACGCAGAGCTTGAGAGCCAGTTCCAAGCTGTGAGGCGATTAGTAGCTTCCAAAGCTGGCTTCCAGGCATTCACTCAACTTCCAAAGTAAGACTAATATGTTCTCCAACTGCTAATTGTATACTTCATCAAATACATTTTCAAATGTAAAAACTGTCCAGACAGATTTATTAGTCATGCGTATTTGTGGTGTTCATTTGCAAAGAGCTGATCCTCAAAGTTATAAGGCAGGCTGCTGTTACACAAACAATTCCGGCCTTTATTATATTACTTGGTAGATATTATTTCTTAATGAGATCAGAGATTTGTGTCATTTGATTTGAGCTAACAAACAAAAACTAAGAAATGTCAAACAAATGATCAAACAAACTAAGAAATGTCTCCTAAGTTCTTTATGGTTTTCTTTTAAAGACTATGTACTTTTATCTTTTCAGTCGTATTATAATGTATTCTTTTTAGTCCAGACAAATATATATGTGGAAGACACGTTTGATCCCAGATGCAGTTTCATATTCTTTTTTAGACTGATTATTGGACCTTCGATTTGTGACTGCACTCTGACAGACATCTGTAGAAGATGAACGTACTGTATACTTAATGTAATTTAATGTCTTAAAGTAAGATTCGAGGCGGGGGTAATTGTTATGATTACTTTATAGTTTAATTATCTTGAAACCAGGAGACCGTATAAAAGACGATTACTTACGTTTGGAATTTCCCCAGTTATAAAACATGTTTGAACTTGGATTGATGCAAAAGGGACAGAATGGTGAACAATGTCAAGCATTCACCCCTGTACAAATATCTGGGCCTAAATCCATCGTTTTTTCGCTACCCATGCCATTCCAGTTTAAACCCAGCCATATGCAAATCAGTCTTGACCCTGCTCCTCATTGGAACAGTCCAGCCCAAACTGCCAGGATAGGTCCTCACTGGATTGAGAACAAGCATCCTAGGACTGGTTTCGGGGTTTCACCCCTCATCAGCCAGGTTACCTTGATTCAAGTGGTATGGAGAGCACAGGACCCACCCACGTCTGGGCATACCTGTCCCACTTGGCGTGGCAAATGCAAAAAGAAAAATTGATCGGCAGAATGTTGAACAATGTCACACATTCACCCCAGTACAGAGATCTGGGCTTAAATCCATTGATTTTTTGCTCCCCATGCCATTCCAGTTTAACCTCAGCCATATTCAAATCAGTGGGGTGGGTATGATCAGACGTGGGTCCAGGGCTGGACTGGCCGTAGCGGGCACCGGGCAAGCCCCTGGTGCGCCGCACGGGTGGGGGCCATTTTTGTTACAGGGCCGTTTTTGCAGCATAGTTGCAAAATAGGCCCTGTAACAAAATCGGCCGCAAACCGGTCCTGGCAAAGAGCTCGGTGGCATGAACACCCCCTGGGGGGGAAGGGGCCGGCCGAGCACTTTGCCAGGGCCGGTTTTGGTTCCCAGTCCGGCCCTGCATGGGTCCCTTGCTCACTGTGCCACTGGATTCAACCTAGCCTGGCTGATGAGGGATAATACTCCAAAATCGTTCCCTGGATGCTTGTTTCTGGTCCCGGGATGACTTGGCTTGGCAGTTTGGTCTGGACTGTTCCCATGAGGAACAGGGTCAAGACTGATTTGCATATAGCTGGGTCCAAACTGGGGTGGCGTAGTAAGCAAAAGAATGATGGATTTAACCCAGATCTCTTGACTGGGGGTGAATATATGATTAATTGAGTATTCAGTCCATCATTTGTTTGCGTAGCTCTCATTTGGATTGAGCTGTGAGAACACAGTAGGTAAAGATGAATGTTTCGTCCCTGTACTCTAATCTACCAGGGCCACTGCTGTGACTTTGGTTAACAGTGAAAAAGATCTTTGACTCTTGTGTGATTGGCCAATTAAGCCTTAGCGGTACCCCTGGAGTTTTATGCGTATTTTGCATTTTGGATACATGGGTTTTAGCCAACATTTAAGCTAATGTCCCACAGACATTGCCTTTGGTTCTAGATCAGTCAGGAGCATTTTTAGTTTGCAATGCCCCCACTACCCATGGGTGTTCACGTAAATTCTGGTGGTATTTTCAGTGCATCATCAGAGGTTGAGGATACCAGTCCCCTCCTCCCCCAAACCTGGGAAACTGGCTGTTTAAGGTGGACTCACCAGTCAGTCGTAAACCACCTCTAGGTGACGGTGAGCTTACTGACATCTTTGGGGTTCTCAATCAAGGAGCCAAAGTCACACCTGACTTCTTTGAGGAGACTCCCTTTTATAGGCGCTCCTCTGCACATAGGACGTTGAGGGCCTTTCCTCCCTCTCAACGAGTCCTGGACATTAGGGCTATGTTACAATATTTCATCCACAGGACTGTATTTCACTGAGAGCAGCTCTGATGCTTCTTGTCTATTTGGCTCCATGCATCCTGCATGTCCACTGTGCCAAGCGCATGTGAGGGCTTTGCACTGGGATCTCAAGTCTGAGGGTCCAGCTCCAAGGAAACCTGTTGGAGGTCACCCAGGTTTCAGAGAAGACTGCACAAGATATGCTGTGATGGCTGCTAGACTGCTACCAAACCAGCAGCAGACTGCTCTCCTTTCCCTTCCCAGAGCTGACGGAGTGATGGATGCGTTTTCTGGGAGAGGTGGAGATCAGAGCATTGTATTCTCCAGCAGAAACCCTCCTCCACATAAATCTGGGAAAGCTGTGGGCCTCAGGTTAAACGTATTTCTGTCTTTCATCAAGGGGAATGCTGGTGCAGGTTCTCTGACAACACCACAACTATATGGTACTGTAACCAACAGGGCAAATTGGGGTCCTGTGTCGTGTGCCAAGAGATGCTGCACCTCTAGTATTGACTGGAGCTTAAGGGCATTTCCCAGTTTGTAAACCACACTACAGGCTCTTTACATGCTGGTGTTATGAACTCAGTGGCCGATGACTACTGAATTGCGAATGGTGGTTGTATTTCAAGATGATGCAGGACCTGTTAAGACAGTGGGAAGAGCCCTGAATAGATCTTTTTCCCACCGTCAAGCATGCACTGTCAAGACTTCTTCGCATTGGACAAAAAGGGTCGTTTTTTTCCCCTGCAAATGGTATCATCAAAGGGTTTGTGGTGCTGAAATCACCATCTTTCAGGGACTGACAGACGACCTTTGTCAGAAAACCTAAATATTTTACACTTTTTTGGCTTTTTACTGGGACATAGCCATAGAAATTGGTATGAAAGCAATAATGGATCCTGGAAAACTATACATTTCAGAAAAGTAGACAAAATTCTGAATTCAGCGTGGGATCATTTGTGCAGATCCCTCAAGGTTTTTTTTAAATAGAAACGAACAGCTGCAAAAAGTTAAAATTGAAAATTAGTTGAAAAAAACAGCCATTTGCACCAACGTTTTCACCTGTAACTTCTTCTAAGTATGACAGATGTTTGAAATCAATATACCGTTTCATCCGTTGGACCTTCAGGTTGTGGGGATATATAGGAATTGTAGGTTTACCAAGTTCCCGAGGAACCCAGAGCCAGTAACTGAGCAGCGTCTTGCAATGTTTTTTTACTGCCCTCATCTTCCCCCCCAGGGGGAGCAGAAAGACTGGCTGAGGCAAAATGTAATGGGGAGAGCAAAGGCCTTGCCCTAGGGGCTGCTTCCCGGTCCCTTGTGGCTATTGGGTGGATCCCTGCTTGGGGATCGCCCTCCTGGGGTGATCCCCAAGCAGGGATCCACTAGGGAAGGGTACCATTGGAAAGGACAGAATTTTTCCTTTCCAACAATAACTCTCCCAAGCGATTTGGTGCTCGGGCGGCTGGGATAGCCCCACGAGTACTGAATCAATTAAACTGAAACTAAGTTTCATTTTCATTTTCAATGCAATAATGTCAGCGCGTCATGCGCGGGATCGTCATTGGATTGGAAATATAAGAAAAACGGCATCTCTACCCCACCTCCCGAGGCCAACACAAAAAAAAGGAAATCCCTCTGCTGTATGCAGCAGTGGGATTTAGTGCCTCTGCACTCATGACGAAATGGTTCCGTCATGAGCACAGGAACACTGGTGCTCATGACGGAACAATTCCGTCATTAGCATTGAAAGGGTTAATACTCTCCCAAAGCCCTTTGATCTATTGTTGATTAATCTTTATTATAATATATTTGATTATACAGTAACTAAGGTCATAGATGGGCTGGAGGATTCAATAAGCTAGATACAACATGATCATGGAAAGGAACTCCAAATTATCTGGGTAGGAGATTTTAATATACAAGTTTGTGAGCTTAATGTGTCCGACAGTATGTGGTATCTGTGATTAAGTAGATCAGTCCCTTGCACATTTTGAGCACACTACTTATGGGGTCCCTTAAATTGTGTTGTTATAGCTAAAGAATTGATATTTGCACAGGAGCATGATTCAACCAGGGATTTGCAAATCCCGACGTATGTGGGGCCATGTTCAGACTCGAAAATCAACCATATATTAACTACACCATTTTAAAAGCGATAAAATATTTTTTTAAAGTGTAGATTAGATACTTAAGCGATCATTACCCCATATCTTTGACCCTAGATATAATTTTGCGGAAACAACCAAGAAAAGAACCACAATATAAGGTCCAGTATAACAAAAATAGGGGCGTTAACATCAAGTGGGGGAAAATTGATAATGAGCCCTTCTTATCGTAAATATGCAGGAACAATTGAGGCAGCCCTAAAAGAGGATGCTGATCCAGAGGAGATTATACATGCTTTCACCTCTTTAAATAAATATATAGAAACCAAATTAACAAAATTCCCAGATGGTTTAACAGTGCCTGTTCCGCGACTTCTAGATCGTTGAAGTACGCTCTAAGTTTATGCCCCTAGGATAGAGATGTAGTAGCAGAGGCTAGGAAATCCTATATAGAAATTACAGCAAAAAGGAAGCTGGAATAAGGAGAAAAGACCTGGGCAGATATAGAAATTGTATGTATGGCGAAAGACCCAGAGCCTTCTGGCGGGTTGTAAATTCTGCTACTTTTTTCGGGCTTAAATCAACCAAGCTAGAGACAAATGTACCAGCTGTGGATTGGGTAAACCATTTTTCAAAAATATTTTGTCACACCCCTTCAGATCTCCAATTTTGACTCAGAAGCCTCTTTGATATGAGTACAGCCATGGCCTTGAGCCACTCAATCGAGGTCAAAGATGTTGTTTTAGTTATAAAAAGCAGTCCCTCCGAGAAAGTTCCAGCGCACCCTATAAATTACTAATGGATCTCTATAAATGTCTGCAATTTTGGGCCACGTTAAGAACTAATGTCATCAGAAGTTGAATTGTAGGACCCCTAGTTAAGACGTGGTAGAAAGCCATTATTGTGCCTATTTTCGAAATGGGGGATAAGAGCCAACCACACTACTATCATACCATCTCCCTTCTTGACAACACAGTAAAAGTTCTGCGCAGGGTTATTTTGGCCAAATTGGAAATATGGGCAACGGACACTCAAGCATTGTCGGACTCTGAATTTGTGTTCGGTCCAGGGCTAGGAATAGCAGAACAGACCCTTAATCTCTCTTTAATAATTTAAAAATATACCAAGGCTGTGTCCATCTAGCCTTTATGGATTTAACATGTGCCTTTGACACAGTGGATCATTCAAAACTATGGGCTCTTATAGGAAAGATGAAGATTTAAGGAGCTATTATCACACTCCTCAGAAGGCTTCATGATCAAACATCAGTGAGAGTCTGTTATAATAGGAATGGTGACTTAACAGAAAAATGTCCCTCCACTGTTGGGGTCAGACTGGGTGTGTGCTGGCCTCATTCCTCTTACTGTATATTAATGGGCTGGGTGAGTATTTGTGTAAGGGGGAAGGACATTCCAAGGGGCAACTTATGCCAAATACCAGTCCTCCTGTATGCAGACGATGCTGTTCTCATGGCTAGAACAGCAAATTGACTACAATCCCTCTTTGATGCTTTTAATTCATTTATAATTGATCTAGGGCTCAAAACTAATCGAATTAAATAATTTGTTATGAAGTTTGGCCCCAAAAAAGCTAGAAGAAAGAAATGTATCTTTGGAGGAGAAGAAATTAGAGAAACATTTTTTTTTCATATTTGGGTGTGGCTTTTGATATGGATTTTTATTGGAAGCTTTTAACGAGTGTTAGAGCAATGCAATTTCAAAGGTCAATAGAAGCTGTTTTTAGATTTTCTAAAAGAATAGGGCATACGTCAACTTAGGAATTGCTTTATGTGTTTAAAAGTAAATGTTTCTCTGTCGTTTCTTTTGGTGCTGGTGTCTGGGGATACATAAATTGCAATGCGCTGCAAATAATAGAAAATACATTTATTAGGAGATTGCTGACAGTGCCCCAACACACCTCTGTATTTTTCTGTCATGGGAAAGTTGGGCTGGGTTATTTAGAAGAATATATAAAACTGCAACCATTGTTGTTGTGGGCAAGAATTTGGAAATAACAGGAAGCCCAATTTTGCAGAGAAATACTGAGAGATTGTATGAATTTAGAAGATTGCCTAGAGATTCCTTGGCTCAGGTATATAAAATGTAACTTTGTTAAGATGGGCACTCCTGAGTATTTCTCCATACTGTTATTAATGTTTCCCCTAAAAGAATCAAAACCTTTTTTATCATTATTCTCAGATACACTGTCCTGAGGAGTAACCCTCCTGAACGGATAGTTATACCATCAACCCCAAGCACAGCCTGCACTTTTTGTACAGTGAAGTCCAAATTAGAGGCAAACATTTTTTCTGACAAGGTTACGTCTTAAAACAATCCATTTTCTGGTAGTGTTTCTTATCCAAGGCACATGGTACTCCTTACTCCCTCCCTGTCCCGGTTATGGTTTTACATATCAAATCACTAAGCACTTTATTTTATTTGGCAAACTTTATACTCCCCATAGAAGGCAATCCCTTTATCCGATACTATTAGTATAGAACATTAGGAATCATGAGACCACTCTGACTTATTTATTATCTTTAGATAACACAGATATTATATATGCTGTTTTAAATTACATGTTAACAGTACTTGGGATACCCAGCTAATATTAGGTCTGTACCATGTTCGATTTTTTTTTTTTATGAAACCATATCTATTTATTTATGATTTTATATATAAACTTATTGGATTTTGTGCAAACTTTTATGGCTCAAATAGAGCCGAATACATTTTGACTGACTGACTCCATTTCACATTACGACATTCATCCCCCTCTCAAAGTTCTTTGCTCCACTTCACCCCTTGACTGGCTCCCTAAAGAGCTTTAAGCTTCTCCATCGATCGCACGTTGACCTTTGGGTGGACAATCAGCTCTTTGTGGGATTCTCCAGAGGAAAGAAAGGCAAAACTGTACAGATAAGTACTGTTACTGAGGATAGTTCTCTGCATTAACACCAGCTATGCACTGGCCAAAAGCAGCCACTGTGTTAGCATGGGGTGTGCTTGTTCTTGACATCTGTGAGGCCACAATGTGGGTGTCTGTGCACAATATCAAGAAGCACTACTGCCTTGACGGCTAGGTTTAATTTGAAGGGCGATTTAGTCTTGTTCAGCCCTGCAGGACATGTTGGTCGAAGTCCACTGTACAGATCTTCCCACCTTGGGTGGTAAGTACCGCTTTGGTATCTATTTTAACGGGGAGAAATCTTTGGTTATAAGTATCCATCAAAAGAATGAGTTAATTACCTTTGGTAACACTCTTTCTAGTGGACATATTGTCTAACCACAGATTCCTCTCGTCCATTCCTCCTTTCTGTTCTGTGGAGTGGCTTCCTTTTACCACCTAAAATATTACCAAATTGGAGATCTGCACACTGGTACCTCCAATTGTCACTGCTCTGCATCTATTGTGCAATTAACTGACAACTGTGCCACCACCTAGAAGGGCACAGAAGGATTGCTGTGAAAACGTCTGCATCCAGAAAATAAATGGTATCTACCAGAAAGAGTGTTAACACTAACTGGAGTAAAACCACATTCAACCGGGCACGAATTACATAGTGGAAGATACTAGCCAACTTTACTGGCGAGGTCTGACTCAGTAATTGTAGTAGCTGCATGGTCAGAAAGATGTCCTTTGACTCAGTGTCTAAATCTCACAAAAGACAATGTTGTTATCCTTTTCTGGGGTGCCCCCAACTTTCAGAAATCCCTCCTCTGCACCTATAGATCACTGCTCAATAAGTGTTGTTGAGGAGCATTCTAAAAACCATAGTCTCCTTCAACATGCCATTTTGGCTCCTGCCAGCTTGCCTTCCTGAATGAAATTACTCTAGCTTCTGTGCACCATGATGGTCTTATTATTTCTGTGCAACTTATTTCATCTGTTTCATTCTAAATGCACCAGTGCTGTTGGCCTTGTCTGCACTCAATAAATATAAGAAATAAAATAATTCAGTGTACCTGGTGTTTCTTTCTTTCACCACGACCAGACAATAACTATGCAAATCTTGAAGGGATCAAGCGAAAGATATCCAGCACAACTTAAATTGCTATCAGAGCCGCATATTCAGCACTTTGTTGACCACACATAGCTTTGAGATCTGGGAGAAGGTGTCTAAGTTTGTTCTGTTCTTCTCTGGGGAAAAACCACAGGCAATGAGAATTTGCAAGTCTGCTTTAGCTAAATTTTTCCGAAACATTACCAGATTTTGGTCATGGTGAAAAGAGACGGTAGAGGTGGAAGTTCCAGGAGCTATAGTAGGAGTGTTTAAAAATTGAAGACCGTTGTACTTTAATTTCTACTGGGATATATGCAAGTAAGACAACAAGTGTAGTTTGAGTCCCAATTCGAATATAGTCACATTACTGATTCTGAACTAGGTAGACTGCCAAAATATCATGGAAAGAGTTAGTTCAGTGAGAAAAGAAGAAGGTTGGGTGAGAGACTGATGGAAAGGCTTGGTTCTGGGAAAACTGCACATCACTTGTTTACCACGATTCCTAATTGTAATACCATTCTTTGCTTTTATAAAGGTCCCCAATTGTGCATTTAACTGTATGCTTATCCCTGGGGATAATACGTCTCCGAATATCTTCAGTCTGTCTATCATGTCTTAGATTCTTGAAAGCTTCTGCCAAGACTAACCTCCCAACCTATAACATTGCCTGTATTTGTATTGTGTGATAAAGAGTTTGTTGATGAATAGTCTCTTTCTGTTTTGAGGTTCCGGGAGCGGCTCGGAGTGAAGGTGGTAAAAGCGTTGAAGAGGAATAATGACGGAGTGATCCATTCTGCTATCGACATGCTGTGTGCTCTCATGTGTGTGAGTATTGTCATTTTAATGTAATGCACAACATTTTCTGAAACTTTCTATTGCTAAAAAGGCAATGCTGAGGCTCTATTACTAAGGACCTCAAAGGTAAGCATAGAAGAGGAATTATTTGGAAACAGACATGTTTTTAATGCATTTTGAAAAGGCAGCAGATACAAGACAGAGATGAAGTGGCAGCTAATTTCAAGTCCTAGTTGCCATTTCTGAGAAAGCTATGCCAGGCGAGAGCGACTGGCTCTTAGTTTTAGCAGGACACGTGCATTTGAAGATCTTAAACTTCTACCAGACTGACTATGGAATTTCTTCTGCAAGTACATGGGGCCGAAACAGTGGTATGCCCAGCAAACAATTTAGACTTTTACAATAATCACTATACTCGATCAAGCATTTGTATTATATTAATATGACAAAGTAGTCCCTTTTATTTTGACTTGATTTCTTGAAAGTGATCAGATTTGCCAATTTGGAGCAGGGTTGGATTGAGATAGTTTTTTATCTCTAGAAAACTATCTAAAGTCCAACCCTGTTATGTTGTCACCCAAAGGATTACCATGTGCCTTTTTATATCATTTGTCTAAACCAAGCTGGCTATCCGTTTCTGTTGCATAGTGATTAAAAATTCCTTATTTTAAAACAGTTGATTTCAGGCAGGTTCTCTGAGCATATACCTGGGAAAGAGTAAAACCAGTGATTCACAGATGCCTGTGTGTGGAATAGTGATGATGAATAGGCTTAGTAGTAATTTTAATTACACTGACGTAATCGGAGTAATTTTGATAATTCTAGGTTACTCTTTGATGTAGAATTACCTTTAATTATGCCTGCTCACGTAATTTGTTTTTTTGTGAAATATTTTTATTGTGGCGATGATAGGAAAAAGGCACAAGGCATACAGTCATCAACCCAGTTGATATGCAAACAGTAGGATCAAGCAGTCCCAATGTCGATACACAGCCATATATGGCCCACATCCCGGAGGCAGGGCGGCACAGGAGTAAAGCATGTATGTTAGTGGGGAGAATTGCATATGAGCTCCAAGTATCATTAGAAACTTTATCAGTGTCCACGCCAATTTTCGTATGTCGCTCTCTTATACTACATAACAGTTCAACAGTAACTAATTACCCCATGAATGGCATTTCTAGTGCTGATCCGAGTAAATAAGAAGATACATGCAAGGGCCAACTAGGCCGCCGTCATCACAATTCAGTATGGCCTTATGGGAATCACAGCTAAATACAGTCCTATCTAACAAGGAATATCGGCGTGATCACAGGGGGGCCGCTACACTGCTTCTAAAACCCCGCATCAGACTCCCCACCCCCAGAGCCAGACTCCGAGGACGCAGAGGAAAACAACTCAGCGCTAGTGGCATCCGAGTCCTCCCCCTCCAGCCCCTCCATACACATTGTCCTCCAGGCGAGTAAGTCATCCTGGAGCTTCTCATCTTTGCGAGCGCTTTGCATGTGAGTTTCCTCTGCTAAGGCCCATTCCTTTGCATCCCTCAACCAATGAGAGATCTCAGGCGCCCTCTGACCCATCCAAGTAATGGCCACCCGTCTCCTCGCCAGAACCAGTAAGAGTTGCAGACATTTATAGGACAGACCTTTCTTTTTTGGCTTAGGCACTAGCACCAGTAGACAGTGGAGTGGGTCCAGATGCAACCTAAGGTGTGTGGCACGGGCAATGTACACCACCACCCTCCGCCAGAAATCCTGAATTAAAGGACATTCCCATGCTAGATGTAGGAAACCCGCCCTCTCCATCCCACATCTAGGGCAATTATGACGTCTATCTGTCGATATACGATGGAGGGAGACAGGTGTCATGTAAGTGCGGTGGACAAAATTAAAGTGTATGAGTTTAAAACGCGCATTGCAGGAGACTTTGCGAGTCAACAGTCCAATTCGCTTTCTCTGAGCAGGACCCAACTCTATGCCCAGGTCCGCCTCCCAAGCCACCCAGGCCGGCGCCAACGGGGGGGGATCGAGTCCCTACGCATGGCAGAGTAAAGGAGGGAGATCAGACGCTTACCTCTCCCACAGGATAGAATGATGTCCAGGGTATTGGTGAGCGGCGGTGCCTCTGGGAATTGGGGCCATGTTGTCCTGGCCACATCCCGAAGACTTCCGTAATGCAGGTATTGGCCCTCGTCGAGGTCAAAGGAGTCCACGGCACTCATAAATGACACGAAGGAGTCATTTGGGTAGAGGTCTGCAAGGGTCGCACAGCCGCCCGAGCGCCACTCTCGAAAGGACATATTTTCCTCTAGTTTGAGTATCGGGGCCAATATCCAAAGTGGGAGTTCCCTATGGAACGGCGCGCGCTGCAGTACCTACTCGACAACCCGCTGCCAAATGCCAGCTGTGTGTCTCACCACATATGGCAGGGTGCCATCGGCGCCCCGACCCTGCATTAAGGCCTCCCGTAGGTCTTAAGGCCTCCCGTAGGTCCTTATCATTGGCCGTACCAGCCAACAGTGCCAGTTCCCAATTCCCGTCCTCAGCGAACCACCTGGCGGCCGGGAGAAGCTGCGCCGCATAGTAATACAGGTCAAACCTCGGGGCCTCGAGGCCACGCTCGTCCCAACATCTCGTTACGGTGCGTAACGCGACTCTACTGCGCCCACCTGCCCAAAGGAGGGAGGTGAGGAGTGAGTTCAGCGTGCGGAACACTTGGGGTGGTAATGGGCATAGTGTTTTGCAGCACATAGAGGACCCTTGGGAGCATCACCATTTTGGCAACTGCCAAGCGCCCCATGAGAGAGAGAGGGAGTGTGTTCCAAAAGGCAATAGATTTACTGAGGGCCGTGAGAATTTTGTCAATATTGCAAGTCAGGAGTGTCTCTTCAGAGGTGGCTCCCTGAATACCCAAGTACCGGAATGCCAGCCGCTCGTACCGGAGGCCCAAATGATGGGGATCCGTATCCGGGTCAGGGACAGCATCAGTCAGTGGAAACACTAGAGACTTGTTGACATTCATACGCAGTCCAGAGGCTGCGCCAAAGCGGTCCAAGAGCCGCAGCAAGGCGGGGAGGGCCTCCACTGGGGAAGTCAGATAGAAAAGCGCATCATCGGCGTATAGGGAGATTACATTGGTGGTGTCCCCCACCACTATACCCCAGTCTTGCAATTCCGTGCGGGCAGAAACGGCTAGGGGCTCAATCGCAAGAGCAAATAGGAGGGGAGAGAGAGGGCAGCCTTGCCGGGTGCCCCTCCCCAGTGTCCACTCGTCAGAGCGGGCCGAACCCAGGCGCACTCTGGCTCGGGGCGCCCCGTAGAGCACCCGGATCCAGTCGCGAAATCCAGGTCCGAACCCCATTTTCAGGAGCACGTGCATTAGATAACCCCAGTGCACCGTATCAAAGGCTTTGGCCAAATCAACTGAGACCAACACGTGAGGGCCCTCCCGTCCCCGCACCTCATGTAATATGTGATTCAGGCGAAGCAAATTCATCGCCGTGTTACGACCCGGGATAAATCCGCACTGGTCGGGTTGGACGAGGTGAGTCATGTGCGGGGCAAGGCGAGTGGCCAATAGTTTAGTAAGGATTTTTGCATCCGTGTTCATCAATGTGATAGGGCGATGAGCTGCGGGTTCTGTTTTGTCACCGCCTGGCTTCAAAATCATACACACCTCACCCTGATTCATGGTGGGTGGAAGGGTGTCAGCACGCAAAGCCTCATTGTAGACTTGTAAGAGGGGGGAGGCCAGGATATGTCCGAAGGCATGATTAAACTCAGCCGGAAATCCATCTCCACCAGGGGTCTTGGTCCGGGGGAGGGCGGCTATCGCCGCGGTAATCTCACCTAGTGTCCGCTTTACATAGAGTTCTTTCGCCGCAGCTTCCGGTAGGGTCCGAAGATGGAGGTCTTCAAGATACGAGTGATAGACATCCTCCGATATTGACAGGTCAGCCTCATATACGGTTTGTAGATGGCCTCGAAGGACCGCAAGGACATCAGTCTCAGAGTGGACCTTGACGCCACTAGGGTTCCGTAGGGCCACTATTCGTTCAGGCGCGAACTCCCGACAAAGTATCCAGGCTAACAAGCGGCCAGACTTATCTCCTTCGCGATGGAGACGTTGCCTGTATTGGCCCAGTGTAAATTTATCAAGCCGTGTGAGTACGTCGTGTATTGATACCAGGGCAACACTCTCCGCCTGTTGATCCAACGCACCCGGATCCGACTGAGATTGGGCTCGTTGGAGCGTAGTTTCCGCAGCCTTGTAAGTCAGATAAGTTGTTTCCTGACCCCGTACGCAAGGCCCATACACGCTCCACGCACCACTGCCTTCAATGCCTCCCATTTGGTGGAGTAGGATAGGTCACCCACCACCCAGTTGAGTTCCAAGTAGTCGGACAGCGACGTCGCCACTTAAGCCTGCTCACGTAATTAAGAGTAATTGGCTCGGGGAGCTGATTAGCATAGAAACAACTAATTTAGAGAGCATGAACAGCTGTTGGCAGCTGCTATTCTTTTGCATTTAGTGCTATTTTCTTGGCGCAAAACGGATCCTCGCGTTCATTGGGAGAAACCAGTGCTAAATGCCGGGAGTGGCAAGCAAGTACTTTTGCGCAACCAAAGTAGAGCTAAATGCAGAATTACTTTTCTTGCATAGTTCTCCATATTTGTTTTTGTTTGAATCTGTTTATTGAATTTTTTGCGTTTCATACAATACACTGATAAAGCAAAAGACAAGTGGAATCTTACCACAATTTACATACGCAGATAATTGGACTCCTACATGGTAACCCCTACAATTTAATTCTGCATAATCTTGTAGAATTTAGGTGATTATGCATGATTGCACTGCACAGAATTACAAGAGTTATGTCCACTCCTAGTGATGAATACAATGTTTGCTGGTAAGCACATGGAGACCACCTAAGGCATTTTTTTTGTTAGACCATTTTATGGGGTTTTTAACTTTCCAGAAGCAGTACACATTGTTATCAATCATAAGGTACAGCATAACATCAAGGACATATCACGGGTACGGAGGTATTGTTAGAGGCATTAATCAGTTCAGTTCAAATAAATTTATTAGATTCAAATGAATCATGAAAGTTTTCCATACATACATAAAACAATTCGATACAACTTAAAACCTTCTATACAACAATTGGGGTGAATACATATAATAATTCACAATTAAGAACAGATTTCATTAATATACAAAGTTTCATCAATATGATTTTCCAATCACAATTCATACTGTTTCCTAATTAACAATGCGGTTCTGATGAAATTAAGCACAGCACTGCAAATTGCAGTAATAGACCAAGGTTGTAAATAATTGAAACCTTCTTGATACGAACATGGGCGAATTTCCTTTAAAAGGGGCTTAAGAAAGCGTGCCCTAATATCTTTATAAAGTGTGCAAAACAGCATAAGGTGAATTGTGCTTTGTTGGGCTAAATTATTACAAGGACAGGAACTCAGTCTCTCATGCCAACTTGCCTGTTTAGGAAAAGCCACAAGAAAGTGCAATGTGCAAAGACGAAACCTGGTTAAAAGGAAACGTGATTGTTTATGAATAGTAAAAGACAAAATAAAATTGCTGATGAGATAACGGCACGTAAGTAAATATATCATTATCCTGATTGGTCGTTCTTATTTCATAGTATGCATTTTTTATAATTAATTTCATATTAGATTGTATACCGCCAGGATTATCATAGTAGTGTCCCAAACCGATCCTATGAAAAGTGTTCTTCACATAACAAAGGTAGGTTATAGACCAGGCCTTTTCCAAATTCATACAATTTCTAATAATCACCCTGGAGAATGAGAATTCCTCAGAGATCCACACCTTTCCCCATAGGATTAATGGGGCAATATTTAGTTTATCTGACATAATCCAAACCCATCTCTGAGTGACAAGATTTTGTGGGAGAACTCATGGGAATCATCAGTAATCTTTTCAAAAATGTATTTTCTAAGATTTGTATCTGGCTGCTTTTTTGATGACCCCATACTCCTGCCCCGTAAGTTGCCACTGGGAGGCACTTTGATCTATATAAAGTTAACATCTAAAAGAGACACGTTAGTGATAGATTCCTTACCTTAGAATATCCCCAGGCGTCAGACTGGATCCGGAATTATTATTTTTTTTTTTTTGCATAGCAGTACCCTTGCCTGTCGGTAGGCGTCGTCTGCGGCTCCGCGTCCGTCGTGTGCGCCGTGATGACGTCGTCGGAGTACTTAGACGCCGCCTCCGCGTGCTGACGTCAGTTCTTTTTTCCGCGCCAGCAGCGCAGATCCGGAAAAAATTGTATCTTAGTCTTTTTTTTACTAAACTTTTTGATCTATTTTGATCATTCTTTTTCGAATTCTTCGACTCCTAACGGTGCCGGTAGGGATGCCAGGTTTTAAGCCCTGTGAGGATTGCGACCGGCTGATGTCGGTCACCGACCCTCACCGTCGGTGTCTCCACTGTCTTGGCGTCTACCACGACGACAAGACCTGTTCCGACTGCCGGGCCCTGACTTCGAAGGCTAGGCGGGAGCGGTCCTGCAAGCGGCTCGAACTCCGGCAGTCGGCCCCGCGCCGAGAACGGTCCCGGTCCGGACGGAGGTCGAGGGACGGGTCGCGGGAGAGGAGCCATCGGAGCTCCGGGAGTCGACATCACTCCTCAGGGTCGAAGTCGTCAGGTAAGCACAAGAAGTTGAAGAGACGTCATCTCTCTAACATCTCCCCCCGACGCTCGCGCGACGTGGCCGGGGTTCAGGTGGCACCACCCACGCGGCTCCGTCGGAGAGTCGCAGGCGGCGCGTCCGGCCCCATACCCCCCGGTCCATGGGCCGCGCGCGACGCCGGAGGAGATCGAGCGGTTCTTCATGGCCATGAGGTCCCTCACTCCTCCAACGGGCTCCGCGGCGCTTTGGGCCCAGCGGACCCGTCTGGGGGTCCTAGCGGGCCGGCGCCGCCGGCGCCTTCGGGCCCGGTGCCGTAGGCTCCCACTGGATCCGGTTCCGGGTCGTCGCCGGTGGACTTAACGACCTCCCCGGCGCCGGTCCCTCAGGTGTCACCCCCGGCGCCGTCTTCGGGCGGCGCCGTCCCTGGTGCCTCCCTCGACCCGGTTCCGGCGCTGCTGGGCGCCGCTTTCGACGCCTTTCGGAGAGATCACTTTCCATGAACCGGCCCCATCATTTGCTAACCCTGAGTACCAGGAGATGGGTGATGAGGAGTATTGGGAGGGGTCTGAGGACCCTCTGACACATGAATGTCCGTCCCAGGAGGACTGGACAGGTGAACTTGGGGATGCCAGTGGTCTGGACACTTCGCCGGACACTGGCTTTGTCTCACCTCCTACCATGGCTACGGAGGAGGGGAAACCTACAGTGTGGTGTTGATTAGGGCGGCCAAGGCCTTGGGCCTTGAGCTCCCCGTCGCAGCCGTGAGGACTAACTTCCTCACTGAGGTCCTTTAGCCGCAGTCCTGCTCAGCCGAGCCTCTGCTGCCGTTTAACGAGGCCTTAACTGACGTTCTTTTGGGCACTTGGTCCAAGCCCGCTACAGGTTCACCTGTAGATAGGAACGTGGCCAGACGCCACCGCCCGGCCCCAGGCGACCCTTGTTTCCTGTCCACCCACCGCACCCCTGAGAGTCTGGTGATCCAGGCCTCAAATTCCCAGACCTCATTCCCGTCGGCGCCGCCTGACAGGGAATCCAAGAGGTATGAGCAATACGGCAAAAAGGTATTCTCCTCCCTTAGTCTGGGACTGCGGTCTTCCAACACCGCATGCCTCTTGGGCCGCTACACCCACTCTCTGTGGGATACGGTCGGGGACGTGCTGCCAGAATGCCCGTTGGAGGTACAGGCTAAACTCGGCCAAGCCCTTGTGGAAGGCCGAGATGCGGCACGTTATTCTATCCGGTGTGGACTGGATACCACCGACTCTCTGGGTAGAGCGATGGCAACGACGGTGGCGATTCGTCGCCACGCCTGGTTGAGGTCCGCCAACTTCTCGGCCGATGTCCAGAATACACTCATGGACATGCCGTTTGATGGCCGTCGCCTTTTTGGCGACAAGGCAGACCATGCGCTTGACCGCTTTAAGGACTCCAGGGCTTCGGCAAGTCCTTGGGCCTCTCGGCCCCGCGCCAGCAATCGGCTGCCTTTCACTCCTTTCGTGGCCACGGAAGGGGTGCACCCACACGTGCTGCCAGCCACGCTCCGCAGGGTAATACCCAACGCGGTGGCAGCCGTGTAAACCGCCGTGGCGGCGGTCGGGGACAACGGCGAGGTCAGTCCACACCTTCCCCCGCAGCATCCGCCTAAAAAAAACCCTCCTAGTCCGTGCTTTCAGGCCCATGTGCGCCAGTGGGGGACAGGGTTCGCCATCACCTCCTCCACTGGCGCACTGTCACGTCGGACAGGTGGGTGCTGCAAATCGTCCGAAAGGGCTACTCCCTCCCCTTCGAGGCGACCCCTCCAGCCATGCCACCGCAGAACCACCGCATATCGGGGGATCATTTGCAACTTCTGCAGGAGGAAGTTACGGCCCTCTTGGCCAAGGGGGCCATCGAGCGCGTTCCTGGGCCAGAAGTAGGGTGTGGTTGCTACTCCCACTACTTCCTGGTACCCAAGAAGGGCAAAGGGGGCCTGCGCCCTATCTTGGACCTAAGGAACGTAAACGGCTTCCTCCGGAAGGAGAAGTTCAAAATGCTGACACTGGCTCAGGTCTTAGCTGCCCTGGACCCAGGAGACTGGATGATAGCGTTGGACTTGCAGGACACTTATTTCCACATCTCCGTCCTGCAGGCCCACCGGCGCTACCTGCGGTTCACGGTTCGCCACGAGCACTTTCAGTTTACCGTGCTCCCCTTCGGCCTTACCAGCGCCCCACGGGTGTTCACAAAGGTGATGGCGGTGGTCGCAGCTCATCTGCGCAGGTTAGAGGTTTCAGTCTTCCCCTACCTCGACGACTGGTTGTTGAAGGCGGGCTCGCCCCAGACAGTAGTCAGCCTCCTCCAGACGACGGCAGACCTCCTGCACCAGCTGGGGTTTTCCATCAATGTGCCGAAGTCACACCTGTGTCCCTCTCAGAAGCTCCTCTTCAACGGAGCGGTTCTCAACTCGGCGCAGTTTCGGGTTTATCCTCCCAAACAGCAGGTCCGGGATATTCATGCTCTGATTCCACTCTTTCAGCCTTTATCCCGGGTCTCGGTCATGTTGACGCTGCGGCTTCTGGGGCTGATGGCCTCCTGCATCCTTCTGGTGCATCACGCCAGGTGGCGGATGCGGGCTCTGCAGTGGGACCTGAAGTTTCAGTGGGCCCACCATCAGGGTAACCTGTCCGACCACGTCCTGATCTCGGAGGGTACTGCGAGACCGCTGCAGTGGTTGCTCACGGACCGCGATTGGGTCAGCGGCAGATCCCTCTCCCTTCCCCAACTGGAGCACGTAGTTGGGACGGATGCGACCCTCCAGGGCTGGGGAGGCCACATGGGAGAGGCGGAGATCAGAGGCCTCTGGTCTCCGGCGGAGGCCCGACTCCATATCAACCTTTTTGGAGTTGCGGGCGATTCGTCTAGCACTGAAGGCATTCCTCCCCTCTGTCCAGGGGAGTGTAGTGCAGGTGTTCACGGACAACACCACCGCCATGTGGTACTGCAACAAACAGGGCGGGGTGGGGTCGTGGACCCTTTGCCAGGAGGCTCTGCGCCTCTGGCACTGGCTGGAACGCCAGGGCGTGACCCTGGTGGCTCAACACCTGGCAGGTTCTCTGAACGCCAGGGCGGACGAGCTCAGCCGTCGGTGCATGATGGATCACGAATGGCGTCTGAACTCGGACGTGGCGCAATGCCTCTTTCAGCAATGGGAGAGCCTTGGTTAGATCTATTCGCCACCGAAGAGAACGCGCAATGTCAACAGTTCTGCGCGTTGGAATTTCCAAGGCGGCACTCGCTCGGAGACGGTTTTCGTCGCGAGTGGAGTTGCGGTCTGTTGTACGCCTTTCCGCCTATACCACTTCTGCCCAGAGTGCTGAAGAAGATCAAGCACGACCGGGCCCAAGTCATCCTTGTGGCTCCGGACTGGGCACGAAGGTTCTGGTATCCAGACCTGCTCAGTATGTCAGTCGATCCCCCGGTTCGTCTGCCTCTTCGGGAGGGCCTTCTGTCGCAGTAGCAGGGGACGGTCCTCCACCCGAACCTGTCACTGTCTCATGCTTGGAGATTGAGCGGCGACAGTTGAGGCCATTTGACTTGCCTCCTGAAGTCTGTAATGTCATTCTGGCAGCCAGGCGTCCCTCCACAAAGTCGGTATACGCCTACAGGTGGAACAGATTTGTGGCATGGTGCACAGCAAAGACTGTGGATCCTCTTGCTGCCCCTCTCTCTGAGGGTCTTCTCTTCCTTCTTTCTCTTGCCCAGCAGGGCTCTGCTCTGGGCAGTATCAAGGGCTACCTTTCTGCCCTTTCAGCCTTTCTAAGGCTGCCTGATCAACCTTCTTTGTTCAAGTCCCCTTTTGTAAATCGATTTCTGAAGGGCATCACACACACGTTCCCTCCTGTTCCGTTTGTGATGCCTCAGTGGGACTTGAACCTTGTTCTTACATTTCTGATGTGCGCTCCCTTTGAGCCTCTTCACAACTGTCCTCTCCGTCTTCTCACTTTGAAGACTGCTTTCCTGGTTGCCATCACCTCTGCCAGGAGAGTGAGTGAGCTCCAGGCCCTTTCTTGTACTCCTCCTTTCCTTTCTGTCCATCCGGACAAGGTTGTGTTGCGTACTAAGCCATCTTTCCTGCCCAAGGTTGTCACGGCCTTCCACATCGTGCAGTCTATCACCTTGCCCACCTTCTTTCCGCCACCGCATCCCTCTAAAGAGGAAGAGCGGCTCCACCGTCTGGACCCAAAACGTACACTCTCATTCTATTTGGATCGCACACGCCAGTTCCGGGAATGACCAACTCTTTGTTGGTTACGTGGGCGCTAAGAAGGGGAAAGCGGTGCACAAGAGGACCATCTCCCAGTGGATCATCTTGTGTATCCAGGCATGTTATTCCTTGGCTAAAAAGGAGCCCCCCGGTCGCTCCACCCGCCGCGTGGCCCATCCTCGTGTGCCCGGTCCCCATTGCCGCCGCCGCTGCCCGTATTGTATCCACTGTTGTGCCCCTGATCTCGCTGTTGTGCCAGTAATTGGTTTTCTTTCTACTTTTGTGCCCCTGATCTCGCCATTGTGCCAGTAATTGTTTTCTTCTCAACTGTTGTGCCCCTGAATGTTTTTGTGCCTATACCGACGTTTTTCCCCCCGCTGCTCCACCCCGCTCCCTGCCCCCCCGCGGCTCCACCCCGCTCCCTGTTTCCCCCGCGGCTCCACCCCGCTCCCTGTTTCCCCCGCGGCCCCACCCCGTTCCCTCCAGCATCGCCGCACCGCTCCCCTCCCCACTCGCCACCCCGCTCCTGCCTCCCAGCTGCTCCTCCCTCGCCCCGCCCCCCCAATCTCCATTTATGGCAGAGACCGCGCATACGTGCAGCGTTCACGCGCAGCGGGTGCGCCGAAGGCAAGCCCGTCTGCGCCCATCCGCGCCTGGCCCGCGCCCAGCGCCAGGACCCCTGACCCCTGACATCGCCAGACCACACGACTGACCTACAACGCCGCCACCCTCAACGCGCTCAACACCGGCCGATCGCCAGCATGAAACCGAGCTACCCCGAAACGCACCCACGGACCCTTCACCTGCCAAGCCTGCAAATTCACCTGCCTCCAGACCTGCACCGCACCCGCCAAGCCGAACACCAACAGCAAGTACCTCAAGTGCATCCTGCTCAACACCCGCTCCGTCGACAGACACGCCATCGAACTCTGGAACCTGCTCGACACTACATCACCAGACGTCGCCTTCCACACGGAAACCTGGATAAACGCCTCCTCAGCGCCCGACATCGCCATCGCCATCCCGGACGGATACAAGATCACCCAGAGGGACCGCGTCAACCAGACTGGAGGAGGCATCGCCATCGTGCACAAGAACACCATCCGCATCACGACCAGCTCCGACGACACTTTCACCGCCGCCGAACACCTCCACTTCCAGATACACACCGACCCCAAGACCACACTCAGAGGCACCCCCATCTACAGACCCCCAGGACCACGCACTCGTTTCAGCGAAGACATCACAGACTTCATCAGCCCGCACGCCCTCTCCACCGATGACTACATCCTCCTAGGGGACCTCAACTTCCACCTGGAGAACCAAAAAGACAGCAACACCACCACCCTGCTGGACAACCTCGCCAACCTCGGCCTCAAACTGGTGAACACCCCCACCCACTACGCCGGACACACGCTCGACCCAGTCTTCTCCTCCAGCAAGCACATCTCCTTCAGCCACTCCACCGGACTTCATTGGACTGACCACAGCTTGCTTCCACTTCAGCTTCAGAAGAACCACGACCCATCACCACCCGCAACAGGTTCCCCGCAGGAACTGGAACAAGATCACCGCCGACCAGCTCACCACCTCCCTGAGCCAGAACCCACCTGCCAGCGCAACTGACCCCTCCGAAGCAGCCAACAACCTCACGCAATGGATCACCAACTGCACAGACGTCATCGCACCACTGAAAACCCCTCCCAGCAGACACGGCAGCAAGAAAGCCTCTTGGTTCACCGACCAACTCATGAACTCCAAGAAGAACTGCCGCACCCTCGAGAAAGCCTGGCGCAACGACCAGACCACAGTCAACTGGTCTGCCCTCCAGCACGCCACCCGCAAACACCACCAGCTGATCCGCACCACCAAGAAGACAGCATTCAAAGAACGACTGGACAACAACGCCCACAACAGCAAGGAACTCTTCGGCATCGTCAAAGAGCTCTCCAACCCCAACGCCGGAAACAACAACATCACTCCCTCGCAAGACCTCTGTGACTCACTCGCCTCATTCTTCCACCGCAAGATCGCCGAAATACACAACAGCTTCGGCGCTCCGACCACGCACCCTACCACCAAACCAGCACCCCCCACCACCACCATCAGAACCTGGACCCCGGTCAGCACCGAAGACATCATCCGCACGATGAACACCATCCGCTCCGGATCCCTAACCGACCCCTGCCCCCACCACGTCTTCAACAAGGCCGACTCCATCATCGCACCCCAACTCCGAGACATCATCAACGCCTCCTTCAACACTGCCACCTTCCCGGAAAGCTGGAAGCACGCCGAGCTCAGCTCCCTCCTGAAGAAACCAACAGCTGACTCCACCGACCTCAAGAACTTCCGACCCATCTCGCTCCTCCCTTTTCCTGCCAAAGTCATCGAGAAGACCATCAACAGACAGCTTGCCGCCTTCCTCGAGGCGAACGGATCCCTCGACCACTCGCAGTCCGGCTTCCGAGCCAACCACAGCACCGAGACCGCCCTCATCGCAGCCACGGATGACATCGGATCCCTGCTCGACAACGGGGAAACAGCGGCCCTCATCCTCCTGGACCTCTCTGCAGCGTTCGACACCGTCTGCCACCGCACCCTAGTGCAGCGCCTCAGCAACACCGGGATCCAAGAGAAGGCGCTGGAGTGGATCATCTCGTTCCTCGCCGGAAGAACCCAGAGAGTCCGCCTCCCCCCGTTCAGCTCCGAGGCCACCGAAGTCACCTGCGGCGTACCACAAGGATCTTCACTCAGCCCCTCCCTCTTCAACGTATACATGAGCCCCCTCGCAGCCATCGCACACACTACCTCAACATCATCTCCTACGCAGACACCCAGCTGATCCTCTCCCTCACCAACGACCCAGCCTCCGCCAGAACCAGCCTACACAAGGGGATGAAAGACGTCGCCGAATGGATGATGAACAGCCGCCTGAAACTGAACTCAGACAAGACTGAAGTCCTCATCCTGGGACCATCTCCTTCCGCCTGGTACGACTCCTGGTGGCTCGCCGCCCTGGGCTCCACTCCCAAGCCAACGGACCACGCACGTAACCTGGGCTTCATCCTGGACTCCTCCCTCTCGATGACCAGACAAGTCAACGCCGTATCGTCATCATGCTTCAACACCCTGCGCATGCTCCGAAAGATCTTCCGTTGGATCCCCACTGAAACCAGGAAGACGGTCATCCAGGCCCTCCAGCCGACTGGACTACGGGAACGCCCTCTACGCTGGAACCACGGCCAAACTTCAGAAAAGACTCCAACGCATCCAGAACGCCTCCGCACGACTCGTCCTGAACATCCCCCGACACAGCCACATCTCCTGCCACCTGAGAGACCTGCACTGGCTTCCCGTCAGCAAGAGGATCACCTTCAGACTCCTCACGCACGCACACAAGGCTCTCCACGACCTGGGCCCCAAGTACCTCAACGACCGCCTGACCTTCTACATGCCCGCCCGCCAGCTACGGTCGACCAGCCACGCCCTCGCCGCCGTCCCACGCATCCGCCGAGCCACCGCCGGTGGAAGATCCTTCTCCTACCTGGCAGCCAAGACATGGAACTCCCTCCCCATTCACCTCCGACTAACCCAGGACCATCTCTCCTTCAGGAAGCAACTCAAGACCTGGCTCTTCGAGCAGTGACGGCCCCCCCTCCCCCAGTGCCTTGAGACCCCCCCCGGGTGAGTAGTGCGCTATACAAATGTCATGATTGATTGATTGATTGATTGCGGGCTCATTCCACCCGAGCCACGGCGACTACAACTGCCCTGGGCCGGGGAGTGCCCTTGCAGTACATCTGTCAGGCAGCTACGTGGGCATCGCTGCACATGTTTGCAAGACACTACTGCCTGGACAGGGTTAGGGATATCCCCTTTCAGGGCCCTAGTTTCAATGGCACCAGTGTTGGTTTTTAACATGGCTCAGCGCTTCTGGCGCGGAAAAGCTGTGTCTAAGAACTGACGTCAGCACGCGGAGGCGGGTGTAAGTACTCCGACGTCATCATGGCGCCGACGACGGACCCGGAGCCGCAGACGACGCCTACCGACGCGCAAGGGTACTGCTACGCAAATTTTTTTTTAATTTCCGGATCCAGTCTGACGCCTGGGGATATTCTAAGGTAAGGAATCTATCACTAACTAATGTCTCTTACAGATATATTGTTACACAAGTAGTAACTTGTGCATTTCTGCCACCGGCTTATGTCTCAGTTTGCACTCAAAAGCGGTACAGCCCCTCTATAGTTCTACTGGTATGTTGAGCCCTAGCTACAATCAAATGGTCCCAATTCAATTTATTATTGAATACATTCTCCAAATTTTTAAAATTGGGTACCTTATCAATGGTCTTTTCGTTTACCACAAATTTTCTCATTTTAGTATGTTTGGGACCACATGGCATGATAAAAGATTTACAAAAATTTACTTTTAGGTCCAATGCCGTCATAGAGTCAGAAAAAGCAATCAATGCTTTTTGAAAGCGCCGGGAATCCCTTTTTGGGTAGCTGCACGCCTTATAAACTTAAATAAAATAAATAAATAAAGCTATTGGCCGTTAAAGCCATCAAAACCGTATCATCGGCATATGACAATAAAGGGTCCAGCTGACCTCCTATACTGAGATAATCCAACTGCTGGTCTAATAAGAATTTCTCTACCCCATTTGTATATAGAAGAAATAAAAAATGGGCCTAGTCTTCTCTCCTCCTGAGCCGTAGCGAATGGAGACAGTGGTTGACGCATGCAACCTTCGTAACAGGGTAATAAGAGCTTCTTCAAATCCCATTTTCTCCATAAGTGTCCACAGCCTACCCTGGCTCACTGTCTCAAAAGCACTGGATAAGTCCATGAAGGCCAGGTGTATCAAACCCCCTTCCTTGGCCTTCATGTACTTACCCATGATTAGAGCGAGATTGACAGTGTTCGTTTGTCCCCATTCCCTTCCTGAAACCGTATTGAGTAGGGGACATAAGATCAGTGCCATTGGCCCATGATTCCAGGCGAGCAAGAATTACCCTCCCAGGACTTTGCATGTAGCATCAATTAGAGAGATGGGCATAGCACACAGGGTCATTCCTGTTATCTTTCTTATATATCGATACCACCACTGCCTCTTTCCATGAACTGGGGATGTGGTCCACAATTACTGATTTAAAAACATTTACCAACAGTGGTGCCATAATTGTAGATTGCATTTAAACAGATCCAAAGACACCCCATCTGGTCCTGGGGCCTTTGAGGAAGTACCCTTTGTCAGAGCCTCTTCAACCTCACCAAGAGAGATAGATAAACTGAGTTGATTCGCAGTTTCAGAATTAATTACTATTTTATCTCTTTGATCATACGGTGATAAACCTTTTGGGTTAAATATATGTGTGAAATGTGATTCCAAAACACCCCCTGTTATTGTTGATTCAATAGTCCTTACATCATTGTTGAAGAGGGGACGATTTATGACTTCCCAAAAGCCCTTTGAATCATTGAGAGCACTAGCTCTCTCAAGATCTTCCCAGGTAAGTCTTCTTAATTCCTCTTTCCTGAGTCTGATTACATTTTTATAGGTTTGTCTCGCTATCCTAATTAGTTCCTTATCGCGGGGGACTATGTGCAGGGCCATTTTAAGATCATTTTGTGCTCTGGAGCACTCTCATTGAACCATCTAATTTCATGTGGGTCCTTTCTTCTCACTGTTCTTATTAAATGATTGGCCACATCTTTACAAATTCTTTCAAAGCACTGTATAACCTCTCCGGGTTGGAATCATCAGATACACAGGTCATAACTTGACTAAAATTAGATTTCACCATCTCCTTCTCAAAATCTAGTGCGTTTATGTTGCTCCATATTCTCACCTCCTGATTAGGATGGTATGTTAATGGGCATTCATCACTGTTGCTCCTTGGTGCTGTTCCATACAGACAGGCAACAAGGGGGTTGTGATCACTAGTAGTGTTAGGTTCTACCGCAAAGCTATCTAACAGATGGGCACATTTTCTAGATATCAACATGAAGTCGATACTACTTGACCTAATTCCTCCCAAAAATATGGGGTACTGTATAGGTGGGGAACAAACCAAAGTATCAACAAAACATAGTTTATTTACAACAATGATGGTATTTAACGCTTCACCCTGTAAACAGTGCTTAGAATGGGAAAGCGGTTGGATTTCAGTGTCTAAGAACCCACATACTGTTTGCGAACTATGCTGACACAAAGTACAATTGAAATCACCCACTCATATTATACATAGAGGAAAACCTTTAACCGCAGCCGTCTCAATTTCTTCTTTGAGGGTATTAATGATCCCACAATTATTCTGATCAAAAATATTACAATAAAAGTTAATTAATAATATTGGGACATCAATCAAATTACGGATCAGAATAATCTGATACCGGGGGAATCGACTATGTCCTCAATCTTTATAGATCCATATTTAACAGAAATCAAAGTCGCCAATCCTCCTTTCGCTCTCCCTGCAGTGGATGTAATTGTCTCAACATTAAATGAACGGAAACCATTGATAACATCATCCCTGCTCCATGCTTCCTGGGTGCAAATGATATCGAATGTTTTGATATATTGTAGCCATACCTCATCTGATAGTCTAGTTCTAATACCCTCAATGTTCCATGAAATGAGCCTCATTGGGCATTCATTTCGATGGTAACCTGCAGCCCCTGCCCCATCTATATTAAAGATGGGCTGTGCTAATGGTGCCATGTCTGAATCCCAAATAGCCCTCCCTTCACTTTCTGAATGCAAATGTAATGGGCAATTTGGGCCGTCCTCTGGATCGGGTAAATGAGACTTCCACTATTTCATTTAGTGATTATGGGGCTGTCTCTAATTCATTATTTATGATATCTATTTTCCACAGACCTCCTAGGTTTGAGGCCAGTCAGTCAATATCTCCCAGGCCACTTAGTGCCTCATAGCAGTTTGGGTGATCCCAGGGAGGATGCTCAGAGTATGGATTTTCTTGTCTAGATTTCTCCTTTTCTACAGCAAGCCATGGAGGTCTAGGTGGCTCATAAAAACAGCCCAGCCGCAGAATAAAAATCCCCCTTGAACATACAGACCAGGTGTTTGTCCTTTCTAAGATTGTCGTAACGAGGCGTGGAGATCTAAAGGTTAGTACAATACAATCACCTGAACATTTCTTAGTGGATTTCCCCACCTACCTATGTCCAGCGCGTCATTTTAAATTCCACAATCAACACTTCATCAATCCCCGTCCTCTCTCTCAGGAAATGTAATGACTTGTTCCTCAGTGACGACCAGTGCTCTGATTCACTGGGTGACAACGGGGGAACATTGGCTAGAATAGTATAAGGAGTTGCTTCAGGTAGTAAATGTAAGTTGGTATGTGGACCACCTGGTGTTCTTTGATGAGGCAGTCTACCTTCCATGTTACTTGGGGTCTGCGGTCTCTTGCTATTAGTATGAAAGCCACTTGGAACCTGTGTAGTCTGGGCATGCCTGGGAATTAAATCTTTTACCTGAAAAGAATTCTCACTGCAATTTAATATTGGTTTGCTGCCCTTGAGCATAGCTGGTCATTCTGGTTTTTACTTCTATCACAGGATTTATGTTGATCTATAATCCTATCCTTAACAGTGCTTTTAGCCCCATTATTTATTGCTATGTTTTTGCTACGGCTTACCACCGGTTTTTCAAGATTCGATAACCTAACCTCAATGTCGGTTAGCCTTTGCATCAGTTGATTTAAAAGAGTCGCAACCGTGGATTCCATTTTTCCCAAAAATCAACCTCCGTTGGTAATGCCCCCCAAGGCTATTTCAACGCTGGTTTGAGCAGACACCTGGTTATGCTCTATATCATTATGTTTATTCTTACTCCCCAAGGACTTGGGCAAAAGGAAGTTTTGTTTATTCAAAGTTTGACCCTTTCTTTTCTTAGAGGGCGGTGCAAGACTATTCAGATGTTTAGTTTTAGATTTAGCTTTTTGACCCCTTGTGACAACTTTTGGCCTGATTGATTTTACAGGCTGATCACATGTATCAGGACCGTCAATGATTTCAGAGTCCGAGGTGGTTAAATGTAATCTATTTTGGGATACATTTGCTTACAAATTCAGTTGAGGAACTGGGGCACTAATAACAGAAATAACAGGCACAGTCCGATTTTTGGTGTTTTGGGGCTCCAAAGACAGTCTCCGCTCTATAAGTTCAGTTTCATGGATGAGTGCCGGCTCGGGGTTCTATTGAAAAGCATCCAAGGCCCTGCCCATTTCCAGACTTAGGCCTACTCATGATACCCTCCCTCTAAACAAAACAAGGCCACAGAGGCGTATTAATATAGCAGTACCTTGATAGTTAAGCATTCATTTGGTCCGAATCCGTTGGCAGACATTAGTAACGTGGCCCAGCCCGGCCTCCTTCGGCCTCTGATGGGTGCAGACGGGCTGGGCGTGTGAGTCCGTGTCCATGTGAGCCTTTAAAGTGCCAGCTGGCGGGGGAAGCTGATGCGGCTCCTGCTGCGAGGCGCCCTGGTCTCTGTGGTCCTTGCCGCTCCTGCTGACCTCCAGATACACCCGCACCACTTAGAGGCCTGGCTGCTCTACGGTCGGGGCTCCGTGCAAGCGGCAACGCGCATCAAGCCACTGTACTGTTGGCCTGCCAACGATAGGCGAGTTTCTCATCTGATGTTCATTTGCATTAAATTAGCTTCAGTGTTACCTGACTTTCACAAGTCTTTGGAGTTGCATGTTGCAGCACAGAATAGAGGTGTCAGTCCTCTCTTCACCCCCAGGACACGTCCATTTGTGTAATGTATAATCTCCCCGGGGCCACACTCCTCTCTATTATGTTAGTCCTTTGCTTAGCTGTTGCGAGGGGACTAGAGAATCCAGCAGAGAGTCGTTCCCAATGGGCAATCTTTATTAAATACTGGGCCACTTGTTGAATTCTGAAAGTAGACGGTGTGTGCGATGTTGTGTAGGCCCGGACGGATTTTCAGTTATGCCAGAGTAATTAAGGTAAGATTGATAATTCTGCTTTACTCTTTGACATGAAGTTATTGATAATAACACAATAACGCTCACTTGCATAATTAAGAATAATTTTGTGGAAAAAATCCTACAGAGAGCACATTTAGCGAGCACAAGCAGCTGCTTGCGCTTGCTATTGGTGTTCCGTTGCATTTAATGTTATTTCTTAGCTCAAAATGCATCCTCATGTCTATTTGGGCGCAATGGGGCATTTTGCGTTAAGAAACTCGCGCTAAATGCCGAATTATGCTACACAGAATTGTGCAAATTACTTACACCCTGAGTGTTGTCTTACTTCTTAAGATGATCCTAGCGAAATAAAGGTTGGAGGCTTTAGCATTTTGTATCATGCATGGTTTTTTTAAATAATCACATTAACAACTAATAATTTAGAATGGTCTATGCTCAAATGACAAGGGTCAGTGTACCTGCTAGTCAGCTCTGCGGTAGCTGAAAAACTGAGTCCTCTCTTCCAGGATTTAGACTGTTGCTTTGCGAGTTACTGGTCAGAAGTACAGCCTGCTTACCTTACTGGCTATCACTAAATCTTTCATAATTTTTTTTGTTTTTGTTTTCCAGCCAATGCATGACGACTATGACTTAAGGCAAGAGCAATTGAACAAAGCTTCTCTTCTTTCTTCAAAAAAGTTTCTGGAAAACTTGTTGGAGAAATTTAATTCCCATGTGGTACGTCCTCTTTATTTTGTACATTTAATGGTGAAGGAAAGATCTGATGTTTTCTGTTGGAGATGTTTTATTTATGAAAAAGTAGCTCTGGCTTTTTATTTGACTTGTTTTGTCTAAATTGTCATAAATGTGATATTTGTTTTGCACAAATTCATATTTCTGTTCAAGAGCAACCACAAACCATTAATGGCTTTGTTAAAATCCAAAAATCTGTACCAGTCAGAGCCTTCCTGGAGCTGTGATGTACGTAGTAGTAACATGTGACAGTGTCTCAACGGGAATCAGTGAGGAGATAATAATTAATGTACTCCTTGAATCATATTCCCTCATTGATTCCTGTTGAGACATTTGTGCATGTTACTACAGTTTTTCCAGGACTGTGATGGGACTACGGGTGTCTCCTGTGGTTGTTAATACATGATGTTCATAGTAGCACAGCTCTGTTAGTGGTGCTGCACGATGGGTGGTACACACATACTTAACTGCTGGCGCTACCACGATGAATGATTTCCTAAACCTGTTAATGTAACCCAAACCTTCACAGACTCCCAGTCTGTTACACTTTCTAAGGTTTGTGTTCCTTCAACCATATTTTTCTGGCTTTATAAAATGATCAACTTTTTCAGAGGTAAGGGAAACCTTAACACATGCCAATATTGTTGTCCACTTGTCATTTCCCTTTTTTTAATTTCAGAATTTATTTGAAGACACAAAAATAGAAATATCATGAACTTCATGACAAAACCTCACACTGAAAGTTGAATATTCGGTATATACATGCATAAATTGCAGTATACCAACTTAGAGTTGCTCCGTTTCACGGGACGAGAGAGAAAGATAGCTATAAGAAAGGATACACAGTACGAAGAAAAGAGAAGGACGGGAACCAAGAGTTACACTGCACAGAGTCAATGTGTACAATTCCGAATACATGACGATAAATCAATATATAAGCTATTTGTGGAGGTTTCATTTTTTCCTGATACGAGTCCAATTTTCCCCAAATAGGTTGTATTTTGGATTTTCATGGGAATTGTTGGAGTTTGGTGGTGATAGCTCCTCTTGTATGTATTAGTATATCTCTCCAAATTTGGATAGAAGCTTTAGTTGTACTTTTCCAATTGCAAAGAATGATCTTGCATCCATGCGTGAGAATGAGGTCTAAATGATATCAATCATTGACATCTGTAATAAGTGGGTTGTGCTGAACCATTAGCACATAAGAAAAACAAAAAGTATTTTCAATCTGCAACATAGCTTCAATAAAATATTTTGTCAGCATTTTTTGATTAAGAAATTAATTATTTTTTGCCAAACGTTCTTCATAAGCGACAGTAAAATCATATAATGTCTCTTTTCAATTTATAGAGATAATCGGTAATTTAACATATCTTAACCGGGTCATTGTATCCTTTCGAGTAAAATAATGTTTAGGCTGTTTTAAAATCAGTTAATTATTTAATTCAATGAGCAAGATCTGTAGATACATCTAATGGTGCATCTGAATGGTAAATGGAAATGTAGTTTGCAATTTTGAAAGAAAAAAACATGCGACCCAGCAGATTTGCAATCAAAGGAATGAACATAGATCCATGAGTAGAGAAATAGAATGTAAAGCAAAATAGATAGAAAATGTAGTGTGCATAGAGTAGAACTATCTACTCAAAGCAAGGTTTCGAGAGGAACATACATTGCAATGAACGAAAAAATAAATAGAAAAATTAAGCAATACTTTCAGTCCCGACACTCAAAACCCCGCTCACCACATCATTGAACAGAAACTTTGGGAAGATGTTACTCCCCCAGTGTTAAGAAAATGAAAATAAAATTATAATGTTAGGACCTTATGCTAAATAAGTAATCTGTAGCGTTGTAGATCTAGCTATTAAAGAGGTACAGGAAAAATAATTTCAAACACCATGGGTACACATGTAGAGAAATTGTCTTGAACAATAGCCCTAACTTTCAATAATGTTCAAATAAAATACAAAATAGTATAACCTTTTTTGCAAAAATGCAACAAACATATACATCCTCTCCGATAGCAAGGAATTACGGAGGTGGGGCTCTGTACAGCTCTTATCAACTGTCAAAGTTTGAAGAGTAGATTCAAAGACAATACGTAGGATCTACACGCACAGAATAGATGTTTCCATTTCTGAATCATCTAGTTCATCCGAAATTCTTTGTTGGGCAGAAAAATCATGTAAGAAATTGGATTGTTGGTTGACTGGGGTATGAGCCCTGGTCAAGCAGCGCCCACAGTCCTTGTCAGGGTGAGCCAAAAGCCAAGCCTAAATTAACCTGGGCTCAACCGTCTGGTAGCTTGGATTCCATACCAAGTTAGAACAATAGAACGTGCAGCCGAAGCAATACGTGGGTTCTGAGATGTAGCGAGGCTGCGATGCGAGGGCCTGTGTCGGCGTTGAGGATGCAATGTGAAGTCCGATGTCTAGGATGTGGAGCTGCTAGGCTGTGATGTAGATTCAGTCATTATCGTCTAGCCAGTCATCGACAAGAGATACGAGGGTCTGCGGCAGAGGTGCATTGCAAAGCGGCGGTTCCAATGGGCAGCGATACGAAGCTTTGCAGCTTGTTCAGTCCACGCAGCAGTGGCAATGTATTGGTTCTGCTTGGGTTTGCGCAGCCGAAGATATGCATCAGTTCCTCTGGATCTGCACAGCATAGCAGAACACCTGAAGCCCACTTCTAAGGGTCCAGTATTGGGATAGCACTACTTGGCAGGGTAAACTCTCAGATGGCGGAGTCAAGTGCAAGTTTGTTGGAAGCCTGTTGTGCCGCTGAGGCTTCAGATCACGAGTCCAGCCATCTAGCTCTTGAAGTCACAGTCTGTTCTGGGTTCAGGAGATGCAGGTTCAGTCCTTCTCACCCAGGCAAAAAGGCAGGAGGTCAGCTCAGCAGGGTAGCAGTTCTTCAGCGCAGCAGTCCAGTGTAGTGACAGTAGTTTCAAGAGCACAGCAGCCCTCCTTCCTGACAGCGTATCCACCGGTCCAGAAGAATACTGAAGAATTGGTGACTGAGGTCTAGTATTTATACCCAGTTGTGCCTTTGAAGTGGTGAAGAGCTTCTAGAGGCATGCCTTTGATGTGCACAGGTGCCCTGCCTTCCTGGCCCTGGTTACAAACTAACTACGGAGGGTATTCAGCCCTTTGTGTGGAGGCAGGACACAGCCTATTCAAGTGTAAGTTGTGCTTAGCCCAGCTCCTCCCTTCCTTCCTGCTAGTAATGGCCCATCCAGTCACACCTAAGATCCACACTGCGTGTGGCTGTGTAGGAAGTATAGGAAAAGCCCAACTGTCAACTACACCCAGTCCGGACCCGGACCCAGACCAAGTGGCCAAGGCATGAAAATAGCAACTTAAAAAACTTTTTAATTTAAAATCCGACTTCACCAGAAGTAATTCTTTTTTTCATTACAATTCCAGAGACACCAAACATGAATTTAATTCTTGTTCCCATTTGGAAATTTCCCTTAAAAAATGTAATAAGGTAACTCCAATGTTATCCTATGGGAGAGGTAGACCTTGCAGCAGTTAAAAAACACATTTAATATATGTAAAACCTAAAGGTACATGGCCTAATTCTTAAATAAATGTCATTTTACCTCTACGCAGTCCAGGGCCTATTCGAGTGGGATGACATATGTATCAGAAAGGAAAGTTTGGGCCTGGCAAAAGGTTTATTTTGCCTGGTTGACATGGCAATTTAAAACTGCACAAACAGGCTGCAATGGCATTCTTGAGACATGCTCGAAGTGCTACTTAAGTCGGTGCATGTTTTCTGATCTTGTTCTCAGACCCTATTCCATTCCATTCAATAAATAGGCACGGAAAATGACAATATATAGCAATTGTCATAATTTTTTTTTCATCCATCTAAATTAATTTGGTGTTCAATTATTCTTTAATATTCTATATGTTTTGTAAGTCTTCAGTTTAGTTATGAAGCGAAACAGCTGATTTGTTGCTCGATCAGTTCATTCCAAAGCTCTATTCTTATATTCCACAGTCGGAATCAGCATAGATAAAGCCCTTGCATCAGGTCTTCCACTTTTGTGCATGTAACATGTTAGTCCTTTCCATTGATATGCCCTTATACATTAAAGTGTGTTACGTTTTATGATCATTTTGTTTGCTATTCATGCTCAGTGTTTATGACTTGTCCTTGCAAGTGACTTTGTAAAGCTTTTCTGACTTTGTTCCCTGGAATGATGGCAGCGCAGTATTTTCAGTGTTGCAAGATCTAGAAGTGTCTATATGTCTAGCAGTAATTGCGAAGCTTTGTTCTGCACTAATGCTTCCACTTTGTCCTCCTTTTAGGGTCACGGGACAGGTGCCCTTGTTATTAGTTCTCTTTTGGACTTCCTTACATTTGCCCTGTGTGCTCCATATAGTGAGACAACAGAAGGGCAGCAGTTTGATATGCTGTTAGAAATGGTAGCATCCAATGGAAGAACTCTCTTTAGACTATTCCAGGTGAGTCTGAACCTTGTTACTTCTGGTCTTTCCTTAAACACTTGACATACATTATTGTCCTGTAAAATAGGTTATATATATTTTTCTAATTTTCAAAAGCTAAACATCTGAACAACTGTTTAAAGTTGCAGTTTACCACAAAATGGTTGTGGTATTATAATGTCTGTACATGGTAAGTTCGTTGGTTGGGTAGATTTAAAGAATAAAATGTGTACTTTCTTACAATTTCACATAAAAAGCCACCTGACTGACATTAATTATATTACAATATTATCCTCAGTTAGTGTAACCATCGAACCTATGAACTATAGCTGGTGGCAAGTATTATGTCACTATTTCATTATTATTTACAAAGGGTATAGACTTACAGTGGATCCGACATGTGTCCTGAGAATACCATGGAGTCAAGCCACTAGGCAGAAACATGTTGACACCATAGTGGGGTTGGTGTACTTGTTCTCTGATACCCCACACCCAATTTTTAATGCCAAGTGGTACCCTACGAACTAAAAACCATACTCCGCTACCATATTGGTTTTTAACTTATTGCACGGATCTCAGGGTGTGGGCCTGCTTTCCATTAAACTGATGTTTTTGGAGAGCATGGGATATCCTATGATGAAGCATGGCACCTGGTAAGTGTGTGAGGGCATCCTGTCAAACTTTTTTTGTTTGTTCAGAAACATACTAGTAATGATGAAATAATAACATGTAATATAATTATTCTCACTCAGATTGCTTTTTGTGTGAAATAGGATTGTATTGGAAGCCAGCTTGCCCTTGAGGGTATAGACTTACAGTTGATCCGACATGTGTCCTGAGAATACCATGGAGTCTGTTGAGCCACTACGCAGAAACATGTTGACACCATAGTGGGATTGGTGTACTTGTTCTCTGATACCCCACATCCAATTTTTAATGCCAAGTGGTACCCTACGAACTAAAAACCATACTCCGCTACCATATTGGTTTTTAACTTATTGCACGGATCTCAGGGTGTGGACCTGCTTTCCATTAAACTGAAGTTTTTGGAGAGCACAGGACATCGATCAGAATTCGGCTGCTAGAGCCATTTTTGGATTACCGCGAAGGGCTCGAGCGTCGGAGTTGCTTGAGAGACTTCATTGGCTTCCAATAGCCAAGAGAGTCACTTTTAAGATCTTGACTCTGGCTTTTAAAGCTCTCCACTCGACTGGCCCTTACTACCTCAGGAAACGGCTGGCCTTCTATGCTCCCAGAAGGTCATTAAGGTCTGCTTTACAGGCCAAAGCCGTTGTTCCTATCATCAGACGTGCTCGTACTGGAGGACGCTCCTTCCGGTACCTGGCACCTCGGTGTTGGAACGAGCTTCCCTTTGCTCTCAGAACTACTTCCAACTTGCTTGTTTTTCGAAAGGAATTGAAGACTTGGCTCTTCTCCCAGTAATTCTGTGCCGCCGTGCGGAGGGCGCTGTGTTGTGTACTTTTCTTCTATCTCTCTTTGCCAAAGCGCCGGGACACTCAATCGAGTAGCCGTGCGCTATAGAAGAGCACTTTATAACATAACATAACATAACATCTTATGATGAAGCATGGTACCTGGTAATTGTGTGAGGGGATCACTGACATAATATAGAATGACAAAATATAGACTTACCAAAATATAGTCACCAAAATATAGAATGCCAAAATATCGAATTCCTATCTACAAACACGTAAGTAAAAAAATATCGAATCCAAAATATAGTCTGTAAAAAATAGTCAGTCAAAATATCGAATTTTTTTAAATGTCTTAAAAGTAATTTAAAATTAATGAAATAATAAATATAATTAACTAAAACATACTTAAAAATACTCAAATAACCTTAAAATTAAGATATAATTAATTTAAGTAAATAATAAAAAATTTACAATATTTTACCGTAGGATAGCAGGAGGGTAACATTTAATATTACCACTCCAGAGAGTGCAACAGTAGGGAAAGCGTTGGATAGCGTAGGGGTAAAAAAATACTATTCCCACTCCAGAGAGTGCAACAGTAGGGAAAGCGTTGGATAGCGTAGGGGTAAAAATGACTATTCCCACTCCAGAGAGTGCAACAGTAGGGAAAGCGTTGGATAGCGTAGGGGTAAAAAATACAATTCCCACTCCAGTGAGTGCAACAGTAGGGAAAGCGTTGGATAGCATAAGGGCAAAAATTACTATTCCCACTCCAGAGAGTGCAACAGTAGGGAAAGCGTTGGATAGTGGGAGGGTAAAAATTACTATTCCAACTCCAGAGCGTGCAACAATAGGGAAAGCGTTAGATAGCGTAGGGGTAAAAATTACTATTCCCACTCCAGAGAGTGCAACAGTAGGGAAAGCGTTGGATATTGGAAGGGTAAAAATTACTATTTCCACTCCAGAGAGTACAACAGTAGGGAAAGCATTGGATAGCGTAGGGGTAAAAATTACTATTCCCACTCCAGAGAGTGCAACAGTAGGGAAAGCGTTGGATAGCGGGAGTGTGAAAATTACTATTCCCACTCCAGATAGTGCAACAGTAGGGAAAGCTTTGGATAGCGTACGGGTAAAAATGACTATTCCCACTCCAGAGAGTGCAACAGTAGGGAAAGCGTTGGATAGCGTAGGGGTAAAAAATACTATTCCCACTCCAGAGAGTGCAACAGTAGGGAAAGCGTTGGATAGCGGGAGGGTGAAAATTACTATTCCCACTGCAGTGAGTTTAACAGTAGGGAAAGTAAAGATTTAATATATTATAAAAAATAAATTGAATATCAATACCAATAAAACATTAATTGAAATTAATAACCAGTTTAATATTATGTAATAATTAATTAGAAATACAACTACATATTAGTTATTAAAAATTAATAACCTATTCATAATTATTTAACAACTAATTAATTTTCAATAACAAAAACTAATTAATAATAAAAATTAATACCAATTAAAAATTAACAGTAAATTAATTATCAATACACAAAAAGTATTTTTAATATGTAATTAATTACAATTACATTACTTCCCACCCTATTCCCCTATAAACCCACATCCCACTACAGAAAATACATTAATACAATTATCATAATTATCAAATATTTAATTAATACAAAATAATTACCAATTAATAAAAATTAATTGCCAATTAATAGAAATTAATTACCAATTAAAAATTAATTAACAATACATTTAAAATCAATACCAATAAATGAAAAAAATTATTTACTTAATTACAATTAAATTACTTCCCACCCGATTCCCCTATAAACCCACAACCCGCTACAGAAAATAAATTTAGTAAATTAACATAATTAACAATTAATCAATGAATACAAATTAATTGGCAATTAATAAAAATTAATTACCAATTAAAAAATAACAAATTCAAAATGAATACCAATAAATAAATTAAAATATTTAATTAATCACAATTAAATTACTTCCCACCCTATAACCCACAACCCGCTACAGAACTAAAAAGCAAAATTAAATTAAAAATATTAATGTTTGCTAAAAATTAATATTTAATTTAATATAATTAAATTACTTCCCACCCTATTCCCCTATAAACCCACAACCCGCTACAGAATTAAATTACACAAAAATTAAATAACATAAAATTCATTGCTTAAAATACATTAAACATACATTACAAAAATTAATATACACTTTTCACACATATACTAACATACAAAACACTTTAAAAAAATTGATATTATTGAAAAATCGATATATTTAATGCCTATATTGTATACTTCGATATTTTGACTTCTATATTTTGAAAATCGATATTACTTACCTTAAATTCGATATTTTTAACCACTATATTGTGTCCATTCGATATTTTGTCCATTCTATATTTTTACTTCGATATTATGTCCATTCTATATTTTGGAATCGATATTATGACTGTTTACCGTGTGACGGCATCCTGTCAAACTTTTTTTGTTTGTTCAGAAACATACTAGTAATGATGAAGTAATAACATGTAATATAATTATTCTCACTCAAATTGCTTTTTGTGTGAAATAGGATTGTATTGGAAGCCAGCTTGCCCTTGAGGACCTGTTCCTTTGGTTTCCCACCTGTGAGATTGTCCATGGTTCTTGTGGTTTGATACTTTCTTAGTGTGTCACAGTGTCATTTTTTCTGTATTTTTTCCTTTCTGTTTATTTTCAGATTTTTCCTTTTTCCCCAATAGCATTGTTTGGGGAATTAACTATCCCAATGTTAGCCACACATCACTGTGATTTCTCTCCAGATATTACCCTCACTAAAAGTTATTGAACCCCTACGAAACGTGCGTTTGCATTCTGAGGACTAGGTTAAAGCTTTAAAACTATGGTGGAAGAAATGATGAATCAAGAAAGATTCAAAAAAGGAGTTCTGAATTCTCATATGTAAGGTGAGGTAACACATGCATGACAATGGCTCTCTCCAGCAAAATGGATACTGACCAAGTAATAATGACTCCTCATAAAACAAGCACCATCTGACTGCAGCGTGTATCCATCAGTCAGTGGTCTCTGACTGAGCAAATAACATCATTGTCCTAACACCACAGGTGTCTACCACCAGGTGTGTATTGTCTAGCAAGAAAAGGAGCATTTACTCTATGCCCCTGGGTTAGTGGAAACTGGCTTGATCAAGATAGAAGACTAAATTTGTAAAGTGTTGCATTAACATATTTTTACTCAGCTGAGAGATAAAAGGAAACAGCCTGTCTGTGGGGTTCAGCAACTTTCTTTTTTTAAATGGTCTTAATGTTCTGTCTGTAAAGCGCATGGGTTGGCGATGGAGGAAAGAAAGACACAAGATTTTGCAGAATGATTGAACAACTACTTGTTCTTGACTTCATGGTAACCTTAGCAGCAACATTTATGACAAATATAATAGGAATTACCTTGACGGACAGAAGTGTGAGGACTGCTAGGGTACTGAAAAACCATTGCCCTAGTTGTAATTTGGGAGATTTAAGGGGGCACAGAACTGCCGAACAAAATGAGCTAACAAGAGGTCTGTGAAATCGAAAAGGCACCACTGCTGCCACAATTCATGGAACAATGACCAAAAAAACTCCAGTCCTATCCTCACAGAAATCATAAACATAGAATATCACCATTCTTATCTTCATCCATGTAGTCTGTGCACACTTCGAGCTGGAGGTCGATACTGCATTGTCACAAAAGTACGTGCTGTCTCCATAGTAGAAAACAGGCCACCCTTTTCTCTCTGGAATAGCCATTTCAAAATCACAAAGTCTGCATTGCAGCGCCTAGCTAAAAAACCTGCCCGTTTAGGAGTAGGAAATGGTAAACCCTTTCAATACAGAGGAGAATAATTATGGAAAAGGGTGCCTACTAGGTCAAGAGTACATAAGGTTAAACTAGATACACTGCTCCTTTAGGGAGTCAGCTGCTTTCCTCTTCTAGCATTCACTATACTGGGAGTTTGCCTCTTAGGTGAAGTCTTTTTAGAAAGCAAGTTCAAGCTACTTACTATCTTTGTTGTTGAAATTATTGACAAGCGATGAGCAGTAGCGTTTTCATGATTTCTGCCTAATGCAGAACTAGGATTACTAGTAAGTAACATTTTCTAGTGGTTGAGTGCTGGCTGCGCTGAAGCCTTTTTGAAGTAAAGCACAGTTACTTTCAATATACAAGGCATTTAGCGGCAAAATAATTATCATTGCCCAAGACTCTGTTCACTCACATGCGTTTTAGCTTTCAACTTCCACTTTCAAGATAGCATCACTTGTCTATTGCCTTCTCATAAGCAATGAGGAGATTCAAGGATGTAACTGGGTACTTCAGTTTTGAAATTGGGTCTTACAGCAGACCCAACTCTTTTAAGAGTCCTAAAGATATACAGGGCATAGGTTGCCTATACACACACACACACACACACACACACTCAAAAGTTAGGTTTGTGGTGGCCCGTTATAAGAAAGAGTTTACTGGGATGTTTAGTTAGGATAAATAGTTAGCACTTATTCTGCTGTCAGATCTCCTGTACTGATAACAATTCTAAAGAGAAAATGATCTCCAAAGGGTGTTTGGGTGCTTGCCACCACTTGAAGGACATTGTCTGGACTGGCAGTTCACTTTCGGGTAGGGCTTCCTTAAATAGGAAGCCTCTGTGCAAGTTGACCTCCTACTCTTGTAACAATATGCCGTGAGATTTCGAGACATAGCCAGTCTTTTGCAATTAAAGCAAAGTGCTGGGCAGGGCTTGACTCAACTTGTTAATGCACTACAATGTTGTAGCCACTAATTTCACCTTAACCAAAAGCAGGTCCCTGCATACAACGAAACCTATTGTTGTGTAGACACACACATGGCTAACCTAGTGCTGTAAATTTTGTTCTTGGTCTGTGGGGGTCTTCAAACTAACATGAATTAGGAAACGTTTGTTCCACTCTTATTTTATATCCATTGTTTAGCCTTCTCCCCACTCTCGTCCAATTTCCCTTCCCCTGCTGGTGCATTCACTCTTTTCAGTAAATATTTGTAAGTGCTCTTTGAAAGTGTCAGGTGAGAGAAGCACACAGTGCTTTGTGTTCTTAAGTTATGTAGATTTGTATGATGCAACTTATGAGGGTATCCAGCCACTGGAGCAGGAGCGTAGGCCTAGCAGTGCTACGAGTTGAACAGCCAGGTCTGTTTCTTGCGGAAGTTGAGAAGTGGAGCGGCAGTACCGATGTGTAAAGGGCGTTATTTCCAGGTTTTGGCTGTGAGGAGGAAGAAGGGGCACACGTCTGTCTTGCTTCTGCGGATGCTGGGGATTTGTGTGAGGGAGAGCGAAGTGTAGCCTAGCTGTCTGGAGGGATATTGGTTAGTTAGTCAGTCATTGTATGCTGTATTGTGGAGGGCTTTGTAGGGGTGAATGAGCAGCCTAAATGTGCACCTTTTCTCGAAGGGTACCCAGTGTAATTCAGTGAGGTAGGGAGTGTGATGTGAGCGTTTCTGGGGATGTTTAGAATGAGTCTGGTGGTGGGGTTTGGATAGTTTGAAGTCTTTGTGTAAGTTGGTTGTAGATTCCAACTTACAGTGCGTTGCCATAGTCGAGCCTGCTGGTGATGAGGGCCTGGGTGACCGTGCATCTTGTGTGCATGAGGAGCCATTTGAAAATCTTGCAAAGCATTCTGTGGATGTGGCAGAAGGATGCTATCACAGCATTAACCTGTTTGTTCAACGTGAGACCCCACCCACGCCACTCCCCCCACTCTGCTTCTCCATTTAGGAGCACTTCCGGCATTGTCCCAGCGATTGCGAGCAGCCCGGTGGCAGTGGGCTTGCTAGCAGGAGCTGAGGGCTACGTCCATACTTTTTAACTTTTGCGCGGTGTTACGCTGATCGAGAGCGGAGGCGCGCTTGTAATTTTAATTTTGCTTGTAAATGCATTTATTAACCTGTACTGAACATCAACAGGTCTACTAATTACTTACCTTGCTTCTTAGGGGCTGTGAGGGCTGGCTGGCAGCTAATTTTATCGCGGGCTTGTACCAGCCGTGGCCGCCATCTTGGCTTGGGCTAGATCGCCCGACCCCACCCACGCCACTCCCCCCACGCTGCTTCTCCATTTAAACGTCCCTCATGTGTCGGCGCAGCGGACGAGCGCAGCGGGAGCGCCGTAGACGCGCCGGAGTCACGCCAGAGTCCAGCCCGTCTGCGCCCGTCCGCGGCCGGCCGGGGCTAGGGGCACTTCCTAATGCTCCCCCCCTGTCCTACTCTTCCCTCAGTCTTCTGTCACTTTGGACCCCTGGCACTATCAGCCTGTCTACCTTCGATCGGCTGAAACATCTGGGTCTTCTTTCTAGTCTTCCGCCTACTCCCCCAGCCACTACAGCTGGCCTGCTCACTCCGCCCCGCACTGTCTCTCCCATCCCTTCCTCTGTACCTGCTCGCCAAACCTCGGCCTTTAACACCACGGCCGTGCTTCTCAACACCCGATCAGCAGTCAGCCACCAGTATGAGCTATTTGACTATATTGATACCCACAAACCGGATCTCTTGTTTTTAACAGAGACCTGGTTCAAGGCCGACTCCCTGCCCAATGTCCTAGCTGCCCTACCTCCCTCATACTCTACCATCCGAGCGGATCGACCGGAGGGCAGGAGAGGCGGCGGAGTGGCCCTGATAGCTCATACTGACCTCCACTCCCCATTCCGGAAGTCGACTGCTTGATAATTCGTTCTAGTTCCCACTCTACCCCCCTAACTGTTGTCCTCATCTACCGTCCCCCCCCATCCCACCCCCACCTTCGTTTCTAATCTTCAGGACACTCTCGCAACACTGGTAGTAAACAACTCGTCAGTGCTAGTTTTAGGTGACCTGAACTATTGGCCTAATGATCCTGCCGAAAGCCCTTCCTCTAAAGACTTTACTGACCTTATGATCAGCCTCAACTTCACCTCTCATGTCCACAGTCCTACTCACGCACTTGGCCACTCGCTCGATCAGGTTTGGACCCTGAACATCCCTGTCACCCCTCTTACCATTTCCCCCTGTTCCTGGTCTGACCATTTTTTAATCTCCTTTTCCCTTGCCTTAGCCCCGGCTGTCAAATTTCCGCTTCCTAAGAACATCTGGGTCAGAAAATGGGGTAAAGCTGACATGCCATCTCTGTGCACTTTCCTGGCCAACTCTAGCCCCAATCTTATCGGCCTTGCCGCCCCGGTCCAACTGGACACCATTAACAACTGGCTTACCCACGCAGGCGATGACTTTGCTCCATTAAGACGGATCACGGTTAAGCGGAATCATGCTGCTAACCGTTGGTTCACTCCTGATCTTAAGGCGAAAAAGTTGGCCGCGCGCAGAGCAGAGCGCGCATGGAGGAAAACATACTGCCCTGCCCTAAAAAAGGCCTACCTTTCCGTACTTAAGGCCTACCTTTCCGTACTTAAGGTCTACAAGCAAGGCATCCTAGATGCTAAGACCCTGTTTTATTCTAACAGGATTCTGTCTGCGGAGTCACAATCTAAAGAAATCTTCGCCACGGTACACGAGCTTGCCTCATCCAACAGAGTCACGGCCTCGATCCCCCCCTCACAACCGCTCTGCGATTCGCTCAACGATTTTTTCGTTGATAAAGTCGCAAAGATTAAGGCCAACATCCCCCCTCCATCCCCCACATTCATCAATCCTTCCCCTCCTACTGCTACCTCTAAACTCACTTCCATTCCCCTTCTGACAAAAGTCACGCTCCCTCCTCTGCTCCAAAAGGTGAAATCAGGTTCCCCTCTGGACTTTGACTTTTGAGAGATATCTTCCTAGCCTGTCCAATTCCCCCCCTTACCCTTCTGAACGATTCACTCAGGAATGGAGCGGTTCCCGCTGCCCACAAATCTGCGGCTATCATTCCTATCCTAAAAAAAGCTGGTGCCGACCCCTCATCCCCTTCCAACTACCGCCCCATTTCTCTTTTGCCTTACCTTGGCAAGGTCCTGGAAACCCATGTAACCTGCACCCTGAGCGCCTATGTGGAAAACAACCACTGCCTCTCCCCTCGGCAGGCGGGCTTTCGCCCCCTCCATTCAACGGAGAAGGTGGTGATCTCAGTGATGGACTACCTACGCGAGGGCATTGATACCAACTTACCACAGGCCCTCATTCTTTTAGATCTGTCCGCCGCTTTTGACACGGTGGACCACTCCACTCTTCTTACCCGTGTCAGGGCGGCGGGCATAGAGGGCCTTGCCCTCGCCTGAATTGAGTCCTTCCTGAGTGACAGGGCTCAGGCGGTCCACCTAGCTGGTTTCAGGGCCCCCCCTCGTAAGGTTGCTTGCGGGGTCCCCCAAGGTTCTTCACTTTCCCCTCTTTTGTTCAATTTATACATCTACCCCCTCATTTTTATGTTACAGCAGCTCGAGGTCACGGTGTTTAACTACGCCGATGACCTCCAGCTAATCTTTAACCTTTCTCGCTCCCCTTCATCCTCCCAGAATGTCCAGTCTGTTATGTTGTTCATACAAGATTGGATGAACTGCAACCACCTCAAACTCAATCCGGACAAGACGGAGTTAGTCTTGACCGGAGGTGGTTGCAGTCCCTGGTCCCCTTCCCACTGGCCATCTTCACTCGGTGTTTCCCCGCTTCCTGTTCCTAAGGTCAAAACCCTTGGTATCTTTCTTAATTCCTCACTTTCTGTTCACTCACAGGTGAATTCGGTTGTTTCTTCTTGTTTTTTTTCTCTTAGAACTATCAGGAAGATCTCTCGCTTTTTCTCCCTACCCGCCTTAAAGATCATAGTGATGGCCATGGTGCTCTCGCGCCTTGATTATGGCAATATCATCTATAATGGCGCTCCGGCCTATGCCATCCACCGGCTGCAGCTAGTGCAGAACCAGGCTGCCCGCCTGATTCACGGCCTGCCTAAATATCACCGCTCCACCCCTTTATTGCAGGCACTGCACTGGCTGCCAGTGAGAGAGCGAGCCTTATTTAAGCTTGGTTGTCTTACCTTCCAGGCTAAAATGGGCACTGCCCCGGAGTTTATCTGCTCCGCTGTTAAACCCTATGTACCGGGCAGAGAGCTCCGTTCTACCCATCAGGCACTCCTCACCACTCACCGGTTTAGGAAGAAAAAGGCGGGTGGAACCAAATTTGCAGTCCTTGCCCCTATGTTTTGGAACTCCCTCCCCGCGGAACTTCGCATGACTTCCCTTTACACTGAGTTCCGTAAAGGCCTCAAAACCCTGCTTTTCTCCCGAGCCCACGTTCTCTAAAACCTTCTCGCTCCTGCTGCCTTCTCGCAATCTAAAAGCGCCAAGAAACCGCGTGGTAAATGTGCGCTATATAAATGTTTTTAAATTCAAATTCAAATTTAAGGATGATGCTGATGTTTCTGGCATGGTCTGTGGGGGTGGGCTTTGGACCCATGTTGGGGGGCCAGCAGGAGGAGTCCCAAAGGGAGCTCTTACTTCTGAAGATTAGGATCTCAGTTTTTCCATTTTTAGTTTGTGTCCGCTCTCTCTGTCGCATTCAATTGGCCACATTGGACAAGCAGGCAGTGAAGTTGGCCCTGGTGGTATTGTATTCATGTTGATGAGGGAGAGGATGAGCTGAGTGTCATCTGCGTAAGAGACAATGTTTATGCCATTGGTTCTTATGATGCGGGCGAGTGGTGCTATATACACGTTGAACAGGGTTGGGCTGGGGGGGGGAGGAGGCCTGGGGGGACTCCGTAGATGAGCGTCTTGTGTTTGGAATTGAAAATGCAGAATCTTACTCATTGTATCCATTTTGAGAGGAAGGAGACAGTCCAACCCAGGGGAGGCCCTTGGATGCCGGAGTCCAGGAGTCTGGCGATGAGGGTGTAATGCGGGTCTGTGTTGAACGCCGTCAAGAGATTGAGCAGGGCGAGAACGGTGGTTTCTTCTCTGTCTATGGTGGACTGGATTTGTGGTCACTATCATCTCCTCAGGATCCATTTATAAAGGTCCGTGTTCAAGAAGTCCTTGACAGTAGTGAGCCACCCAATTGCTCGGCCTCGCAAACTCATGAGAGCCTTTTTGTGCTGGCCTCAGCAAGCATGATAAAGCCAAATGCTTTCCCTAGTGCTCCACTGGATCGAGGGTCCAAAAGGAATGATTCATTAGGCAAAAGGTTTTTTATCTAACTTTCTCAGGTCCTTGAACACAGTGTGCCTCTTGCAACAAACACATCTTCTGGTTTGTGGCAATGGCATTATTGCCTGCCCTCACTGAGAGCTTTAGAAATTGGATTGTTTAAACTGTACGTGATAGCCAGGCCGTGGCTAAATAGATCATGGTGGCCAGACTGGATACTGCGTATTGACGCTCGACCCATGGACAGTGTTGTTATATTGTAACTTGCTTTGATGCCCTGCTGAGTTTTCCAGAGACAGCTAAGCTTTGCTGATGGACATGCCTTTTGATAAATCCAATCCCTTAGGTGAAAAAGCAGATTTGGCTTTCGAATGGTTTAAAGATGGTACAGCTATGGATTAATCCTGTGACTGCTTTTCCCATTACTGGGCATTTCAGTGTTACCTGAGGGGCCTTGCCTAGAATCAGTACAGGCCTCTAAACCTGCCACAAAGCGGTTCACTCTTTATATGACCCCAATAAGAGCTGTGATTCCAGACAGTGTATCCTGCAATAGCTCCAGCAATCTTACATTTCAGTTTCGTCAGTCACTGCACACCTGCTTTAATTTCTCCTACAACCGCCATCTGGGACCAAAAGGGAGTAAAATTTGGTTTTGTCTATCTGTTGGGTGCGATATTACTTTCTTCCGTTTGCTCTATGACTATATTGACATAATGGAAGGCATGAAACCGTCTCCTGAGCCCTGATAAAATGGGCTTCGATGCACATGGAACTAGTCTGGAGTAGTCTGAAGTCCATGTCCAATCATAAAATCAGAGTCTTTGAAGCTGTTCATGGCCTCAATACAAAATGTACCATAAAAGGGATTACTAAATGTTGAGTGATTACTGACTAGAACACAGCATCCTCTGGTTTCTTGCAGAGCAATGTTTAAAGGCCTTTTCCAGTGGCACTGGATCCCCACCTCCACAATGGTGATGTGGAGCATGCACTGTCTCAAAGAAGAGTTCATTGGGAAGTAATTTTAAAGTTCTCCATCAAAAGATCAAGCATTTGAAAAGACCATCCAGTCTGATGTTTGTGGAGCGGGAATGCACTAAAATGTGGTGTCTTTCTTGAAAGAGTTAAACAATAGAAGTGTACGTGGACAAGATAGCAGCCATGTTTATAATCGATTAGTAAGTGGCTCTTCAGCGCTTACAAAAGCGACTGGAAAATAGGGACGGTAAAACCCAAAATTCTTTTTGCCTTTAACATCCATTTTGCAGATGCTTTTGTCAGTATTGACTCCACAGTGCTACTGGGCAATCGTCCATCATAGATTCCATTGGAGGTGTAAAAATGGTGTCAGGCTTAAATAATCTTTTGGGCTGAACCAAGATGAGATTGAAAATGTCTCAATCCAATGGCTGAACGCTGTGGAGGAAAAGAAGCAAGTGACTGAAGGAGGGTTAACCAAAGTCCCTTTTAACCGCATGCGTACGGCCTCTTTTCCCGCTGTATGCGGCATTTTTAAAATTACCGCGATTCATGACGAGCTCAGCTCGTCATCAGCACACGGCAGGTAACGCTGATGACGAGCTGAGCTCGTCATCAGCATGGAAGGGGTTAAAGTAAGTATAGAATGCAATTTGCTTACCTTGAATGTCCAAGTACCATACACATTAGACCTAAAAATAGTAAATGTTGTTTTTATGGTTTCATTTTAGAAGTAGGTGCTAATGGTCTTTTCCCTCTAATTTTTACAGCATCCTTCCATGGCAATAGTTAAGGGAGCTGGACTGGTTATGAAGGCTATAATAGAGGTGAGAAATTCATTGTTTCCGTTTTCAAATAACTATACCAGTTTCATTGTGATGAATCCAGATTTGACTGCATGATTGCGATTATCTGGTCCTTTTTCTAATTTATGAAAATTTGCATGAGCTAATCATTCAGTCCCAGATATTCACTGGCCCTACATATGCGAATATTTCATCACTATTATACTGAATGGAAACAAACATTATATCTGATTTATAATCCAGCATTTCCCCCAGAGACCACATTTCAGAGGTAGAACATAGCTTAGTACATTGCCTATCATCCCCACAACAAGGAATGACAATACATTTGATTCTTACTCTTGTAGATATTGAGAATACTTTATAAAGGAAGCATTTCTCCCTAAAGAAATTTGTATCTTATAGGACATTTGACAGATATATTTTTTATTATAATTTGATAATGGGTGTGTTTGAATATATACATAAATATGAATGGTGGATGATATAAATAACAATTTATAGTAAATTGATGAGTATAAATGTATGTTTCCATGATGATATTTCCATCAGTCTATGAACCGTGTTTGATCAGTGTCCTTTAATTGGAAGTGGCACATTAGGTCGTATACAAACATTCATTGTCCTAGGACAAAAGGCACTATTTTGTGGCATAGTCTCTCACGAGGCATGGCTCTCACCATTAGTGACATACATGAACTGTTTCGTCAGCCATGGTCATAATTACTGTTGCACCCATTCATAGATGGGCCAAATGTTTTTCTCCAAAGTTTGGAAACCAGTGGTGAGCAGGGCACAGTGGGGAGTACAATGTATGTACCTTTACATGTTTACTCAATCCTTGCTTCATTGTACAACCCATACCTTGAGCTGTAGTTTTCCCAGCATTCATATCTACAAGAAGTGACATCCCTGCATTTCGCTACAAAGCCATCTTTAAAATAAAAGGCCAAAGATTTTCTATCATCCTTCTCAACAGGAAGCCATCTTCTAGTTTCCCAACATCCATCTTTACAGGAAGTGACATCAGTCTGCCATTCCCTACCTTCTCTCGTACTTTAGTGATCTGTTCAGAAGATCCTCAGCTTATTGTAAACCTAGACAAGGGTGTCTCCAGTTTGGACTTGGCAGAATCGAAGGCCAGAATCCTTGTTCTAGATTAACTAGCTTCAATTTGTGTCTCACAAATATCACATATCATGCCATTGCCAAACTCACTTCCCGAGCACTCACTTCCTGAGCGCTCAAACACATTCACTCCATTCAGACATCTAGTGCCTCTACATCTGCCACATACCACTTGATAGTCTTAGCTTTTTCAGCAGGTTTGCCCCCAGAGTTTTTGCTTTTTGGCCTCTTGTATTTGACCTATTTTTCCTTGGTAATAGGACTTTGGGCACTTTACCACTGCCATTAAATAAAAAAAAAAATCAGTGATTACCCTGTCCATGTAAATTGTGTATGAATGGTTTTCAATGATTGGGATATTTACTTTACTTGTAAGTCCCTAGGACAGTGCAGTGTATGTGCCCAGGGCCTGTAAATCACATGGTACTAGTGGTCCTGGAGCGCTGGTTGTGCCACCCACACAAGCAGCTGGTCAAAGGTGTCTCAGACCTGCCACTGCAGTGTTTGCACACAGTTTTTACTGCCATGTTGACCTGGCAAATGCACCCACTTTCCAGACCAAACCCTTCCTTTTTCTTAAATGTAAGGGACCCATCGGGTAGGCTCCGGTATCGCTATGGGCAGTGTGCAGTTTGGGGGAAAGGTAGGATATGTACTTGTGTGTTTTACAAGTCCTTATAGTGAAAGACTGTGTTTCGTTTTTCACTATTGCAAGGCTATCTGTTCCATAGGCTTACATGGGAGTTGCTTTGTAACATCTTACAAGCATAACTTTCAATTGGGACAACACCTTCAGATTTAGTTTGAAAGGATTGGGAGGAGAACAGCAACTTCAACTAAGGGTCCGCTATGCGCTCCTACCAATATAATTGTCACTTCTGAATGTCTAAGATGTGCTAAATTAGGAGGCTTAATATGGGGACCACATCACTGGAGGCCAACACATATTCTCATGCCTCAGGATATAGAATCAAGGTGCTGGTAGTGTAATGAGAAATTAAATTAGACTTAAAAACAATCCTCACTTTTCAGAGCACAAGTTTAAAGAAACTAATATTATTATAGAGTGCGGATTCAAGATCATGACCCCCCCCTGTGCAAAAACCCCACCCGCAGGCAGGGTCATGCAGACATAATAAAAGAGGGGAGAATACACATAGTGGACCAACATAGAGCTACAACATCATATTGTCATGAGTCATTGGTCTTTGAGAGGTCCAGGGGTAACTTAACCACTGATCCCCTGAGACCTCCTAATCTTTGTTACATACATACTCGACTCCTGCCTCACACTTATCCAAACTCTGAATTCCTCCTTCACAGGCAGCAGCTTCAAACAAGCCCAGAGTCAAACCTGGCTGTCTGTATTACACCTGCCAGGCTTCTTCCCCTAGCTTTTCAGACCATGCCAAATCTCAGAGATTCATCCTCTCAAGCAACACATTACCAAGAAGACAAAGAAAGCTTGGTTCCAACTCTCCCTCTTGAATAAAGTTATCAGCTTCTCCAAAAAGACAACTTCAGAACAACTGTACAAGCTTTAGTCCTCTTCCATCTGGACAGAGGCAACTTCCTGCTCAGCGCTGTCCCCAACACCATCTTAGCACCCCTGTACAGTACCCGACACGCAGGGGTAAGGCTCATTAAAGACTCCAATGAGTTCACCCACATCACCCTTACATTAAGAGACCTACATTGGCTCCCCCTACAGCCGGAATTATTTACAAGACCAGGTACGTCACTTATAAGGCCCTCAGCAACAGGATCTCAGTTTCCCAGGCAAACAAACTAGCCATGATTGGGGGTGACAAGGACGGACACTTACCCCTGAATATCGCCAGACTGGAGACACAATTTGCATGAAGGAAAAAGATAGAAACCAGTCCTTCAATGTTCATGCTCCCAGAATCTGGACCAGCATACCTATCGACATCCATTCGGCACCAACTCTCCTACAATTCTGAAAAAGTTTGAGACACCTCTTAAAGGATAACTGCCCCAGTCTTGACAGTCCACCTGTGACCTTCCCCCAACGATTGTTAATTGTATCGTCCAGGTTCATGCTCCCTGTTCTGTTGCTCTCGAGCTAGACGTATGCTCTAAAAATAACTCATTGTAAGAAAGTGGCTCTGTATATACTGGACCAAAGTAAAGTACCGTGTGCACAGAGTCCACAGTCCCCAGAGGTATGGCAAAGGCTAAAGTTAGATATAGCCTTACTCTCTAAAGTGGTAGCTTGGTCGAGCAGTAAGGCAGTATCAGAGGACAGTGTAAAGCATTTGTTGTACACAGTCAGCAAATGGTCTCACACACTCAAGAACTGAACTCTAGGCCAATTGTTTTGTATCAAAATATATAGTTTTTATTTTAGAATCAACAAGGTATCAAAATATACTTTCCCAGAATGAGTAACTTTAGTTAAATACTTTTCAAATAGACAATAGACTTTTTGATTACAATAGTTAGTTGTTGCAATTGGCAACACAATTTCAAATACAATGATACATTGAGCTCAATGGGATATTCTAGTTGAATGCAATTAGTTACTTTAAAGATTACTTTTCTAACCACAGGACTGAATCCTAGATTCAGTCCTGGGACATCTCTTGTAAACAATTAAGTAAAAGCGTTTTGGTTACAGTAGTGATTTTTAAGGAATAATATTGTATTCTAGAAGTTGACACTTAGAACCTTTTTCACATAGAATCACCAATGTTATCCTAAGGAAGGAAATTCACTTAGAAGGTAAGTAATGTTATCGTTACTTTTTCTTACTCAGTGTTGGATTCTGGATCCAGCACGGGTGCATCTCCTGTAAACAATTGAAGGAATTCAATTAAGTCATACAGGCGATTTTTAAGGAATATTTGTAGTTTTTGAAAATCGACACTTCGAAACTTTTCTGGTGAAAACCAGACAATGGATTTCTATGGAGGAAAATTGAGTTAACAGTAAACACGGTTATAATTACTTTTCCGGTTCAATGCTGGTCTGAAAGATACAGCACTGGGTTCTCTACTGATAACAGGTGAGTAAATCGGAATTCGTAGTTCAGCTGATTTTAGATGAATATTTTAAAGTTTCAAAACTCCACACTTACAAGAAATTCTGAGTGAAACCAGATAATATTACCTATGGAAGAAAAGTGAGTTATCGGCTTTTAGGTAAGTACTCGACTGGCAGAGTTAAGGTTCCAGGGGTAGAATCAGGGGTCTCCGAGGGTTAGATAGGTACAGTTGTTACACCCTCAAAGGCACAGGGGCAGCCGAGTGCAGAGGTAGTAGGCCCAATATTAGCCTATGGGCAACAGGGGGCCTTTGGTTGGTGTCTGCTGGCTAGCAGGCCACGCAGCTGTGGGAGCTGGGCTCCAGGTCACTTACTCAGGGCAAATGGGGAAGTAGATTAGGACAGAGGTTGCACTCCCAGGGGCACTCGGGCGGCTGGGTGCAGGGTGCTTTTGAGCCGTCGGGGGCTCAATGTTATTCAATGGGAAACTTGGAAATCGAGCAAAGGCTGCAGGCACGGGAATGGAGATTCTTCAGGTGCGACCACCACTTCGAGAGGTAAGTTGGGATCTTGGAGTATAGGTAGACACCCAGGAGTTGAGCACAGGGGGCCGTGGGGCCTCGGGTGCAGGGGTGTCTTTGGACGTCGGGAAATCTTACCCTCAGCTGGTCGCGGTTGGAGGGGTCCCTGGTTGTGAGGCTGAAGGGGTCGTCAGAATTGTAGAGGAGGGTCTTTGGGCACTGGATTCCAGGTCACAGTCACCGCTGGGACGTCCTTGTGGTCTTTGTCCACACAGGCCGGGCTCGGTGGGTGCAGAGTTTGCTGGATTCGCGGTTCCTGGCTGGCACCAGGGTTTATTGCTGTTTGAGCAGAACCACTGCTCGTGGGAGTCCCAGTCTTTGGAAGATCAAGGCAGGCAGGTCCTTCGTGGTTTTCAAGGTTGCTGTCGGCAGGAGACGCCGGGGTTAAGCAGGAGCAGGTTCAAAGATCAACAGGCCTGTAGGGTTCTGGGGCCAAGTCAGTTGGTGTAGTCCTCTTGTTAGCGGCTGCACGGCAGGTCTTCTTGTTTCTTGTTCTTCTTCTTTTCAAATCAGGATCTAAGGAAGGAAGGTTCAGGGTGCCCCTAAATACTAAATTTAGGGGTGTTACAGGTAGGGCAAGGGCAGGGACCAATGGGTCCCTTTCCTGGGATCACTACACCCCCTATCCTGCTCTTCTCCTGTGGGAGGGTGGCCTATCTATGATTGGGCATGGCTCCCCATCCTCAAGATAGCGGGAGCCCGGAGTTGTTTCACCTCACCTCGCCCACCTGATGGGTGGAGTTAGCACAGGATGGCACACCCCCTTTCCTCACTTAGGGTTTCCGCGCCTGTCTTCCCGCCAGAGTGGGGGTCAAAACTGATGGGGCCAGCTGCTGAGTACAGCAAGTGGCCTGGGGTAGCTCCCAAAAGGTGCCAGGCCTTTGAAGCTTCCCCTGCCCATCCTGGGGGAGGAGACTTGCACCTCGTCCCAGGATGTGCATTGTTTCAGGCCCAAGAGTGGCAGGCCCTTGACCCAGGGGTCCAGAAACATGTCTGGTGGTGGCAGCCTCAGTAGCCACGCAGTCAGGACACTGGGAGTTGGTTAGGTTTCAGGGGGCACCTCTAAGATGCCCTCTGTAGTGCATTTGGCATTAAATCCCACACTGGCATCAGTGTGGGTTTAATGTGCTGAGAAGTTTGATATCAAACTTATCAGTCTTCAGTGTAGCCATTATGGTGCTGTGGAGTTCGTAACGACAACCTCCCAGCACCATATACTCTTAATGGCATCACTGCACTTAAAGTGCCCAGGAATGGCCATGGGTACTGTAGGGGCACAGGGCTCATGTACCTGTGCCCTCACCACTGGCATAGTGCACCCAGATAGAGGGGTGACTGATGTATGCCATGGCAGTGTGTTTGTAGGCATGGCACACAGGGATGTGTATAAAATGAAAAGAGAATGATGAAGTCCACCGGCTCGAAATACTTCGGGGACTGATGTCTCAGTGTACTGCTACATTGACAAATATTTGAATAATTTGGACGTCTGATGTTGCACCTACCATTGGATATGCTATCATATGATGAAATATGATTTGATCAATATTGAAATAAAAGACTACATCGATCTACTTTATTGATTGGATTCCAAACATTTAACTACTTATTGGCGTGCCATCGCCTGCCAGGTGTACTGTTGAATTCATCCTTACTCGGAATAAGTTTTCCCAGACACAGGAATGTGTGCCAGGTCGACTCTTTGTTTAGTTTTGCACCAAGTCACTTAGCCTGGAAAGGCAGTGTGTGTGTGTCTGGGTACAGGGCCCCTAAGGGTGGCACAATAAGTGCTGCAGCCCTTGGGGATCTTCTCTGGTCACAATGCCTTGGGTACCTGGGGTACCATTTACCAGGGTCTGACATGTGGCCAGAGATGCCAATTGGGTTGTAGTTTTGGGGAAGGAACACCGGCCCTGGGAGCCTGATTGGCAGGGACCCAGGGCACACCAAGTCGAAGTGCATCAGAAATCTAGCAAAAAGGGAGGGTTTACAGCAACAGAAACCCGTTTACAGCAACAGAAACCCACATCTTCACACACATACATACATATACACATCTCTCTCTCTCAAGCACTGTCAGTGCCAGTTTGATTCACAGCAGCAAATGCCAAATAGAGAGCTTCTTGTTTCTCCTTAGGTGAGGTGAAAATGGTGTGTCATGCCCAATCAGATATAAGTGTTAAATACTTTTTGTTGAGATAGTTGCACTGGAACTGAGATATACCGTCTTCTCCCCTACGATTTACTAAAAGCAGTTTTTTTTGTTTTTTTTGCTGGCAGGGGAAATATAGTAGGTGAGCATGGGCTCTTAATTTCAAAGAAGTACACTGATTCTGTTACTAGGAGTGGCTTCTGATTGTAAGAAAGCAATCTTGTTCTTCTTTGAATGAAGGCATAAAAATACTGCAGTTGACAGCCACTAATACTCAGGCGATATTGTTTAATTACATTACTAATGTTTTGTATTCAATTACAGTTTACTGTTAATTAGTGTAGGTTTTTAGATTATATATCACTAAAACAGGAACATTTAAATGTGTTGTAATAGGTCAGACTAAGTTTATAGACCTGGGTATATACATTTTAGAACCAGAAATATGAGAGAATCTCTAAGAAATGAAAATAAGGTATACGTGTTGGAAAGTGCCGCTTTTTAGGTCTTGCGCCTAGCGTTGGCGTGCGCAGAATTGCACACGCAGCACGAGACCTCTTGAAAGGGCTTGTGCGTGTGGGTTTGCTTTCCCCGTCTTTAATCGGCTTTCGCGCTTTTTTTTTTTAAATGGCACGTGATTGGGCAAAGACAGGCGCATGTCCTGCCTTTGCTCCGTCCGTTCTCACCGGTGGCCAGCGCGCGCAGCAGCGCGCTTGCTGGCCACCGGTGGGAATGGGTGTGCCTTTGCCCACGCGCACCAAGAAGGCCAGCACGAGATAACAGAGCTACAAGAACTAATCACTCCCGGCCTGGGACATGGCGAGTGCGAACACAATGTCACTCGGACGGTACCACTGACTTTAACTGCCTCACATCTTTGCGCAAAAACAACGCAAATCCGAATTAGGGAACATAACATTCTTACTGCTGCTGCCCCGAAGTAGCTTATCTACTCAACTTCAAACCGTTTAAGTTTGTAAAAAAAAAAAAAAAAAAAAAGGGGGAAACCCAGACAGCCCATGTGCTGCTCAGTGCTCGGGCCCTCTCTGCGGTGCTGTTAGTTTAGCCCCTGTACTCTGGCCCTCTCGGCAGTGCTGCTAATTCAGCCCCGGATCAGAGGAGTCTGAGCGCAGGTGCAGCTGCCCTGCCTGTTGAAATGTCCCCAGTTGTGCACCCAGAGGGGCTCTTATGGGGTATAAGGAGGATCCCACTAGTCGAGCAGCGAGATAGCTCAGTGGGTTGGGCGCATGCTGCGAAGATCTGCTACGAGTTCAGACCCTGGGATGGGAGAGCTAGCTCGCTGTTTGATAAATGTGTTACCCCCAGTACATCGACGTTGGGAGGGAGCAGAGGAAACAATTCGGGTTAAACGTTGTCTTTGTGCAGTATCAGTCAGGGGTGATTAGCATGTATGACTTATGTACAGCAGCCGGTGTGTAGCGACTTGCCGCATATGGACTCCTTCGCCGCCGATGAATGCAAGCCTGCTGTTGGCATTTGATTTGCATTTTTTACAGCCGCATTTATATAGCGATTCATACCCCTGACGAGGCGCTATAGCGCTTTCAGCGGACCGATAGCTCGCGAATCCATACATTTTGACATGACTAGAAAGTGGAATGAAATTTATTGCAATGTAACCTTTTCCCGGTATACATCTTGAAGAATATTGATATTTGAGTAGAAATTCTGCATTGACCGTGCCTGCTGAATTAGACAGCGTGCTCTGCAGAAGGGGTTATTAAACGGCGTGCAGGGCTCTAAAGGCTGCGTCCGTTAGAGAGTCGTGTGGAGGGCTGTGGTAGAGTGCGAGGCTTTACCGCCAGAGTGGGAGGCAACGCCGGTGTGGGAGGCCAGGCAGCAGCGCCAGTGTGGGACTGAAGGCCAGTGATATGAACGTATTTAATAGTTAAAGAGTGAATTCCTGCCTGATGCTCTCTTAGCCACCGCGGGGCTGGCGCTCTTTTAATCTACACAATGATTAACACTCTTCCTAATCATGGTCACCAGCCCCAAGTCTGGTATACATTTTAAAAAGTTGTTTTTTTCTAAAGTAGTTTTTATTTAGCCCAGATGTTCTTTCATATCTATGTCACTCTGGCGTGTGTAAAGCGCTACATGTCACCTTGCATTAGCCTAGCAGCGCTCCGGGGTAGGGAGGGTCCGGTGAATACAATAGGGATACTGACCAGCAATGCTGGTGGTTGTAGTCACTAGTCAATCAGCCCTCGGAAGGGCAGATGCTTCCGGTGAGACCCTCATCCCTGCCTGCAGAAATAATGGATTCTTGCCTGCGGTTGGGGAATTCCCGGCCCAGGACACAGTTTGGGGTCAGAGATGACAAGTTTTCATGCTCATTTTGGCCGCTGGACAGGCAGATCCCACCTCCTGCACCATACACACTTTGGCCGCTAATGTACAGGGTGCAGGATTGTGGCAAAGAGGACTGTCGGTTCTAAGGCGAAGAATGTAGCCGCAGGTTATAAGATGATCAGAATTGCATATATGGTCCATTAATATTACTGACAGGGTTCCCAGTATAAAATCAGGTGTGTCTCTGTCTGTGTCTGTCTGTCCATCTGTCTTTGTGACTGTGTGTCTCTGTCTGTGTGTCTCTGTCTGTGTGTGTCTCTGTCTGTGTCTCTCTGTCTGTGTCTCTCTGTCTGTGTCTCTCTGTCTGTGTCTCTCTGTCTGTGTCTCTCTGTCTGTGTCTCTCTGTCTGTGTCTCTCTGTCTGTGTCTCTCTGTCTGTGTCTCTGTCTGTGTCTCTCTGTCTGTGTCTCTCTGTCTGTGTCTCTCTGTCTGTGTCTCTCTGTCTGTGTCTCTGTCTGTGTCTCTTTGTATGTGTCTCTATATGTGTCACTGTATGTGTTTCTGTCTCTGTGTCTGTCTCTGTGTCTGTCTGTGGGTCTCTGTCTCTGTGTACCTCTGTCTGTGTCTCTGCCTGCGTGTCTGTCTGTGTACCTCTATGTCTTTGTCTGTGTCTGTCTTTTTGTCTCACTTTGTGTCTGTCTGTGTGTCTCTGTCTGTGTGTCTCTGTCTGTGTGTCTCTGTCTGTGTCTCTGTCTGTGTCTCTGTCTGTGTCTCTGTCTGTGTCTCTGTCTGTGTCTCTGTCTCTGTCTGTGTCTCTGTCTGTGTCTCTGTCTGTGTCTCTGTCTGTGTCTCTGTCTGTGTCTCTGTCTGTGTCTCTGTCTGTGTCTCTGTCTGTGTCTCTGTCTGTGTCTCTGTCTGTGTCTCACTGTGTGTCTGTCTTTTTGTCTCACTTTGTGTCTCACTTTGTGTCTGTCTGTCTATGTGTCTCTATCTGTGTGTCTCTGTCTCTGTGTCTCTGTGTCTCTGTCTCTGTGTCTCTGTCTGTGTGTCTCTGTCTGTGTCTCTGTCTCTGTCTGTGTCTCTGTCTGTCTGTGTCTCTGTCTGTCTGTGTCTCTGTCTGTGTGTCTCTGTCTGTGTGTGTCTGTCTGTTTCTCACTCTGTGTGTCTGTCTTTGGGCCTGTCCCTGAGCTATTGGTGTTGCATTATTTAGTAATGCCAATAGCTCAAACTTTAATAATGCGAGACCTATTGCATTGCAAATGCTTGTTGACCTGGTCAGTCCCACTGTTTGCCTGGTATTTGATGCAATTTTGACAGAAGGTACACTGAGTTCCTGCTGTCCAGGAACCCAGTGCCCGATCTCTTTCCTAAACTGTACAATTGTTTCCCCAATTGGCAATACCTTGAACACCCTTTATAAGTCCCTAGGTAATGGTACCCCTGAAACCTAGGGCGAGGAGGCTAAAGAGGATCCACAAGGGCTGCAACATGTATGATGCACCCTAAGGGATTCCTCAGCACCAGCATCAAACTGCCATTGTAGGCTGCGTGCCATGGAGCAGCGAAAAGTAAAGACACAACATGGCACCCCTCCTGTGTGCCACGCCTACACACACTTCATGCAGTATAGGTAAGTCACCCCTACAGTAGGCCTTACAGCCCTTATGCATTGTGCACTATACTACATGTGTGGATATACCTGCATGAGTAGATATGCCCCTTGTGATATCTAAGTCGATCCTTGGATATTGCACGTGAAGAGGGAAGCCATTTTAAAGTCGTGAGGAACACTGGTGCTTGAGCCCCACAGCTATATGACGGCTTCACTGAAACTAAAGATGTTTGGTAGCAAACATTCTATATTAATAAGCCCACCATTCTAGTGATGGATTTAATAATACATGCGCCCAGAGGCCACCTTAGAGGTGCCCCCTGAAATCTTGCCGACTACTAGTGCGCTGCTGACTGGTGTAGACGAGTCTGACACCACAGACAGGTTTGTGACTCCCTGCAGGTGAGAGCCCACTCTCTCTGAGGGCAGAAACAATGCCTGCTCCGGCCATCGTTGTTGTCACCTCCTCCACGCAGGATGGTTAAGTGATAAGCATATCAAAGCAAGAGGCTTCAAAAGCCTCTGTCGCCTTTGATATGCAACCCAAGCTTACCCCCAGACAGGGGAAATGCCACCCCCTGTTCTGGCCCCATTTGGCACCAGGACCGATTGGAAAATGATCTAGTTAGGAGCCGTGTCTCCCTCTCAGGCTAGTACAATCCCAAAGGTGGGCTTCCTGATGTAGACACAACTTTGAGAATTCCTCCATCTTGATTTTGGTGGAATTAGGCCGTCTGGGTCAGGTTTATGCCTTCCCACAGGAAATGGTCATATAAGGCAGTAGCTGCTGGTCTCATGGGAGAGTTGCGAGGCTGGGAAGGTGTATGTGGTGGGAGATGGACGGACGGACGGACAAAATAAACAACAACAAAAAAGAAAACGTACCTCGCCGATCGATGCTCTGTTGTACTCTTTCCTGCTGTGTACGTGCTGAGGCTCCCAGACTCCCCATGGTCAATCCCAGGGCTTCTCTCGTGCTGTTCTTTTCCCCCGACAATGCAGCTTGGATTGTGGGGCTGTCAATGAGCATGACTGTTTGGCCGTCTTAAGACGGCTGGCCAGCCAAACCATCATGCGCACTGACAGCAGTCCTGCCCACCACTCCCCTTTTGTGCCTGTCATGGACCCACCCCAAAAGACTCCGCTCCGTCCAGAGGAAGAATAAAATGATAATACTGTTTCATTACCATTTTATTTTTCCTTTCCCTCAGCTGGGTAACAGGATGGACGATGATCCGCCATAGCGGAGGTGCCGCTGTTGCATAGAGGGTGTAGACACCCTAAAGGTAAGTAGCCCATTGGCTACTACCGGTCACTCCCCTTAACACCCCTAAATTGAGTAAACAACACCCTTGACACCAGGAACTTAAATTTTAGGGATCAAGAAGAGAAGGACACTGAGAGCTGCAAGAAATGAAGACCTCTGTGGACTTTTGGCACCAAACCCTGCTTGTCGCACTAAGTCCCGACAATCGCGACCCGGCGACTCGTCCTGCAGTTGGCCAGCTTCAAAGAACCCTGCGAGACAGTCTGCTCTTCGCAGATCGTTAAGCAATCTCCCTTGGTGTACAAGAGCTCCTCCTGCGCAGTCTGGAGTTACGGAAACACAAAGTCCGGTTTACTGTGTTGCCGCTCCCCAGCCAGCCTGATGCAGCAGCACCCCCAGGAAGAGGACTCAGTGCTCCTGAAGATCTGATCTGTCCCACCCCATTACCAAATGAGAGGACAATAGGACTAACTGGAGCTGCACAGAACCAATTCCAGGGGTACCTGACCCCTTGCAGCAAGCAGAGACCATGAGTTGTCAAGTCTGGATTCCAACCACTCCCAGACGAAACAGCCGTCTAGGGACATTAGCACCGCAGATGCCCAATTACAGAGTGGCCCAGCTGTCCTGATTTTTGCACCCTCAACCGTCGAGACCAACTACTGCAAGGTTCCAAGACTCATAGAGCTTAGCCATCCTTTCCACTCTGCACCCGAACGCATCAGACCGGGGTACTGACGATCCGACTGTGCTCCCTTGTCCCCAGGAACCTTGTGACCTGAGCCACCCTCATTTGCAGCTCCTGTACTCTTGTCCCTAAGTCCCCCCCTCTGCAGCCTGTTTCTAGGTGACCCCCCACTCCCCTTCTTTCTACTGGCATACTGCGCACAGCTACCAACCCGGCCAGCACCTGTGCAAGCTGATGCCCCAGGCAGGTAACGAGTGACTGCTGTTGGTACTTTGGACCATGGTCCCCTACGACCCTAAGTCCTGAAGGAGACCCCCAGAAACCGAATGCAAATATTTGTATGCTATACATTCCTTTTCTTCCATAGGAAAGCATTGTGCGTAAATGGGCCTTTAAGTGAACATTTTACTTACCTGATAAAATCGATATTTTGAAAAGTACTTACTTGATAACGAAGTTTGTTATAACAATATATTTACAAATAAGACGTATTTTTCTGAACTGGTCTCGGATTAATTCTTTAGTGTGTGCCTTATTTATTGCATTTTTGTTTGTCAAAAAATGCTTAGCACTACCCTCTGATATTCCTAACTGCTCCCCCACCTCAAAAGAGACCATTTAGGGTATCATTTCTGCCTCTGTAAACCAGCTGGGGTTTTCCGGGACTCTTAGCGCAGTGTACCTCTTTTTGGTCCACTATATAAAGAGCCAGCTTCCTAAAATAAGTAACCACAATTCTTTCACCGGGGACAGGAATAGGCTGTAGATATAATTATTCAGTGTCCCCTAAGTGCTAAATGCCTGAAATGGCGATTAACGGACGCCAGTACTGTAGAGTGGAGAGTCAGCTCCACAGCATGTGCTCGAGGTCCGCTTGGGAGAGCTGCATCTGGAACATACCAAGTGGCATCCGGAAATTAATGGTCGGGCTCGTCAGGGCTGAGGTAAGCTCTATGTTGAATTGAGAATCGGATGTTTTGAATCGAGTACTGCAAGACAGTGTGTTTTGGGGTACACAATGACCTTGTTCCACTCAGTGTTGTGCAACAGCTTTTCAGGTTTCCTGGAGCTTATACAGTGATGTGTGTGTGTGTGTTCTCTCAGCGACCAGTAAAACCTGTTGATGAGGTGCTGATTGTCACCCATAGTGTAAAGTTCCTGCATTAGAGCATGGGTGGCTCTCCCTACGGATATTTCAGATCATTGCATGTCGCATGCCAAGACCATTTGTAAGTTTGGAACTGTCCCTCGTGTGTATTGTGTTGGTCAACTAACTCTTCGAAAGTAAGAAAATTACCCTCCGGGAAGAGATTTCCAATAGTATATAAGAAACTTCACTCCAGTGACCTAACCCGTGTGCTAAGGAAACCCTGACCGTAGGAAAAGCTAGAGGCAGAATGGCATGTGTAAGTGACAAAGTGTTCAGTTAGTTGGAAACTTCAGTGAAGGTACCTGCGATCTGCGTTCACTAGTTGCAGCGCACACTGATATACTTCGTCTGTGGTAAAAAGAAATGCTGCAGATCTAGGGACAACAGAGGGCCTTGAGTAATGCAAGTATCGTTCAGCGAGATGCCTGACAGCAATATCAAACCCATTGAAACTGGGAAGCCAAGTAGTACTGTTCAAAGGCGGGAGCTCTTATGTCCCCTTATCAACTAGCAGTTGTAACTTGATTAACGAAGTACAGATTCAGCCATTACCCCATACTAGGTCACCTTATTTACTATTTCATTCCTTAAACAACTTTCTGGGGGTGGGCAAGTGGAGTGGTAGATGTGAAGTTTGTCAAAATATTCTAAAAGCCAGGTAAATTTGATAATTTTAGTCAAGGCTGTCTGTCCTGCAAATGCCAGCAGGAGGTCCCTCCAGAAGCCGTTTGTGCTTGTAAAGCAGTCACTGCATTGATTAAGGTTCCATTCTTACCCTTGTTAGAGTTTTGTTATTTTGGTGTCATTTTGTTTAATACATTTTACTGTATTTTTCTTTTTTGTGTTGGGATTTGTATTGTTTTTCATTTCGCCTATACTACTGTTTTAGTACTGCACAATCACTTTAAATATTGCCCCAAGTTAATGTTGTCTGTTCTGTGCCATAGCTACCAGAGGGTTGCATTTTAAGGTTTTACTCTGACAAGGATTGTGATTATTACTTGTGGTGGGTAGTTACGCTCCTAAGCTAATAACCCAAATTCTTAAACAGTAATGATGCAATTGTCAATACATGTTCCTTTCATGGTCCTTATCGATGATATTTGTGCATCTGCCAGACTATAAGGAAATGATGTAACATCTTCATTAGGCTGAGCCGAGAGTAGCTCTACTTTACACAGTGGGTCTAATCACATTCTAGAGAGCATTGTTATTACTTTATAGGTGCATTCAAAAGCAAATCACCAGAAGTGAAAGCAAATAACTAGTGACTTTTAGTTAATTACAACTACATAGTTATGGATTTCCTTATTAATAATCTTGTGCTCTTTTCCAAGGAAGCAGAAAAAGAAATTGCAACAAAAATGCAAGATCTTGCCCTCAGTGAAGGTGCCTTACCTCGTCACTTGCACACATCTATGTTTACAATAAGCACAGATCAAAGGATGCTTACAAATAGGTAAGATATTTTTTTGTTTAATTTTTGATGTGAAATAGGTTTTAAAACTTGACATTGACTTCTAAAGTATCTTCCATAGCATGTGTTCCTGTTAAATTGGTTTGAATTTTCCTACCCAGTAATGATTGTTTTTAAAACATAAGATTATGCTGTGTGTTTCAATCAATGCCTCCAGGTGTTAAGTGCTACCTTTACTTATATTTAATTTAGAGTTGTACATTATGAATAGAACCTAATTATTCTTTAACACTTCATCCAGTAGATCGTAATAGGGAAAACATTTACATTTACATCATCAGTCCTCATTAGATAGTACCTGACTCTTTTCACAACACAGCTCTGTCCCATGTAGTAGGCTAAGTATGCAACATGTCATTAGCATGTCCTAATCAGGGCTTATTCACACCTTGCCCCACACCATAATTGTACAGTTAGACAGAAGAACCAAAGCAGCAAACCAGGTCATGCACAACGATTCGTATAGTTCCTAATACATGGTGGTGCAAACTCTTCCAACATCCGCTGCCTTGGGATGCATGAACAGAAGAAATATAGAAACAAAGCAGAAGGTGCACTCTCAAAATTGTATAAATTCTTCTTTATTCCAAAATTCTTTTTGACATCATAGGCACAGCCAACGCGTTTCGTTCCTTTCTTGGTTTTTGGAACTTCGTCAGGGCAGAAATATTGATAAGCTCGAAACTTCAAAAAAGGGTGGATTCCGAGTGTCGAATGGATCCGAATATTAATCTGTACGGGTCAGACGTACGCTCTCAACTTTTTTAACTGTGTGTCGAACCTCAGGGTTCCCCAGAAGGTAGTCCCTGCCCATATGTCTCAGCGTAGTACCGGATATATACAAAACAAATTGCCGAACCTGTGATAGGGTATCGGACATCCAGCTCTCGGCATACGCGGCGTTCTGACTACCTTCTGGGGAACCCTGAGGTTCGACACACAGTTAAAAGGCTGGCCCAAATTTAAAAACTGGTTTCTTAACCTTACAACGTGAGACACAAGTTATCTTCAGGATCCACAGGCAGATAAACGCCATCTCTCACCCTTGAGAGCGTACGTCTGACCCGTACAGATTAATATTCGGATCCATTCGACACTCGGAATCCACCCTTTTTTGAAGTTTCGAGCTTATCAATATTTCTGCCCTGACGAAGTTCCAAAAACCAAGAAAGGACCGAAACGCGTTGGCTGTGCCTATGATGTCAAAAACCATAATTGTACATCACACGCATTGCTTAGCACCATCAAGTACACAACACAGCTTAAGCTATGTAGTTTCCTAACCATGTATCACGTCTGCATCACCTCCATGTTAAATTACATTCATACCTCAGATTAGCAAAACAGTTCAATTTAGATACATCTCTTGTGACAATTATGCTTACACACCAGGCTAAATATTTCTACCATGAATAAGGGCAACTCTAAAATCATGGTCTATTTATTATGATTGCGTTATCTCTTCTACACAGGCAGTGATGAATCTAAAAGTGTAGTGCTGTAGTCTGTCTGTCCGAAATACCTATTTTGCTTCTATCCTACTGTATGGACTGCACCCGCTTCAGAAAGCCCAAACTTAACTTCTGCATATATTGTGTATGTAGTTTGGAGAACAGCTGGTTTGTTGGAGGCACACATCACTCTAACCTGCATAGATGATGATTGTGACCATCCATCAGCCCAATCCATACATAAACATCATTTACACCACCAACCAACACATTTTCGATATCCAGACTTGTAGCACTCTTTACTTAACAATAGCACCATTCCCTCCTCTTCCAGACACATCTGCTAATATTCATCATAACAAAATGTTGTATTTCTTTATTAGGGGAACAAACAGACATACATTGACAGCATCATCTTTTCTGAGAAAGTTCCCAAGTTGCTACATTAGCCGCATACTTACTTGACATTGCATGGTTATAAACCTTGTCTATAAATCGAAATTGGAAAACAATCTGGCACTCTGTTTTAGAAGAAACAACAGACATCATACAAAACTACAATACACAGTGTGGAGGGAAGGGAGAAATGGTGGGGAAAGGTAGTTATAAATGCTCTGAGTTAGTAGGTTGGAATGGTAATTTAGTTATGTGGTATATCGGTGCAGAGTCTGTGTATTCCTGAGACTATGTGGGGGAGCCCTGATGCGATAATGCTGCAGAAAGTGATCAGGTGGGGGCTGTAAGGGTCCGCTATGAGAAGCCTGAGAGGTGGAAATTCCACAGGTGATAGCGGATAGGACCGCATTACTTTACGCAAAGTGCTGAACCGTTTATTGATGATGGATCTGTCCTTGTATGATAATTCTTTGTCATAGGTGATGTCAAGCTCTCTCTGAATATGGCTATCTGGATAAAGGTTCCCAAAGGTGTTCAGGCGTTATTTCTGCAGAGTTCGTACCACCAGTCTCTTGGATAAAAGTGGAATCCACAGGTTTTGAGGCAAGGGTAATTTAGGGGAGTACAGGGAGTCAAAGCCCAGCAGTCTGCTGAGCTTCGCCAGACCCAGCGGGTAGTGGATAGTGTTTGAATGTCAGTTGGGTCTAATCGAATGCCTTGCTGTAATATAGTGCTAAGGGGTATGGGGTCTGCTAAATCCTGCTCAGGCTTGTTATACGGTATGCAGGCATCAGGTTGAAACCACTATTAGGCAAACTGAGCCTGCGACACTAGGTTGTAAAAGCGCAAGTCAGGGACTGCAAATCCGCCTCGTTCGTAGGGGAGTGTTAGTGTCCCATGCTATAAGCAGGCTATGGAGCAGTAGGAAGAACGTGTTCATCAAAGGGTTGGGTATGTTCACAAAAAGATATAAGAAGCAGGGGAGGACATTCATCTTGATGAGCGCTATGCTCCCGGCATTGGAGAGCGGTAGACGGATCTATCGGTCCACGTGAGTGGCAAGTTTATCCATGGCGGGGCCATAGTTGAGGCAAATACTCTGGCCCCTGTTTCTGTGAAGTGTGATCCCCATGCAGGGTATCGACAGCCCATCAAAGGGAGTGCTTATTAGGCGGGTGAGTTGTGGAATCCTTCAAAGGGAAAAGCTCAGATTTTTCCCAGTTTATACTCATGCCAGACATATCTCCGAAGCGGATGATTTCCTCCACTAAGGGATTTAGGTTTTTGGGGGTGGGGGTGCCTGATGAACAGCAAACATCGTCTGCGTACATGGACATTAAAAGAGGGCCTGGTCGGAACCGGACAACCCGATAAAGATGCTTTTCCTGGAGGAGTCTGACCAGAGGGTCCATGGCTATGATGAATACTAATGGTGATAGTGGGCAACCCTGAGACTAGTGCGTTAAAGCTATTGGGTATGCCGAGTTTACGGAGCGTTGCGTTAAGGAAGTACCATTCGAGTGAATCAAATGCCTTCTCGGCATCCAGAAGTACCACAGGTGTCACTCTGTTCAATACTGAAAATATGGTCCGAAGATTTCGCGCGGTTGACCTATGCAGGATGAAGCAGGTCTGGATTGGTGAAAGGATCTGAACTAAGAGTAGCGACAATCTATACGCCATTGCCTTCGCCAACATCTTATTATCGAAGTTCAGGAGAGATAGTGGCCTATAAGAGGCGCATCTGGTAGGTTCTTTTCCAGGCTTCATTATTAATGTGATTGTGGCCTCCCACATCTTGGGAGAGAGTATAACATTATCTAAGGATTCAGAGTATACCTGCAGAAAGTGAGGAACCAGCGCCTGCTTGAATGCTTTGTGGAAGGTGCCAGATAGGCTATCTAACCCAGGGGATTTCGATCCATCAAGTGAGTCTATTGCCTGGTTGATTCCCTCCGCTGTAAAGGGTTTGATCCTCGGGGGGGGGGGGTTTAATACAAGACTAGTTTGCGTGTTTTGTCGGCATTTTCTGAGACGTTAGTGCCGTCTTCCAAACATAGGGATGTGAGGTGTCCTGCTCCCCGGGAAGACGGCAGGAGTAGAGTCAATAAACTCCTGGGGCATCTTCCCCGCCCCCCTCCACCCATACCTGCACTGCACTGTATTTAGCCAGTAGCGTGGCTTCCCTGTCAGCCAGTTTGTTACATTCTGCTACGAGGGTCGCTCGTTTATGCAATGTGTTTGTGGTGGGGGTTGGGTCATCTGTACTGTCAATGGTCGCCAGCTCTTTTTCCAGTCTGGTCAGGCTGGTGCGCAGTGCCCATAACACGCCTGACTGTTTGGCACTGCAGATGCCATGAATGTACGCCTTGAAGGCATCCCATAAAATGGAGTGCTGCGTAACAAACCCCTAGTTGAGTGCCAAGTATTCAAGGATGGCGACATGGGGTTTCAAATGGAAAACCTCATCTAGTAGTACCATCTCAGGAAATGGCCATCTACGCTCGCAGCCTGTGGTGTACAGGATCATGACATGTAGGAGCAATGGTGCATGATCTGCAAGGGTGCGTGGCAGTGTCTCTATATTCCGCAACCACTGCCAGGTCAAAGTCCAAGAGTTCTCATACAATGCAAAGAGATTGAGGTTTGTTACCCTGGCCTGAGCTGGATTTGTCCTGGCTGGGGTCCTGCCATAGATTCAGGTCTCCACCTATAAATAAGGCATCTGGATCAAATTGGTCAAAGAGAGAAGAGATTCTATTAAAGGATGGGTTGTCGACGTTCGGGGCATATATATTTAAAAAGTCTCCCTGCCTAGTAGTGTTCCCGCTACCAATAAATTCTTTCGCTGGTCGTCCGCACTGGTGGTATGGTGTGTTGATGGGAGGCTATGGTGTATGAGTATACACACTACCCTGAAGTATGTGCTATACCCAGCAAAGTATCTATGAGGTCCCCAGGAAGAGGCAAATGGGGGGTAGGGGGGACAGGGAGAGAGTGTAGGGGGAGGGGAGAGTGTGTAGGGGGGAAGTGCGTCTCCTGAAGAAAAGCTATCTTGATGTGGTGTCTGTGTAGATAGGGTAGAACTAGCTTACATTTTCGTGGTTAAAGTCCACAAATGTTCCAGGTCAGCAGCCGGGTCTCAACTGCTGGTTTGTGAGCTCCCATCTCTTATACATCGGAATGATGCTGGCTCTGCATCTAGTATTGAGCGGGGTATATATTGGAGGGGAATGGTATGAACACGACGAAAGACCGAGGGGAGGAGGGAAGACGATACAAAGACAAATCGAGTTAAACCCCAGTTAGCCCACCCTCCACACACACCATTTGGGGAAGCCTGGCGAATTCCCATTGCCCCAGACACCAAAATCACAACAAGCTAACATGTGGATTCATCCATGGGAGCCTGGAAACGCCTCTGGTACCACCGCCCTAACTGTACTATTCATTTTAAGCAACTGTGTTAATCGAAAGTAGTGGTTATACAACATTATGAATAAAAGGTAGAACATTAAAATCCTCAATATATCTGTTCATAGCTCACATCACAGCAATAGGTGTTGCTAAGTAACGTTGGAGAAATAAACGTTAATCAGGGGGAAAGAGTTTTGCGCTAGCCATTAACTGTTAGTTTGGTGATGTGTTCCAGTGTAGAATGGGGGCTGCGGTGGTTACTATTCTTCAGTTTTTTGACATAAGGCAAGGGCGTTTGTGGGTGAGTAAAAAAATCTGGCCTTATCCTCCACTGTCACTTGCAGTCTCACTGGGTATAGCATTCCAAATTTAAGGCCAAGCTTCCTGAGCTGTGGCTTTACATTGGTGAATTTTCGCCTTGCCTCCTGAACTGCAATTGTGTAGTCGGGGTAAATGGTGAGCGTGGTGCCCTGATATCGCCGTGGGTGGTTCTCACAGGCCAGTCGAAGGATAGTGTCTCAGTCTCCATAATTAAAAGGCGGGCCACAATGGGACGCGGAGGGTACCCTGGGGGCGGGCCCTGGTCCAAGGACCTGTGCGCCCTCTTGACTATACACGCCTTAGAGAAATGTTGTGCCCCAAACAGGTCAGAGAGGGGAGTCTCTACGAACAGTTCGGGCGCCCCATGTTGGTCGGCTCCGCCAAGGATGCGCACGTTGTTTCTCCGAGATCTTGCTTCCAAATATTCATTTTGACCCATACTGCCTTCAAGAGACGTTCTGTTTTTTCCAACCGCTGAGCCATTGCGATGGTCTGGTCCTCGTATGTGGAAACTCGTACATCCGCCGCGTCAAATCGGGTGCCGTGCCCATCCAGCCGGTCCCCTATCTGATAGAGACGTCTAGGCGCAGATTCCTTAACATAGAATATCCCCAGGCGTCAGACAGGATCTGCAAACTTTCCGCAGCAGCACCGCTGCGGCCGGGGGTGGGGGGCCGGCGCCGCACAACTCCGTCCTGACGTCCACGGACATGACGTCAGCAGAGCCATATATGCCCCTCCTGGCACACTGACGTCAGTTTTCTCCTTTTCCACGTCCCAACGTGGATCCCGGAAAACCAGCAGTTCCTTGGCCTGGTTTTTAGGCCTTTTCCACACCTTCGGTGTTGCCCGAACAGTGTGCAATGCCTTCGGGTTTAAAGTCTTGTGACGCCTGTGCGCTGACCCGCACCTCATCTGTATGTGGTGCCTCGGCGTGCACCAGGACTCCAAAGAGTGCGACTCCTGTCAGCGATGAAGCCCATGTCCCTGAGAGAGCACCATCTGAAACTGCTGGCCGCACGTCTGTCTAGTCCAGCAACTTCGCGTCGCCGCTCTCCCTTCCGGATCGGGCTCGTTCCAGGGTTTGTTCCCACGAACGTCTCTCGAAGGCAGGTAAGCGCAAGCGGCAAGCACAAAGGTCTTCCTCCTATTCGCGTACTGCTGGCGACCATTCCTCTCGCTTTATGCCTGGTAAGGTTGCCCGGCCGTCATTTCCTCCATACCCACCCTTGCCAGGGGTTGGCGCAACGCTTGCCCAAATAGAAGCGTATTCTATGGCACTCCAGTCGTACTTTGGGTCCCCACCTGTCTCTGGAGCGCCGTCGGGTCCTCGCCGGCGGATTCTTCCTCGGCGCCGCCTGTGTGCCTAGACTCCGATTCTGGAGACGATACGACGCCCAGTGGGTCTTCCCAGTCGCCCGTCCAGCCCACCCCGTCAGTCTTTGCATAGAGCCGAGCGGCTTCCTGCACTGACGTAGGAGGCGTCACTGGCCCTGGCGCCCGGCTCGATGTCCGGTCTGCCCAAATGTGCACCTTTTGCTGTGGGATTGATGTCGGATGGCGACCAGGTCGAGTCCCCTGTGGAGGTCATCGACGTCCAGACGACTCTGCCCTGGCGTCCATCGACGCCGGTTCCGACACCTAAGCTTCCTCAGGAGGTTGCTGCCCCCCGACTCCTCGGACGTTGCTGCGACCTCCACACGGTGTCGCTCGACGCCGGTGGCCGGCAACATCGCCTCTTCCTTGTCAAGAGGTTGACGCTTCTATGTATTCCCTGGTTTGGGGGCCAATGGTGCAAGTGCCTTGTGTTGCCTGGCCTTCGGGTCAGTCTCCGGCTTCTCCACTTTTGTTGTTGAGTGGATGGCTTAGTCTCCAACCGTCTCCTACCAATGGATTATTATCGCCTAACTGGATGGCAACTGAAGCTGGTGCTGCTTACGCACGTGCCATTCACAGGGCGGTTGCTATTCTTGGTTTTCAACCTCCTGTGGTCCCTCTGCTTTCAGATCCTTTACTGGATTTGCTCCAAATGGGACCTATAGATGTGGAGCCTTTGCTGCCATGTGGCGGCTCTTTATTTGACATATTGTGTGGTACGTGGGCAAGGCCCTCTACTGGTGACCCTGTTGATCGGGCTATTGCTCGTAGGCACAGTCCTGCTCTGGGTGATCCACTCTGCCTATCCACTTACCCTACCGCCCAGGGACTTGTGTTTCAGGTGGCCTGTGCCTTACAGTCTACATCCGCATTGCCATTATTGCCTCCCCCTAGGGAGTCTAGGTGGCTGGACGCATGTGCTCGCCAGCTTTTTGCTTCTAACTGTGCTGGTATCTGCGCTTTAAATACTGCGCGTGTGTTCGCACGTGCATCCTCGATCCTTTGGGACTTGGTCGAGAACCATCTCCCCTCTGTTCCAGAGGAGCCCCGGCCTCAGTTGCTTTGGCTTCTGCTTGATGGCAGAGGAATGGTGCAATTTTCGCTCCGTTCTTCCCTTGATGCCACTGACTCTGTGTGGTGAGCTCTTGCTCAGTCTGTGGCTTTGCGCCACCATGCATGTCTGCGTGACAGTTGTTTCCTGGATAATGTTCGGGATGCCCTCAGAGATCTACCGTTTAATAGTGTGGACCGTTTTGATCGCCATGCGAATCTGAAAGAGACACCTTGGTGATAAATTCCTTACCTTAGAATATCCCCAGGCGTCACACTGGATCCGGAATTTTTTTTGCGTAGCAGTACCCATGCGCGTCGGTAGGCGTCGTCCGCGGCTCTGCGTCCGCGTCGTGGGCTCTGTGATGACGTCGTTGGAGTACTTAGACGCCGCCTCCACGCGCTGACGCAGTTCTTTTTTTTTTCCGCGCCAGCAAGCGCAGATCTGGAAAAAGTTGTAACCTAGTCAATTTTTTAATAACTTTTTACGATCCTTTTTGATCTACTTCGAAGTCTCTCGACTCTGAAGGTGCCGGGTGGGATGCCCGGGTTCAAGCCCTGCGCCGACTGCAACCAACTGATGTTGGTTACCAACCCCCATCGCCGGTGCCTGCACTGTCTAGGCCTGGACAACGCCGACAAGTCCTGCCCCGACTGCCGGGCCCTGACGTCTAAAGCTAGACAGGAGCGGTCCCGTAAGCGACTCGAGCTTCGGCAGTCTGCCCCGTGCCGCTCAAGGTTCCGGTTCGAAAGAAGGTCGAGGGACCGGTCGCGGGGCCGGAGTCACCCCAGTTCCGGGAGTCGTCATCGGTCTTCGGGTTTGTAGTCCCCAGGTAAGAGGCACAAGAAGGTGAAGAGGCACCATCGCTCTTCTGACTCCCCGCGACGTGGCCGGGGGTTTGGGCGACACCGCCCACGCGGCTCCGCCGGAGCCGCAGGTGTCGCTGCCTGCTCCATACCCGCCGATTCCTGGGCAGAACGCGACGCCGGGGGAGATTGATGACTTCCTCATGGCCATAAGGTCGCTCGCTCCTCCGTCGGGTTCCGCGGCGCCTTCGGGCCAAGCGGCCACGACTGGGTCCCCACGCGGGCCGGGTGCTTCGGCCCCGATGCCGTCAGCGACTTCGATCCCGACGCCGCAAGGCCCCACTGAATCCGGCTCTGGATCCGGGTCGCCGCCGGTCGACCTCACGACCTCGCCGGCGCCGACCCCAAGGGTGTCGCCCCCGGCGCCGTCCCAGGACGACGCCGTCCCTGGTCCTGCCCTCTATTCTGGTCCGGCGTCGGAGCGGCGCCGCATTCGACGCCAATGGCAGATTTTTACTTATTCGACCCGGCCCCATCCTTTGAGCCTGAGTACCTGGCGATGGGTGACGAGGGGGATTGGGAGGGGTCTGAGGACCCTCTGGCACGTGAATGTCAGTCTTCTGCGGACTGGACAGGAGAGCTTGGGGAGGCCAGTGGTCTGGACACTCCGCCCGACACTGGTTTTGTCTCCCCTCCTAGCGTGGCTACGGAGGAGGGGGCTGCTTATAGCGTGGTGCTGATGAGGGCGGCCAAGGCCTTGGGCCTTGAGCTCCCCGTCGCGGCCGTGAGGCCGAGCCTCTGCTGCCGTTTAATAAGGCCTTATCAGACGTTCTTCTGGGCACTTGGTCCAGGCCCGCCACAGGTCAGCCTGTGGATAGGAACGTGGCCAGGCGCCACCGCCCGGCTCCGGGCGACCCTTGCTTTCTGTCTACCCACCTCACCCCCGAGAGCCTATGCATCCAGGCCTCTAATTCCCAGACCGCATTCTCTGTGGGATACGGTTGCGCACGTGCTGCCAGAATGCCCGGTGGAGGTCCGGGCTAAACTCGGCCAAGCCCTTGTGGAGGGTCGGGATGCGGCGGGTTATTCCATCCGGTGTGGGCTGGACACTACTGACTCACTGGGCAGAGCGATGGCAACAACGGTGGTAATTCGTCGCCACACCTGGTTTTCGGCTGATGTCCAAAACACACTTATGGACATGCCGTTCGATGGCCGTCACCTATTTGACAACACCAGACCATGCGCTTGAGCGCTTTAAGGACTCCAGGGCTATGGCCAAGTCCTTGGGCCTCTCGGCCCCGCGCCAGCATACGGCTGCCTTTCGTGGCCAAGGAAGGGGCGCCCCCACGCGTCCTGCCAGCCACGGGCCGCAAACTACCATCCAGCGCGCTGGCGGACGTGGAAACCACCGTGGCGGCTGTCGGGGACAATGGCGAGGCCAGTCCACACCTACCCCTGCAGCATCCGCCTCAAAACCCTCCTAGTCCGTGCTTTCAGGCCCATGTGACGCCATTGGGGGGCAGGGTTCGCCATCACCACCACCACTGGCGCACTGTCACATCGGACAGGTGGGTGCTGCAAATCGTCCGAAGGGGCTACTCCCTCCCCTTCGAGGCGTCCCCTCCAGCCATGCCACCTCAGTACCACCGCGTGTCGGGGGATCACTTAAGACTTCTACAAGAGGAAGTTACGGCCTTTTTTGCCAAGGGGGCCATCGAGCGCGTTCCTGGGCCAGAAGTAGGGTATGGTTGTTACTCCCACTACTTTCTGGTACCCAAGAAGGGCAAAGGGGGCCTACGCCCTATCTCGGACCTACGGAACGTCAACGGCTTCCTCCGGAAGGAGAAGTTCAAGATGCTGACATTGGCTCAGGTCTTAGCTGCCCTAGACCCTGGAGACTGGATGGTAGCGTTGGACTTGCAGGACGCTTATTTTCGCATCCCCGTCCTGCCGGCCCACCGGCGTTACCTGCAGTTCATGGTAGGCCACGAGCACTTTGTTTACCGTGCTCCCCTTCGGCCTTACCAGCGCCCCACGGGTGTTCACGAAAGTGATGGCGGTGGTCGTAGCTCATCTGCGCAGGTTAGGGGTTTCAGTCTTCCCCTACCTCGACGACTGGTTGTTGAAGGCGGGCTCGCCCCAGACAGTCGTCAGCCACCTCCAGACTACGGCCGACCTCCTGCACCTGCTCGGGTTCTCCATCAATGTGCCGAAGTCACACCTGTGCCCCTCTCAGAAGCTCCTCTTCATCGGAGCTGTTTTAGACTCGGCGCAGTTTCGGGTTTATCCTCCCCAACAGCGGGTTCGGGATATTCAGGCTCTGATTCCGATCTTTCAGCCTTTATCCCGAGTCTCGGTCAGGTTGACTTCTGGGGCTGATGGCCTCCTGCATGCTTCTGGTGCATCACGCCCGGTGGCGGATGCGGGCTCTGCAGTGGGACCTGAAGTTTCAGAGGGCCCAGCATCAGGGCAACTTGTCCGACCATGTCTTGATCTCGGAGGGCACTGCAAGACAGTTGCAGTGGTGGCTCACGGACCGCGATTGGGTTAGCGGCAGATCCCTCTCCCTACCCCAACCGGAGCACGTAGTTGTGACGGACGCGTCTCTCCAGGGCTGGGGGGACCACATGGGAGAGGCGGAGATCAGAGGCCTCTGGTCTCCGGCGGAGTCTCGGCTCCACATCAACCTTCTGGAGCTGCGGGCGATCCAGCTTGCACTGAAGGCATTCCTCCCCTCTGTCCGGGGGAGTGTAGTGCAGGTGTTCACGGACAACACCACCGCCATGTGGTACTGCAACAAACTGGGCGGGGTCGGGTCGTGTACCCTATGCCAGGAGGCTCTGCGCCTCTGGCAATGGCTGGAACGCCAGGGCGTGACCCTGGTGGTTCAACACCTGGCAGGTTCTCTGAACGCCAGGGTGGACGAACTCAGCCGTCGGTGCATGATGGATCACGAATGGCGTCTGAACTCGGACGTGGCGCAAGGCCTCTTTCAGCAGTAGGGAGAGCCTTGGTTCTATCTATTCGCCACAGAAGAGAACGCGCAATGTCATCAGTTATGCGCGTTGGAATTTCGAAGGCGGCACTTGCTCGGAGACGCTTTTCGTCGCGAGTGGAGTTACGGTCTATTGTACGCCTTACCGCCTATACCACTAATGCCCAGAGTGCTGAAGAAGATCAGGCGCGACCGGGCCCAGGTTATCCGTGTGGCTCCGGACTTGGCACGAAGATATTGGTATCCAGAGCTACTCAGCATGTCTGCCGATCCCCTGATTCGTCTGCCTCTTCAGGAGGACCTTCTGGCGCAGCAGCAGGGGACGGTCCTCCACCCGAACCTGTCCAGTCTCCACCTCCATGCTTGGAGATTGAGCGGTGACAGTTGAGGCCATTTGACTTGCCTCCTGAAGTCTGTAATGTCATTCTGGCAGCCAGGCGTCCCTCCACAAAGTCGGTATACGCCTGCAGGTGGACAGATTTGTGGCATGGTGCACAGCAAAGGCTATGGATCCACTCTCTGCCCCCCTTTCTGAGGTTCTCCTCTTCCTTCTTTCTCTTGCCCAGCAGGGCTCTGCTCTGGGCACTATTAAGGGCTACCTTTCTGCCCTTTCCGCCTTCTTAAGGCTACCTGATCAGCCTTCTTTGTTCAAGTCCCCGATTGTTAACAGATTCTTAAAGGGCATCTTTTAAGAAGCCCCAGTGGGACTTGAACATGGTTCTAACTTACCTGATGTGCGCTCCTTTTGAGCCGCTTCATAACTGTCCTCTCCGTCTTCTTCCACTTAAGAGTGCTTTCCTGGTTGCCATCACCTCTGCCAGGAGGGTGAGTGAGCTCCAGGCTCTTTCCTCTAAACCTCCTTTCCTTTCTGTCCATCCGGACAAGGTTGTGTTGCGAACAAGACCCTCTTTCCTGCCCAAGGTAGTCACAGCCTTCCACATCGGGCAGTCCATCACCATGCCCACCTTCTTTCCGCCTCCGCATCCCTCGGAAGAGGAAGAGAGACTCCACCGTCTGGACCCAAAACATGCGCTCTCATACTATCTAGATCGCACACGCCAGTTCCGGGTAGATGACCAACTCTTTGTTGGTTACGTGGGTGCTAAGAAGGGACGGGCGCTGCACAAACGGACCATCTCTCGGTGGATCGTGTTGTGCATCCAGGCGTGCTACTCTTTGTCTAAACAGGAACCTCCTGTTGGGCTGAGGGCCCATTCCACCCAAGGCACAGCGACTACTACTGCCCTGGGACGGGGAGTCCCCTTGCAGGACATTTGTCAGGCAGCTACGTGGGCCTCGCTGCACACGTTCGCAAGACACTACTGTCTGGACAGCCAAGTCCGGAGGGATGGCTTCTTTGGCCGTTCCGTCCTCCAGGACTTTCTGGTGTGATTATTGGTTCGCAGACCCACCACCGGGGTTGGTATTGCTGGGGTATCTATTCTAAGGTAAGGAATCTAATACTAACGTGTCTCTTTCAGATGCACAAGTTACTACTTGTGTAACGATATATCTGTAAGACATTAGTTAGTATTAGATTCCTTACCGACCCACCCATCCTCCCCGTTCTGCGAACCGATATCTAGGGTTAGGGTTATCCCCTTTCAGGGCCCTAGTTTCAATGGCACCAGTGTTGGTTTTTAACATGGCTCTGCGTTTCCGGCGCGGAAAAGCTGTGCCTAAGAACTGACGTCAGCACGCGGAGGCGGCGTCTAAGTACTCCGACGACGTCATCACGGCACCCACGACGCCGACGACGGACGCGGAGCCGCAGACGACGCCTACCGACGCGCAAGGGTACTGCTACGCAAAAATTTCCGGATCCAGTCTGACGCCTGGGGATATTCTAAGGTAAGAAATCTAATACTAACTAATGTCTCTTACAGATATATCGTTACACAAGTAGTAACTTGTGCATTTGGTACGAATCCTGTCCTGCTGAGGGCCCAAAGCAAACATCACATGAACCAGTGGAAGCTTGTCTCGTAAGACAAATACCGATCACCAGACCAGTCTATTTTTAATAATTTTTGCGCTCTCAAAAGGCCCATTTGCATAAAACATGGTTCGGCTGCATGCGTGGCTTGTAAGCTATGGAAATTGTCTGTTCCTCCCTGTAGATCAAATATGTAGAACACCTTCGGTGAGCTCAGCTCGTCATGAGTCACAGTGGAGCTGTGCTCATGACGAGCTGAGCTTGTCGTATGCGGACACCCCCTGCCCCCTCCCCCCCCTCCCCCCAGCACCGCAGGGGAATTACCCCCGCAGCAAAGGGGCTAAACTGAGGTGCTTGGTAAATTACTAGTACTAGGTTCCTCTTGTTATCCTTAGTCTGTAAATACTTTGTCTCTAGCATGTCTGCTTGTAGGTCACAGAATATATCAGTGTGTTGTCAGTCCATTTTTTTTTTGTTGAGAAAACATATCAGAAATTAATTTGTACAAGGGTTTCACACGTTCAGCATAATGTGGCAGGTAAGTCTGCATACAGTTAAGAAATCCCAATAGGGATAATAACTTCTTGAATATGTTTGAAGGCTGCATGATAGCACATTGCTGAAGGAAATCTTGTGCCAGTTCCTTGCACTTATTGGCTAATTCATACCTAAAACAAATCGCAGGCACTTGAGCAATTTTGGATGATTTAAAGTTATTTTGCAACTGGGGTGATGTTAGTATTGTCACTATTTAGTCAACCCTAGTCTGGGGTGTGTTTAAGTTGTCATCTGTGAGGTAAATGTCATCCATTTACGATAGAGCCTCGGATCTGGTTGTGAAATTTCCATAATATATGGTGAAAATAAACCAAGGTTGTTCTATACCCTACGAGTTCTCTCTTAAAGCAATGCTGAATATCAACAACACTAAAAGCGTTTAGGTACTAGTTTTCAGGGGCTTTGTTTTGACAAAAAACAAATTGGAAATGTCTAGGGCTGTTTTGTATTTTTCCGTTCCACATGTCTTTTTAAACTGGCAATGTGTGCATTTTGAACTGCATATGTCTGTGTGGGAGTTCAGATTTCTATACTATTCTATTGAGTCTGTCTGATTTTAGAACTTGAATAGAAGTTTTCATTGGTAAGTTACAAGGAGCATTTATGCCTTGATATTGTTGTTGATTTAACAATGCTTTTATATCGTGCTTCGCTTCTGGCTTCATAGGATATTGAGCCTGAATCAGAGGGCTCACTGTGGAATGGAATACCATGAGGAGTAGAGGGCTTATCCCAACCTCTTTATTTCTGTACAAGGCTGGGGCTTGTTTCGCACTTCTCTCTCTTGCATACATTTCCCTGATATCCTTCAGTACTATGGAGGAAAAGGCTACTTGTGCCACCTTCCCTCCTTGGGCTGCTTCCCCAATCAAGACTAGGTGCCAGTCATCCTCTGCTAAGATAATGTCATAGTCTTCAAATAAATGCACAAGAAGACTGCTTCTTTAAATATGTGTGGTTTATCCCCCTCATTTTGTATGTCTAGGCTATAAACCCTATCTGGAGGATTTAGGTGTTTATCTTTATTTTCAACCAGTATGAGTTCATCATTTGGTCTCGCTACCAGAAACTCCCGAGAGTCCGATGCACCATTGTCACTTCTGCTGTGTTCTCTAGCAGTGCTCTTGCCCAAGTCCCACTCCACAGAAGTATCCTTAGGTCTCATGAAATGCTTTTTAGAAAATCCTGCTGCTTTCTTCTTTCTTATGAGTCTTAGTGTCAGAATCTTTCTCTTCTCTCTACATTAACCTCAGTCTCATGTCTTGATTCACTTTTCTGCCTGGTATATTTCCCTCCTCTTCGATGCTTCTTCCGACCCCCTCTCTCTGTTTGTCCTCACCAGAGTCCTGAAAAGAAGGGGAAGTGTGGCTATCAGAATACTGATACCGTTCTAGCTTTTTAACCTTATTGCAGTCTCTCCAATTGTAACCACTTCAGCTTTACTCTTGGACTACCAGACATCCAGACTGGTTTTTATCTCTCCCCCCTCCGTCTCCCTGTACCTTCAGTTGCAGGTTTTTCCTTAGTGACACTCCCCATCTCATCTTAAGGTTGTGGTGTGATTTAACGACTCTGGTATCCAACGTATCACTACCCACAAATGTATAAACTTCAGATATTATTTTTGACAATTCCTGTTAATATTCCTGAACAGGAACTGTTGCAAGACTCTTGCGTATAGCTGGAGGTGACCCTTCTCCACTGTCACGATGATCGAGGAAACTGTAGAAGAAATCCTTTTTAATTTCGCACCCAAGTCAAGAGACAGGGCAGCTCCATGTTTATTTTGTGCTTGTTTTAAGGCCTCAGAAAGAAACCGCTAGTGAGGGTGTATTGTGGGTTAGTGCAGATACAAGCAGATACACTTCCCAGGGTGTTGCATTCCTCTTCAAGTGACTCCAACCCAAGGGGAATACACATAGTCAGAATTCTATCCTTATCTTGGGGTGTTGTGTGAGCGGAAACTGCTTTTAACTGGTTAATCTTGTGAGTAATCCAGAATGCAACTTCATAATGCTTTAAGATCAGCTTTTCCATGATAGCATTTATTGCCTGTGGACTCATTGCCTCTAGCCCTAGGCTGCTGGTCCTACTGCTGCTTGTCTGCCATTCATGGTTTTTAGTGCATATTGCGTACATTTCATATATATAAGATTGTATAGTTTAAGACTTCTACTAGGTAAGCAACAGGTAGGGTATGTGTATGTTATGTAGTATGTATCCAGGCCACAGATGCCATGTAATCCCTGCATTACTTGTGGCACCCGATCTAACATTCCTGTGTGTATGTGGTAGCTAACGAGCAAGCCAATTTAAGTGCTCTTGGTAAGTCAAAGGAACTTTCAGGTACTGGTATGCCTTATAGTGTGGAAGTGGTACTACTGGTTTGTATGCCTGCAATTACCCTGAGGTATACATGCAGAACCTCAAACTCCACCCATGAGTAAAATGTTTCAGAGTTATAAAATCCAAATTTAACAGTCCATCCCTGCCTCTGAGACACCTCTATTTTTGAGATGTTGTGAAACTGCCTCGCGGTAATTTACTCCTCTATCATGACAGGGGCCCAATTTCAATTGAGCAGATTCAACAATACGGGAGATTAAAAATCTAGAAACTCAGTTTGGGAATAGCCCTTTAAGAGTCAAGCTTGACTAACCTATACTAAATAGGGATTTCCTTATTTTGTCTGCAGGAGGCAACCATGATGACCATGGATGTCCCCATGTGTCTATACTATCGTTCTTTTGAGTGTGTTCATTCAAAGACTACCCAAAGGTGCAAAACCAATCAGAATGCTAACACCGGGCACCATGTTGCTAATAATGGCTTCTAGGCCTGGGTCTGAAGGGTTTGAGTTCCTAACCCATGGGTGAAAGGACGTTGTTCAAAGCACTAACACTGAATAAGGAAGTCCAATTTAACAACAGCCCCACGCAGCCCACTTTGCATTCCAAGGGCGATGTGTTTGTGTTTTCTGGGTCACTAACAGTCCCATAGAGGTTTCAGAGACACAGTGGTAATTAAATCCTAAATCCTTAAATTGGCACACTTAAGCGTAGCACTAAGAAAGACACTATATATGATAAAGTGTCTAACTCAACAGTCTCATTCTGTTGCCTAGTAATGAATAATAATCAGGGATGTAGATTGGGTTGGGGAGGGCTTGTTTGGGATATTACAACCCCAAATAAATACATTCTTGGCTTGCTAGTTGGGTCTGGAGGCCCTAAGTTGGGTCTGCTGGCCCTAAGTTGGGTCTGCTGGCCCTAAGTTGGGTCTGCTAGGTCTGTGTCTGTTTTTCTTGTTGTTCTTATTTTACTAAGAGCTTTTAAATTATTTTTTTGGAGTGCCAACTTAAATATATATAGTTAGTCTGCATACATATAAGTATAAACATCGTCAGTAGCTGGCTGGGAAATCTGCACCAGTCCTACGTTTCTAGGCATTTAACTGGCAATCAAAGTCCCAATAGCTGATGGCATGAATACATGCAAATAGTCTAACCACTAGCAATCACTCTGGGTGACATTCCGAACCATCGTTTTGTTTCTCGCTGTCCCATTCTAGATTGAGGTCCACTTAATGCAAATCAGTACTGACCCTTTTCCTCATGGGACAGCCCATCTCGAACCTCTGTCATCTCACTCCTCCACCCTGAAGCCCACTCCTTTTCCAGTTAGGAAATTTGTGGTTTATATGCCCCAAATCTCACTGACTCAGCTACGCCCCTGATAATAACCACACAGAATATAATTAAAACAGCTCTTGTGTGTGTTGCTAGCAGCAAGAACACAAAGAATGTTTTTAGAATGTTCCTCGCATCTTATCACCCTAAACACTACTTCTATGCTCTACACTATGAGAACATGAAATAGCTAACTTGCCTCTAGAGCAGGCTTCTACCTCATGATCTACTGTTCTCACTACTCACCTATAGAAGATTTTGCTTGGTTGAATGATATGGGTAGATATTGTAGCTGTTGTGTTGCCCTATCTAATAACATATCAGTGTTTAGATAAAATTACACTTTAACAAGCTCTGGGAAAGATAATGACATGCTGAATGTGGATCCCAGACATGCTAGCTTAAGGATTTTCAAAATGAAATTTGACTTGAGAGTACACAACAAGGTGAAGCATAATATTAATAACAAAGGGAGGTAGAGGGAATAGATTCAGGTTATGTTTAGTGCCTTAATTGTCAGTCCAGTGAGATAGTGAAGTTGCAGCCGAAGGTAATGGGGTAAGGAAAATTTGTTATTTGAGAACTGAGTCTGACTGGGAGGTAAGTTGAAGAACTTCCTACAGTATTCGGTAGTCAGACCCTGGGATTTAGGATTCATGTGGTTGGAAAACTGTTCTGGGGATGGTTCTTGGCTTCATTTTCAGTTACCTCACAATAACGCATGATAGAGGAAGCTGTTGTCTCACCTCTCCTTAAAAAACCTAATGCCGATCTGTCAGAGATGAAGAACTTTCGACCGATCTCCCTTCTCCCCGCCCCTGCCAAAATCCTGGAAAAATTCATCAATGCGGAGCTGATGAAACTTATGGAATCCCATGAAATCCTGGACAGCTCTCAGAACAGATTCGAGCCAGTCACAGTACTGAATCTGCCTTGGTAGTGGCATCTGACTGTATCCGGATGCAGGTCGACCAAGGCGCATCTGCAGTGCCGATTCTGCTAGACTTTTCGGCAGCATTCAATACTATCTCCACAGTATGCATGACCCAGTGACTGCGGGAAGCAGGAATCACGGAGAGGGCCCTGCAGCTTCTCTACTCTTTTATTACTGGTAGATCCCACACCGTCAGTTATGGAGGCTTTAATGCAAAGGTCTTTGGCCTTCCTTGTGGGGTCCAGCAGGGCTCTTCGCTCAGCCCCACTCTTTTCAACCTTTATGTGACCCCCTGGCAAAACTGGTGAGATTGTTCGGGTTCCGGGTGCTCTCCTACCCGGATGACACACAAATCATTGCCTCCATATCTAATGACTTGACATCGGTTGCCTAAAAGTTCAATCTCTGTGTGACCAGCATCATACGCTGGATGAAGGACAATTCATTAAAAATCAATGCAGACAAAACCGAGGTGCTAGTCTTTAAACTACATTGCGCCATCTGGGCCACTGCCTGGTGGGCCGCAGACTGCTGTCCTCTTCCCGTTTTGGTCAATACCGCTAAAAACCTGGGGGTCCTTTTCGACGTGGGCCTGTCCTTCGATGCGCAGGTGAGCCGCACAGTCAGCACCTGCTTCTACATCCTTAAAATCCTGAGGAGAGTGCAGCCATACTGCACCAGACCACCATCATCGCATTAGTCACCTCCCGGTTGGACTACTGCAATGCTCTGTACCTTAACATCAGGACAGGCTCCCTGAACAAGTTTCAGAGACTTTGCAGGCGGACTCCCTTCCGCTCTTTAGGAAGCTCTTAAAGACCTGGTTATTTGCCTCCTAGCGGGTTGTTGGTGCTGTCACTTCTCCCTGCTCACTTTGCGCCTTGAAACTAGTTGGTATAAGTGTGCTTTATAAATACCAATCCTATCCTATCGGAGGAAGGGTGTCATGGGATACGTTAAACCATTGAAAGAATGTTTAAGTTGGAGCAGAAAGGGGGATATTATTAAGGGTGTCTGGCGATTAAAGGTCCATGGATAATAATTACTCAAGGGCTGTTGGAAATAATGAAGACCAATATGGTCTTGTTGAAGGACCACCCCCTTTCCATTTGCTGATCACATGGTTGAAGTTGGTATGATTGATGTGTGTAATCATCATACATCAGCTGATGGAATCATATTTTTGTTACTGTATGTTTTTTTCTGTATATCAGTACCTTCATGGTTTCCTCTTTCAATTGGGATAACTCCCTCCATCCTGACCTAAACTTATGTTCGAGGCATGTGGGCTGCTGAATTCATATCTGTGCATAGATCGCCGCCTAGTGTTGGGTCCGGATGATTGCACATTGTTGTCCTGGAAGAGTCTTCGAAGTATCACGAGATAGGTGGCTCCTCCCTCGGACTACAGTGCGCCTGGGCATCCTCTCCATCCCCATACTGTTTTGCTCCGCCATTGGGTTCGGATGTACTTTCCTACTCTCCAAGTTCGGAATAAAGAAAACTTCTCAAAAGGCCTTCGGATCCGTCGGTATTGTTCAGCGCTCGGTGCGGATACACTTTTTTACAACTCTGTTGCGCTCCAGTCGTCGAATCGGGCCGTGAGGCCTTCTCGACACCACGTGGACCGACCGTCGATGGAACGAAGTCCGTTCAAGTACTGCCCTCAGTGCAACTCGAAGTTCCCGCACACAGACAAGCATCCAGTGTGCAACAAATGCCTATCTCCAGATCACAATGAAGATAGTTGCCTAGCCTGTGCCCAGTTCCGATCAAAAAAGACTATTCGGAACCGACGGGCGGCAAGACAGGAAATGCAACGATCGGCGCCAGAGCCCGATAACATCTTCGGGGACGAAGATCTAGCGAGCGCCGAAGACTCGGATCGAGACGACGGATAATACTCGGAGCCCGAAGAGGGAGAACTGATCGTCGATCTCGAGGACTATGATCAGGACATCGTACAGTTGAAGACGACTCCGATGACGGCGAGGGGCGAACCGTGAGTACACCGCCCCATATAGACACTACACCTCTATCAGAGACTCAGGTCGAGGCATCGCCAGCAGGCCTTAGCCGAGACCAACAACCACGTTCTACAGCCCCGCCATACCGCCCGGCTAAGAACATATCAAAAGAGCCCTCTGAGACACGTCACACAACATCCGTTCCATCGAAACCGAAACTTGTCAACAATACAGTCTTCGGACCGAATTACGTCGAACCGAAGGTATCAAAGCCGAAGGGAGTCGAACCGAAAGGGCGCAGTAGCACTACAACCTTCGAAAACAAAGACCGTCGAGTCGACATCAAAGACCAAAGCAGTCGAGTCGAGTTCGAAGTCAAAGGCCGTCGAGTCAACCTCGAAGCCAAGACACATCGATTCAAAACAAAAACAAAAGCACGTCGAATCGACACCCAAAAAGCACGTCGAATCGAGCAAATCAGCCTCAGGTATCGACAAAGGGAAAACACCGGTCGACGACAGAACAAGGCCTACGCCCAAAACTACCGTCAAACCGAAACTGAAGGTGGACGAAAAGAAATTGGTCGAGCCGAAGCCCATCGACCCGAAAAAGGGCGTCGACCCGAAACAGCAGGCTCCAAAACAACATAAAGAGACTGTCGAACCGACAAAACGGCTCGGTCCGAAAAAGGTTGTGAAGCCAGCAAAGGACGTTCAACCAACAAAACCTGTTGAAAAACAACCAAAAGCGATACAACCACCTAAAATGGTTGAGGCCCCAAAAACCATCGACCCGAAGAAACAAAAACCAAAGGTTGTAACACCAAAACCACGGACTGTGGAAGAGGAGCTTCTTCACCCAGATCCCTCCACAGAGAACCAGTCAAAAATCTATATTGATCCAAAAACTGGTAAAGTGACTGTCTATACTAAAAAGAAAAGGCCTCTACCAACTGAACAGCAAAACACACAAGATGATGGACGGAATGTTGCACAATGGCAAAACATTCACCTCCAGTCACAGATCTGGGTTTAATCCATCGTTGTTTTGCTCACCAAGCCACCCCAGTTCAGACATGGCCATATGCAAATCAGTCTTGATCCTGTGCCTCATGGGAACAGTCCAGCCCGAACTGCCTAGCCTTGTCTTTCCTGGACCGGAATCAAGCATCCTAGGACCGGTTTCTGGCTATCAGCCGTCTTCAGCCAGGATAGCTTGACTCCAGTGGCTTAGTGAGCACGGGACACACGTCTGGGCATACCCTTCCCACATAGGTGGAACAGCAAAACACACAAGATGATGGACGGAATGTTGCACAATGGGAAAACATTCACCCCAGTCACAGATCTGGGTTTAATCCATCGTTATTTTGCTCACCAAGCCACCCCAGCTCAGACATGGCCATCTTCAAATCAGTCTTGACCCTGTGCCTCATGGGAACAGTCCAGCCTGAACTGCCAAGCCTAGTCTTTCCTGGACCGGAATCAAGCATCCTAGGACCGGTTTCTGGCTATCAGCCGTCTTCAGCCAGGATAGCTTGACTCCAGTGGCTTAGTGAACACGGGACCCACGTCTGGGCATACCCTTTCCACATCACCAACCCCTTTTGTACCGCTTTTGGCCGCCATAAGTGTGGCAGGGTATGCTCAGATGTGAGTCTCTTGCTCACTTTGCCACTGGATTCAAGCAAGCCGCGCTGAAGACGGCTGGAATCCCAGAAACCGGTCCTCGGAAGCTTGTTTCCGGTCCAGGGAAGGCATGGCTTGGCAGTTCGGGCTGGACTGTTCCCATGAGGCACAGGGTCAGACTGATTTGCATATAGCCATGTCTTAACTGGGGTGGCAGAGTGGGCTAAAAAACGGTGATGGATTAAACCCAGATCTTTTGACTGGGTGTGAGTGTTTGATTGATTCAGATGCTCCGTCCATCACCAACCACTTTTGGCCGCCATAAGTGTGGCAGGGTATGCTCAGACGTGAGTCCCTTGCTCACTTTGCCACTGGATTCAAGCAAGCCGGGCTGAAGACGGCTGGAATGCCAGAAACCGGTCCTCGGAAGCTTGTTTCCGGTCCAGGGAAGGCATGGCTTGGCAGTTCGGGCTGGACTGTTCCCATGAGGCACAGGGTCAGACTGATTTGCATATAGCCATGTCTTAACTGGGGTGGCAGAGTGGGCTAAAGAACGGTGATGGATTAAACCCAGATGTTTTGACTGGGTGTGAGTGTTTGATTGATTCAGATGCTCCGTCCATCACCAACCCCTTTTGTACCTCTTCCAACTGAAGACTTTTCCAGGATCCCTCTAAAGAAAAAGAGAGACTGTGCTACCTCTCCTATACTCTTTGAACCTATCACTCCTGCTATGCCTACTACTCCTTATACCCCAACCTCACCAACACGCTCTGACTAAAACCCTGATGAAGATCAGGACGCAGATGTAGGTTTTGGTTATCCACAAAACCCAAATTCAGAGCCAGACACACAGCCATGGGGTGGAGGAGGGGAACCAGACACTGAAGGGATTCTTCTGCCCATTACAGACCCTGCAGTATACCCTTCTAAGCCATCACCCACCGAGGATACACTTGCATTTAATTCTCTGTTAGATAGAGCAGCAACCTACCACAATGTAGAGATGCTCTCTGATGCTATTGAGGAAGACTTCCTCTTTGATACACTCACAACATCTGAAAGACACGTGAAAACACTCCCAATGCTAAAAGAGGTGTTAAAACACGCAGGTGACATTTTTAAGGACACTGCTAGAGCCCGGGTCATAAACCCTAGACTTGAGAAAAAATACAGAACTGCACCTATAGATCCTACATACATCAAAGGACAGCTACCCCTAGATTCCTTAGTGGTATCAAACGCACGTAAGCGTGCAAACTCACAGACTACTGGTGAGGCTGCACGTCCAGACAAGGAATCTAAGATATTTGAGGCATCAGGCAAGAGTGGCGGCTCAGGCAGCAAACTCCTGGAGAATAGCCAATACACAGGCCTTGCTAGCCAGATATGATAGGGCGCACTACGACAGTTTGGAAGAAATTCTCCAACAGTTACCTGATCCCTACAAACAGCAGGCAGATGAACTTATACAGGAGGGAAAGCTCATCACCAATGCATCCATTAAGTGTGCACTAGACACGGCAGACACAGCTGCCAGATCCATCAATACCAGCGTGCTAATAAGGCGACACGCATGGCTTCGTATATCAGGCTTTAAGAATGAAGTCCAATCTACAATTCTTAATCAGCCAATCAACCCAGACTTTTTATTTGGTCCAGCAGTTGATTCAATTCTGGACAAAATGAAAAAGGATGCAGAAACTGCAAAATCTATGGGAGCTCTTAAGTCCCAACAACACCAGGGCTCCTTTCGTCACTCCAATTATAGAGGAGGAGCGCGAGGAACATCACAGCAATCCTCCAACTACAAGACTAACACACAATCCACATAAAACAAGAACACCAGCAGGGGTGGTTATAGAGGAAACAATACCAAGGGCAGAGGTCGTGGAGGCAATGCAAATAGATCCTCCACTAACACAAAGCAGTGACTTCTTGACACTCCCCCAGACCACATAACACCAGTCGGGGGAAGAATACAACAATTTCTACAAGTCTGGTTAAATATCACCACAGACAAGTGGGTCAGGCAAATTATCCAACATGGCTATTGCCTAGAGCTCACCTCAACTCCACCCAACATACCACCCGTGCACCGTCCTATGTCACAGGAACATATAACGTTACTTCAGCAAGAGGTCATCAGTATGCTGCAAAAGGGGGCCATAGAACCAGTCCCACTGCAACATCAGGGAACAGAAGTATACTCCCTATACTTCCTAATTCCAAAGAAGGACGGGTCTCTCAGACCAATATTGGACCTCAGGCCCCTCAACCTCTACATTCTGTCAGAGCATTTTCACATGCTCACTCTCCAGCAAGTCTTACCATTGCTTCGCCAGGGAGACTTCCTAGCAACTTTAGACCTCAAAGATGCAAATTTTCATATACCAATACACCCTGCTCACAGGAAGTATTTGAGGTTCACCATTCAAGGACAACACTATCAGTTCAAAGTCCTACCATTTGGAGTGACAACAGCTCCACGGGTGTTCACCAAATGTCTAGCTACAGTGGCAGCACATCTCAGAAGGCAACACACACATGTGTATCCTTATCTGGACGACTGGCTAATACATGCGCCAACAGCCCACCAATGTGTATCCTTATCTGGACGACTGGCTAATACATGCGCCAACAGCCCACCAATGTGCCGACCACATGTCAGACTATACACCTACTGCACAGTTTAGGATTCTCACTAAACTACCCAAAGTCACATCTAACACCCTCCCACGTCCAACAGTACCTGGGAGCAACAATAGATACACTGGCAGCAAAAGCATATCCCAACACAGGACGGGTCCAGGGAATACAAACGCTAATACAAAAGTTCAGATACCAACACTCACTACCAGCTCGAGTGTTTATGCAGCTAATAGGCATGATGGCCTCGTGCATATTCATAGTCCCTCACGCAAGACTACATATGCGTCCGCTCCAAGAATGCCTAGCAAGGCAGTGGAACCAGGCTCAAGGGCAATTTAAAGACCTAGTGTTGGTGACCAGTCGGGCATACAACTCTCTGCATTGGTGTAATCCACAAAACCAGCGGACGCATCCCTACTAGGATGGGGAGCCCATGTCCTACACTACACAGTGCAGGGACTCTGGACTGTACAGCAAAAGAAAATGCATATCAACCTCCTGGAGTTGATGGCCATCTTTCTAGCCCTAAAAGCTTTCGGGACACACTTACGCAACAAAGCTGTGTTGATCCGGACGGACAACATGACAGCTATGTATTACATTCAAAAACAGGGAGGAACACACTCGCCACAGCTGTCGCACCTAGCTCAAGCAATGTGGAAATGGGCCATTCAGAGTAACATTTTTCTCATGGCAGAACACCTCCCAGGCAAGGACAACTAAGTGGCCGACCTCCTAAGCAGGCCCAGCCAACAGATGCACGAATGGGAAATTCACCTCAAAGTGCTCCAACCATTCTTCCGGAAGTGGGGACACCCGGAAATAGATCTGTTTGCCACAAGCGAAAACGCAAAATGCCAGTACTTTGCCGCCAGGTTACCACATCCGCAGTCGCAAGGCAATGCGATATGGATGAACTGGTCAGGCAAATTTGCGTACGCTTTTCCCCCAGCTCCACTAATACCGCTGGTGGCACGCAAAATGCGCCAACATTCGCTGACGCTAATCCTAGTTGCTCCCTCGTGGGCGAGGCAACCATGGTACACAACGTTCCTAGAACTGTCAGTGGTGCCTCATCAAAGACTGCGACTAACACCCAGTCTTCTAATGCAGAACCATGGCGAAATCCAACACCCAGATCCCCAACAGCTGAACCTAGCGATCTGGCTCCTGAAATCCTAGAATTTGGATACTTCAACTTGCCTCCAGACTGCATGAATATTATCAAAGAGGCAAGGAAACCCACTTCCAGAGCATGCTATGCAGCAAAGTGGAAACGTTTCGTCATTTACTTTAATAACAATGACATTAACCGGCTTGATGCTTCCACTCAAACCATCATTTGCTACCTATTGCACCTCCAATGGTGCAATTTAGCTTTCTCTTCAATCAGAATACACCTAGCTGCGTTAGCAGCATATCTGAAAACAGGCAACACCTTTCACTATTCAGGGTGCCAGCAATTAAAGCGTTTATGGAAGGACTCAAACGCGTAATTCCTCCAAGACACCCACCTTCACCAGTCTGGAATCTAAACGTTGTTTTAACCAGACTAATGGGACCACCTTTTGAGCCACTGCACGCATGCGAACTACAATTTCTTACTTGGAAAGTGGCTTTCCTTATTGCTATTACATCGCTTCGAAGAGTTAGTGAGCTGCAAGCCCTAACTATTCAAGAGCCATGCATTCAAGTACATGCAAATAGAGTAGTTTTTAGAACAAACCCTAAGTTCATGTCAAAGGTGGTATCCCATTTCCATATAAATCAGACTTTAGAACTGCCAGTGTTCTTTCAGAACCCAAAAACAGTAGCTGAAAGGTCCTTGCATACCCTTGATGTCAAAAGAGCTCTGCTGTATTACATAGACAGAACTAAAACATTTCACAAGACAAAACAATTGTTTGTTGCCTTCTCACCACAACACAAGGGTAACCCTATTTCAAAATCAGGTATAGCCAGATGGATAGTTAAGTGCATACAAATATGTTATTTGAAGACAAAACGCACCTTAACAGTCCCCCCTAGAGCGCATTCCACACGTAAGCTAGGGGCATCCATGGCTTTCCTTGGAAATCTTCCTTTACACGAAATTTGCAGAGCAGCCACATGGTCAACCACACATACATTTACAAAACACTATTATGTAGATGTACATTCAAAACAGCAAGCTGCTGTAGGACAGGCTGTTCTCAAAACTCTTTTCCAGACTGCTGCAGCTGACACAGGTGGCCACCGCTAAGGGAGATACTGCTATACATTCTATGCACAGATATGAATTCAGCAGCCCACATGCCTCGAACGGAATATGGTACTTACCAGTATGCATCTGTTCTTGGCATGTAGGGCTGCTGACATTCATATCGCCCACCCGCCTCCCCGGTGCCTGTCGCAGCTGCAGCATTCACTCTTTGCATGGACATCTCTTACTGTACTATACTCCATCTCTGCCACAATGGCGAAAAACAATCTGGGGATGGAGAGGATGCCCATGCGCACTGTAGTCCGAGGGAGGAGCCACCTATCTCATGATACTTCGAAGACTCTTCTAGGACAACAATGTGCAATCATCCGGACCCAACACTAGGCGGCGATCTATGCAAAAGATATGAATGTTAGCAGCCCTACATGCCAAGAACAGATGCATACTGGTAAGTAGCATATTCCTTTCCTTTTAGCGGTTCCCTTAATATTATCTTCTCTCCTCTCTCCCTTAAAACGACAGTAGTCAGTATAGTTCAGTGTGCTATGCTCAATCACACCTTTCATTTTTCATATCTGATGCAGTACTTATTGGCCTTCTTTTTACCTTGGCTGCTGCTTTTTCTTGGCAGGAATGCTCAACCCTGTTATTGTCTTACAGCTATTCAAGTGTGTATATACATGTACCAAAATTCCTTATTATGGATATCGCATTACTTTTACTCTGATGCTTCACAAATCTTTATCTTTTTTGTTTTTGTTTTTCCAGTTGAATTGTAGTACCACCTTTTCCTCTCTGCATGAGTTACATTGTAGATATTCATTGGCTTACTTCATTTGAGTTTAAATAAAAGTGCCCATACCACACAACCCTATAAAAGTCAATGATCTATAGCTTTCCAGTACCTTTTGTTTGACCCTCCCGCGCCCTCCAATCCAGGCCTTGTTTACATTAGTATGTTAGTTTGCATCCTGGGTATCATGAATGTATCTGCTACGGCCTACAGTAGGAATGGTTATGTACAGCCTAATGGGCAGATGTTAAGAAACTATTATAAACACAATGAAATCACTTGTATGCAAAAAAAAAAAGGAAATGGGAATTTTAACATTTGTGCTTTCTGAAAGTATGATGCTCTTGTTTTGTATATCTTAGCAGACATAGCCCACTTTTTCTCTTTTAGGACCTTCAAACTGATGCCTACTCTGCTTTTCCTTATTTTAGGCAGCGGTCTTCAAAACTCACAAATAATTATTTTTTGCGTGTAAAATAAAGTTTCCTAGTTTTTGTTTCGTCTTCCATTAAAATACATAACATTTTTCCTTAGTTATTTTGTTTTCTTTTTTCAGACAGCTAAGCAGGCATTTAGTTGGTCTATGGACAGCTGAGAATACAACTTCCACAAATTTGTTGAAGCGTATTTTGGTAAGTGATAAACACGTTGGAAATGATTTTAACTTTTTTCTGTATATTTTTGATTAATTATTGATTTGTCTATTTTTTCCCTTTGTCAAGTATACATGTAATAAGCTGTCCATCAAGGTTGCTACCTATTCTGGTATGTTAGTCAAACCAAACATGGATCCCTTTCCAGAGGAAAAGAATAATATTAGTAGACTCATTTCTGAGCTCTTAGAGTTTCCTGTGGGACAATAGATGAAGCAAATTGGCACACTAGAACATTTGCTGCCAACACTTGTATGTGTTTTATTGTTGCAGCATTACATAGTGTGGACATGGCCTGATAGGTCTCAATACATTAGCACAGGTTCATACTGAATGTAAACTGTTTGCAAAAGTACATGTTCAGAGAAGAACACATAAGAACAAAAACAAACTGTGTAAGGTAGCGTTATAAAGGTTAAAATAAGAACTTACAAAAATGTTTTATAATCAGGACTGCTTATTCAACATCATATAACTCTAGGTAATTGCCATTTCTTTAATTTGTGTGTTTAGCTTGAGAGCTCTTTCCTGTGATGCATCTATGACCCCTTGCTTGTGATACATGGTGTGAAGTGAATTGGTACAGTACCTACTTTCTGACTGCTCTTTACTCTTTTTATATTCACTGCCCCCTCTAATTCCCTATATTCTCAGTTTTACACTACAATTCTTTTCAAGATTTGAATATTTTGCATTATCCCGACCCGTAGTGTTTGGTTCCAGAAGTATTTCTTTACAGACCTTTTCTAATGGATGTCGAGCGGAGTCAGTACGAATCAATATAACGTCAACTGTAAGCCCACGATGCCCCCTCCATTTTATAGTCTTTTTTTCCCTACCAGTGGGTTTGGAGTGCACTGAGAGAGCTCCCAAGACTTTAGCAAAAACACCATAGAAAAGGTGCAAGAAGACATCGAGGGGGCAGTGGATGAAAAACTGAAATAAACACTTCATCGAGGATTCATGTTTTTCCAATTGGTATTCAACATATTCGTAGTAAGGTTTATAGTAGACGTAGTGTCCCTCAGACTCCTAACACCAATTTGTAGTATAAGCTCACTTTTCAAGTTCTGCTAGTCTTGCATCTGAAAATTCGCTTCCAATTATGAACAGCCGGAGTGCATGTTCTGCCTCTCAAGGGGCTAAAAGTTGGAGGACTGTTAAGCATATTTGCTTTCAAAACAAAAGCCTTAATTTCTCCAGATACATTTTGTGGCCATAGGGGACATGTTGGGGCAGGCATAGCTCAAACAGCTGAGCGAAACATACCATCTATGTAGGAAATACAGGTATCAGAAAAACAAGAGGAAGTGGAGGAATACCAGTCAGATTCAGCCCCCAAAGAGATTTTCATCTATTGTGCTGATGCACATTAATCAGCTCACAAAATGAGGTCTGACTTTAAGTCCACAGTTCCCTACACCTAAAGGCTTTTGGAATCCCCAACATACAAGGTATCCACGTATTTCAAAAACACCAAATTCAAGATTTTTGTGTGAACACAAGTGTTTCCATTAAAACAAACACTGGAATCCGAAGAACATGTCAGTAAATGATCTTGTTGACACACACCATCCTAACCAGTCCAGAGAAATGGCCACCAGAAAAGATTTGCCTAGGTACGTCAGATTGACTTCAAAGGATAATTGAGTTCAAAAGTGGAAAAAGAAAGCTTCTTGCTTGAAAGATTAGCAGGGAGAACAGAAAAACAATCTTCTCACATCACAGATGTTGAGAAGTAAAAGAGGGCCCTAAACACCTAGATAGCTGACATCATGAAAATAAAATAATATTTCAAATACACCATTGCTGCACTTAAAAAAAGCAAAGCTATTTGACATTAAGAGGCTAAGAGATGAGTCTGAACACATGAAGCAAAGGAAGGAAAGGATACCTACAGATTCACTAGAACTTGTAGAAGAAGAAGACCCATTTAGAGACATGCCACTATTAGTCAGGCATTGAGCAAGAGAATATGTTCGATATAGAGGACAAAAGAGGAAAGAGTGCCATAGGATGGCGATGCAGACTCACTGCAAGAGAATGGGAACATGTACCCTTTTATATAATCTCCTCCAGATGGTAATTCCAAATACCATGGAGTAGTCAGAAGGCAAGCTCAGCCATTTGGGGTCCAAATGGAAGTAGAGCAGGAAAAGTCATGTTCTGCAAACACTATGGCTTCTGCATAGGCATAATGAATACCTTCTTATGCTACTGAGGATTCATCAGCAGAGTAGGTGGGTATTCTCTAACCCAGCTACCACAAAGACAGTTGGTGCCTATATTGAAAATATATATATGACATCTCCACAGTACGCACAGTACATAATAACTTAGTGGCGCATAACTCACTGACAGTGTCTGCATGAAGAAACAGAGCACAGTCCCCAGCTTTTTAATGTCCATCTCCATATAAAGATAGTAAGAGATTGGAGGTGGTAGGGCGAAAAATAGAGAGTGCTACATAGTGGCGGACAGCTATAATAGATATGCATCCTAGAAACAAAATTACATATAGGTGTTGATACAAATACATACATGAAGAGTGCTAGTGCTAAATATGTAGTAGAAGAGGTCAGGTCATATCTAGCTAGTTTACAATCTGCACTAGAATTGCAGATCTTTAGAGGCACTGTTGATGAGGAGAATAGATTCCACAGAGAAGAAAGACGAATGTATGCAACTTTATATGTTGCAATTTCAGAGACCGTATACAGTAATCACTTTTGTACAACAGATACATTGGCAGCAACCTCTACAGACCAAGGCACATTTTTGAGGAAGAGGTAAAGCCAGAGGTCATGCCACAGGATTGTCCGCTTCGAACACAAAATGGCTCCATTAAACACCCCCCCTCCACATTTAAGTTCAAGAAGTAGCACGATAATGGACCACTTCAAAACCATAAGAGACATATGTGAGCTAAAGATGATCTGGCACATAACACCATTGCCTGCAACTCACACACCTTAAGGAGCATTTTCAAATTCTTCAAAAAGTACTTTCTAATATCGAAACAAGATCTAAGTTTACAACCTATCTTGGACTTGTAGTTATCAACAAATTCCTCAAAACGCAAATGTTCCAAATGATAATCCTCCCGGAGGATGTTGGAGGAGAAAGACTACTTGTTGAATATAGATATCAGTTATGCCTGTTTTTGCATCCCCATGCTTCCAGCATATTGGCGATCTCTCAGGTTTTATGTCAGGGGTGCGTTATCAGTACAGGGTTTTACTGTTTCATATACAGCCAAACGAACATGCAATCAGTTGCCAATCTGCTGTATCAGCTATGGTTTACAGTCAACAAGAAGTTTCTGACCGGTGCTTCTTATCACAGAATCCTAACCTCTAGAATAATTGACACAAGTTTATTCGCCTATGGAACACCAAGGAAAGTAGATGTGTAGAAGTATTGCAGAAGCTGATTTAATTTTGACAGATGTCTCAGTCTCTACCGGTAAGGACCTTATTGAATATGCTGGCTTTAACGAATTAATTTGATTCTAAATACAAGATTGTATATGCCAAAATCAGTTATCTCATATACACTAGTACCGGGAGGATCTTGTGGTTTACCAAACAGAGTAACCATGCAATTAAAACGGTGGAGCAAAAACAATACCAGTAAGCAGATTTATCAAGACCCCAACCTACCAAGCCTTCATAAAAACATACTCATCACAATTGGGGGAAATCATTTACACTGCTTTTTGGGTTGGGGTTTCATGGCAGATGCTCAAGAATGTAAAGCCACTTTCAGGAATCTTTATTGTTAATCTTTTCATCCCTTTATTTATTGTACGATTGTGTTACTACTCGACCTCTTTGTAGTCTATAAAGGCTTGCTACTATATTCAATTGTTTTATTATCAAAGAAAATCCAGAATGGAGAAGGAAAGGTTACTTCAAATGTTATTTCTCCATTGTGGGAGTCTTCATTGAAGTCATACATACATAGGCCACCCACCTCCCTGGCAGTATCTTGAAAACAGCTAACTCTACAACTTGAGGGATCCATAGTTCCTATCAAAATGAATGGAGGCAATTGCCAATGCAACAACATAATGGGATATTTGCACTACAGAAAGTGTCTACTTTCTGATCAGGCGAGTTCCTGCTTACCTGGTTCCATTTTCTCATTTACTTATTTTGTTTTTGAAAAAATGTGAGTAAAAATAACTATATGTAGTTCCCTTTGCATACAGCAGTTGTAGCCCTCATCTGGCCTTATGATGTATAAAGGTAATAAAAAGCAGAGACATGCACAGAATTCCTTGTAGTGAAAAGGTAAATTCTCATTTGGCTATGTATAATAATTAAAGACAAATGAAATACAAAGTGAAATATTTATAATAAAAAGTACTTCGAGATCCTGCAAAGAGGCGCCTTACTTCATGTGTTTGAGTTTAATGAAATTATGATTGTCAAGAAGTTTCCCACTAATACAGCGCTCAATTACAAGTAGCATTGTTTTGCTTGTAATGAAAAAGCAACAACTTATGAGGATGTTATGATAAACACAACTAAGTACATGTGATCTATAAACGCCACACACTGTAATTATTCATCTTTACAGTGTGCCATAGTTAATTCTATGTTCTGTCATTGAAAGATGGGGGATAATGAGTGCATTCGGAAACCATTAATGTTCTCTTACTTGTAGTAGGAAAGTTCTGGTTACCATGGCCCTGGCTCTGCTCAGTACCTACTTGATACGTTTGCACCGTATTTGCTGTTTTCTCATCTATCTACCGCATGAGGAATGTACCTAGTGTAAGCTTTAGTATTTCAGAAATACATGGGAGACCTGAAGAGGACTCAAGGCAGTAACAGCTGCTGCTGTACAATATCCTCGGAGAACTTGACACTAACAAAAGAACATGTCTGTAATAGTAAATAGTAAAGCATTATACTTTCAAAAAAGCCCATTGTGAGTGAGAAACGATGTGTTATACAGCCAGTGACCAAGGCAGGTTTTTTGATTTGCTATGAGCTGGGTAAAGTGACTTACTTGATGGGCTTGTTGGTCATCGTCAGCCTTGTATGTGTGCTGAACCAAGACTCTTTGTTCGTGGATAATTGAAAAATTTCTTCGATTATATTGGTGTTTTGCACAGATTCATTGTTGGATGAGATTTAGTAAACTCATACTTCCTTTTTCTTTTGGATTTTTATTTTAAATGATATTGACTTCTATCCATCATTTTGTTGGCATGTCAGTTGTTTTTTGTAACACTGAAGTTATATATTCTTTTTGGGTAGTAATGCTGTTTATGCACCTATTTTCTTTTGGTTCAGCCCTCAGGTTTGCTGGCATACCTGGACAGCACTGACCCCGTTCCTGAGAAAGACATCGACCGGATGCACATACGGGACAATGTGAAGATTGCAAATGTGAGTTGTAGGAAAAAGATAATTGTCTTTTAGAAAATTAAAGTTAAAAGCATTCTAAAATAAGTTGTAAAATGGATGCTTTCACATCCTTCTCATTGTGTACATCAATGTAAAAATGAAATGTGTTCTACTAAGTAAAACTGGCAAACTACAAAGTAGTTATTTTTACTTTTTTACATTGCTTTTAAAAAAAATACTTTCATAGCTTTGGCCTTGAGTATTTGCATTTACTTTCCTTTAGAGTCAAGCTCATTATTGTAAACAAACCATAGTGAAATACAGACCAAAGCCATTTGAAGAAAGTCGGTTATTACCAGCATACAGAAAGATATGGCAGAAAGTTAGACAGTAGTTATATCCCGACATCTGAATTATGTTGGAAAGTTCAATGTACTGTGTGGGGTGGATGATACAAAAAGATGAAGACAGAGGAGATTGGCAAAGGTAGAATATAAATAAGAGAATAGGGGTATTCGACATTTATTAACAAACAGGCAGTGTGCTTCCTCAACAGACAGTACCCAATAAGAATTATAATAGTCTGTCTGCCCAGGCAGAATTCTTTCACCTGAGGTCAAACTAGATAAATGAAACTTCTAGACTTATCAGTAATATAGCAGTAAAATTCATTAGAGGAATCTATACTGTGTTGTGATTAAGTACAGACCCTAGACCCCTTTCTGAAAGCCAATCGTTGGTAACAAATAAAGGAGTGCATAGTTAATTAGCACGTGGGCTGTATTACTGAAGTACTGTTTGGATTATGCGCAGCCCTTATATTTAGGTCCTTGCTTTATACTAGCCAGGCATGGAGCCCAGATACTATCCAGTTCATTTTGTATTTTAGTCTGTATAAGATCGTCTCTTAAGCAGGGACTGTTTAAAGCAGGGGCAAAGTAAGCAATTGCCCAGGGCCCGGCCTTCCAAGGGGCCTTCTTGTAAACTGCATGGCGCAGTCAAAATTCCTGTTATACGCAGTGTTTACAGAAACATAGGAACGGGGCAGAGTCGTGCAAAGTGACCCAAAGAAGTACAAACTCTTACAAGATTATTTCCAATGCCAAAAGTATTTACCCCTGGAAATGTGCCCTTTTCTCAGCACAAGAAGTGCTTTGCAACACTTTGCAGGAAGTTGGACGTTACTTGGGTGTAACCAGGGCAGATTAGAGTAAACACCCATATTTGTGATGCAAAGTCACATGTACTAAGATGAAAAGATTGGGTTTGGTGTTAAAACAAAACAAGAATTGGCACAGCCAATAGGTATCGCCTTTGGTACCTTATAAGTGTTTAGCCGTGCAACACTTGATGTTGTCGCACCAAGGATCTTGTGCTGTATAACTAAACACTTATAAGGTCCCAAAGGCGAGACCTATTGGCTATGCCTATGCTTTTTATGGTTTAGGGTAGTTGTAGGTTTTTGGGGGGCAATGGTACTTCTCAGGGTTTCGGGGGAGTATGGGTTTTTGGGTGGCAAAGGTATTTTTAGGGTTTAGGGTTTTTGGTGGCACAAGTATTTTTAGGGCTTAGGATGGGAATGGGTTTTTGGTGGCAAGAGAATTTTTAGGGTTTAGGGTGGGTATGGGTTTTAGGTTGGCTAGGGTATTTTTTGGGTTTAGGGTAGGTATGCGTTTTTGAATGGCAAGGGTAGTTGTAGGGTTTAGGGTAGGTATGGGTTTGAGGGGTTGTGGGTGTTAAAAGGGAGTTAAAAATATCTATATTTAAAACAATTAGATATAAATATATTTATTCGTATGTATGTATATACACACATATATAGATGTGTGTGTGTGTGTATATATATGTATGTATATATGTATATATACATACATATATATATATATATATATATATATATATATTCATTAGGGTTTGTACCTACATTTTACAATTTTACCAAGTGTATGCCTTTACCACGGAAATGTAAGTATTATACAGGTAAGTATGAACCCTTTTTATAGAAATAGAAAGGGTTTATACTTAACTTTAAAATACTTACATTTGAGTGGTAAAGGCATATGTGTGGTAAAAACATTGTGTTGTATTGGCAATGTGTGGTAATGGCACTTGCATTGTAATGCCCACCATGTAATGGAATTTGTTGTATCATCATTCATCCGTTGGGGAAGTTAGAGTGAGTGTGTGCTTGCCCGGATCATGGCACTTTTTCATCCTGAATGAATTTTCTCCCAGGCAGTCGGGCACAGATTGCTGTTCCTTCCAGCACCATTCAGACACTTTCCTGCCAACTCGTTCACTCGAAACACGAGCTGTTTGTTTTCATTGTGTGACAGCATGGATTGACTGGTGACTCGGTGAGGCGCTTCAAAGCACAGGAGCTGAGTCTTGTTTGTGCACCAGCCTGGAGAGCGCCCATTGCAGAAAAAAAGGGTGACCCTAAGTTGCAGTCAATACTGCTTTTGAAAAAGGCTGTTGCATTGCTCAGTACATCACTGCGCCATCAAGTACAACAGAACCTACAGGCACCTCTCCTGTCTGTCTATGCCCCTGTCTGTCCATCTCATCGTCACCCAGGGGTGTAGGGGGTGTGTGTGTGGGGGGGTCGGTGGAGGGGGGTTGTGTGTGTGTGTGTTGACTTTATTTACGTGTCTGTTTTGGTCTGGGTGCATTCAGGGCTACGAGGCCTCCGGGTTGCATGCGCTTAATAAAACCCATTTAATAATAATAATAATAATGTCGGCTAGAATGTGCGTGGGTGCCTCTTGATATATAGTCTCTCGGTCTGCTGCTCTGTATCTCTATGGATTCTCTTTGTGAGTGTATACATGCACATGTTATTGGCCTCCTCATGTTTGTACTATACAAAAGCCAAGCCTTCCAGCTTTGTCGGTGCTTAGCACCACTTGAATCAGTACTTGGGAGCAGGGCTTTAAGTGGGCCGGGTCTCTGGTGCACCAGCAGTTTTTTAAAGGGGGCCTCGAAACAGATCTCTATTGGGCTCTGTTTTGTGCCTTGGCACAGGCTTCGGTTTTTTTCCGGACTGCTGTGGCAGCAGACACATCCATGTGTGTGGCTCACATTTCTCACTAGTGGATAGGTTACGGCATGATGTATTGCCAGGTGAGCACATTGATGTGCACAAGCTCACTTCTCACTAGTGGAGGTTACGCCAGGGCGTCATGCCTGGTGAACGTTGTAGGGGAAGGAAAATCCTTTAAAGAGAGTAATTTTCTCCTGGATTTCCCTTCTCTTTTTGAAACTCAGGAGCAGCAACATTGTTGTGGTGTCACTAGAGCTCTAAGTGGAAGCAATATTCTATACAAGCCATAATTGCTGCTTATTTATCTTATGCAGCTAACAATCATTGACAAAGCGAATAGTCCTGTCCTGACTTGTTGTAGGTATGATGTTACTTGTTGTAACCCCCAGTTTTTTTCATCCCACTTAGCCTCTTCGGTGCTCATGACCAGCCCAGCTCGTCATGAGTCACAATGGAGCTGTGCTCATGACGAGCTGGGCTCGTCATAACAGCTCCGCGCCACCCACACGCGATTGATTCCCCGCCTGTGTGTGCAAATTAATCAGTGGGCGGGGTTGTGACGAGCCCAGCTGGTCATGAGCACAGCTCCACTGTGACTCATTATGAGCTGGTCTTGTCACGAGCACCACGGTGCTTCGTTCACCCCTCCCACCCTCCCCCATTCTCCCCTCCCCCACCCGCACTGTGGGGGAATTACCGTCGCAGCGAAGGGGTTAAAGCCCTGCTGGGGAGACACTTTGAACCCAGCCTGCTTCAGCTTCTAGCGTGTTGTTCTGTGGCTGTCTTTAATAAACACTTTCATGTGTCACATCTTTATTTGCGCGGTTATTAACAACCATTGCAATTATAGAATAAAAGCATAAAGGCACTGGCAGTTCATCAGAGTTTTCAGACATATGTATAACCGTAGAAGCAGTGCTTTAAGTGGGCCGGTACTCAACGGTACTGAGCACCAGCACTTCTACATTTTCGACACTTGAGTACCGGAACTTATCTTTGTCCTAAGAGAGTACCGGTACTCATTGGGATGTAAGCCAAGCTCCAGGAAATTGCCATTTACAAAAAAGCACAACACAGCTGACAACGAGTGGGTCCGTTTTCCTGAAGCACTTTGATCGAGTGCTAATCTCCCCTTTTAATTTTTTTTTTGAGCCGCGGCCCGTAGGCATTCATTCAGAGTTGGCAGGACGTTTGGGAGGGGTCAGACTCACACTGTGATGCCTGACGAAGTGTCCACTCAGGCTCTTTGTAGTCCATAGCACTGTAGGTGTGAGAGCAGAGCCTGCTAACAGGCATATCTCCTAATTCTCGGGAAATCGAAGAGGAAGCTTCCTGCTGGCATAGCAGACTACAGAAGCACTGGTTTGCCACCAGACTGAGGAGGAAGGTGGCGATAGTGATGCTGTAGCACAGCACATGGGATCAAGGTTTAGTAATGAGGGCAACAACTAATGTACGCATTTCTAAAATAAATGTACTGAATGCCGGATCCCTTTGCGCTGCCCATAGCTCCGCCCCGTAGCCCAAGCCTCGCCCTCTAGTCCACTTCTCAATTTGGTGAGTACCTGCTGTTGTAATGTTTCTTATTTATTTATTTCATTTTAGATAAGATCTTTTTGTGACTTAGTTTTGTTATAGAATAGAATTTAATGACCCTGGCTCTGGATTAGATTCTTGAGAACAGATGATGTGAGAGCCTGTGCCAGTTGGGTGAATGAGCTGTTTAACCTATGCAACTTGAAGAATAAATCTACTTATCAAGACCTATGTTTTCCTGCTACTCATTTTATATCAAGAATTTACTTTTTAACACCTGCCCTTATTTTTTTTCCATTTAAAGCACTGTGTAAAAGAACATTAAAACGTCAGAGATTAAAAGTGGACATCATCTGCAAGGCTATTTTAGTGCAACTGAGAATTTTCAATTCAGCACAGTTTTCAAAGCACCAAATCTTATGGAGATTTCATGCGATGTTCCCAATTAAAAATAAGCATCAGCAGTCCAAACCAGTAAAACATAAGCTTTCGCTAGACAAACATTCCTCCCTTGAGTCGCAAAAGCTCCGGCTATACTAACGAGGTAGAGGGGAAACTATGCCAATCAGCACGCCTCTTCTCATCGCCTGATCCACAACGGTTGGCAGACTTGTGTAAATTTGCAAACCGTTCTTTCGGGACTCTTATTCACTCAGACAAATCCTTAGACCCCCGAGTGGATAAAACAGGAGTGCGACGTTATCAGACCGTTTCAGAGCAGGAGCGTCCCCCAAAGCCCTTCCATGATACCAATTATAAACTGTATCTAGGCACCTGCGCACCCCTATTTCTCTTCTGAGTCACACGTTCGTGTAAAGCATGCAACAGCTTCTTGGAATAAACATGGTAGCGACCGATCGACTTTGTCAGTGACTAATTCAGGTTCTTCTGCGGTCTGGCACTTCAGAGCCATTTTGACAGGGCAAGTTGCGTAGCAACGGTGCCCCTGGATCGAATGCACGCAAGGAAAACGAGCCCCCCAGTAAATCAGCTAGGAGCCCTTTGGGCCATCCGCCCGGTGCCACTGCACCTGCTGCGCTATTGCTAGCTGCGCCCCTGGTGTGGGCAGCAGGGCCCAAGTCATAAAAAAAGAAGTGGGGGGACGCCATCACCGGAAGTGACGTCACGACAGGAAGTGATGTCACGAAAGGTGCCGAGCTCCTCTTCCCAAAGAGGCCAAAGAGTGAAGTCCAACTGTTTGGCAGGGGGGATGGCGTCCCCCCGGTAAAATAAGTGTTACCCCGACTCGAGCCCTGGACTGGGCAGCACTGCTAGCGTGCCATTCACAGATTCGGCCCCAAGTCGATGTTTCGAAGACATCTCTCGTTCTGCAGTGGCGAGCTCGGCTGTGGCACCTCGACCCTCCCCCGCTTGTTTCCAGTCCAGGGAAGGCATGGCTTGGCAGTTTGGGCTGGACTTTTCCCATGAGGCACAGGGTCAGACTGATTTGCATATGGCCATGTCTGAACTGTGGTGGCCGAGCGGGCTAAAGAACGGTGATGGATTAAACCCAGATCTGTAGACTGGGTGTGAGTGTTTGATTGGTTCAGATGCTCCGTCCATCACCACCCCTTTTTGTACCACAAAAATTTGATACCATCAGAAAATGGGAAAAGCTACTAGACCTGTGCAAGTAATCCACTCTGAACGGAGCAGTCTGCAAAGCTCAGAGGTCGATACTGATCTGGATGAAGATACCAATGCCCAGAGAGCAATACCAACAGTAATCGAGGAATTGGATTTTTTATGCGAAGAAAAGAGATTCAATTTGCGACCAAGGCCACCAGCACAGAGCCAAACACCACCAAGAGGAAGAGGCAGAGGGCCAAGAGGCGGAAGGGGGCAGCATGCAGAAGAGAAGAAGAAGGGGAGCAAGAAATAATTAATGGCAAAGATACATCTATAATAAATGTAACCAACATAACTCTCACAGTTCGAGAAGAAGAAATTCTGAGATTGGGGTTATCATTTTGCCCAGAAACTGACTCAGATTATGTCCAAACGAGAATTGATCTTTTCAAATTCATTAGAACACTGAAGTTAAAGAAGCACTTTTTATCCAATCCCACAATGAGATCAGAGTCAATACCGGCCACAGCAGCAGATCGAGAAAATAATTTCAGCGACGTGAATTTAATGTTGGAACTTAAAAGAATAGATGCAAAAAACTTCGAAGGCTAGGCGGGAGCGGTCCCGCAAGCGGCTCGAACTCCGGCAGTCGGCCCCGCGCCAGGAACGGTCCCGGTCCGGACGGAGGTCGAGGGACCGGTCGCGGGAGAGGAGCCATCGGAGCTCCGGGAGTCGACATCACTCCTCAGGGTCGAAGTCATCAGGTAAGCACAAGAAGTCGAAGAGACGTCATCGCTCTTCCGACTCCCCCCCCGACGCTCGCGCGACGCGGCCGGGGGTTCAGGTGGCACGCCCACGCGGCTCCGTCGGAGTCGCAGGCGTCGCGTCCGGCCTCATACCCTCCGGTCCCTGGGCCGTGCGCGACGCCGGAGGAGATCGAGCGGTTCCTCATGGCCATGAGGTCCCTCACTCCCCCGACGGGCTCCGCGGCGCCTTCGGGCCTTGCGGACCCGTCTGGGGGCCCTAGCGGGTCGGGGGCTTCGGCCCCGGCGCCGCCGGCGCCTTCGGTCCCGGCACCGCAGGCCCCCACTGGATCCGGTTCCGGATCTGAGTCGTCGCCAGTGGACTTGACGACCTCACCGGCGCCGGTCCCTCAGGTGTCACCCCCGGCGCCGTCTTCGGGCGGCGCCGTCCCCGATGCCTCCCTCGACCCGGCGCCGGAACGGCGGCGCTGGACGCCGCTTTCGACGCCGTTCGGAGAGTTCACTTTCCATGAACCGGCCCCATCATTTGTTAACCCTGAGTACCAGGAGATGGTTGATGAGGAGTTTTGAAATCCCTTATCAGGTCCTATTGCCCTTCACGGAACCTGAGATCTTCCCACCTCCACCTCCTTTCCATCCCCCCCGTCAAACTGTGTAGATCCGGAGGCCGGAGATTCGCATTCCTGGCCCCTAAACTTTGGAACTCCTTTCCCCTTTCTCTCAAAATCTCTAACTCTCTTACCCTTTTCCGTAAATCCCTAAAAACATGGCTCTTCCCTCAATCCGGTTACATCCCTCTGGTCCCTCAGTACTCAACCAGCGCCAAGAAACCCATGGTGTTAGCGCGCTCTACAAATTCCCCTTACAATACAATACAATACAATACAATTGGGATGGGTCTGAGGACTCTCTGACACGTGAATGTCAGTCCCAGGAGGACTGGACAGGTGGATTTGGGGATGCCAGTGGTCTGGACACCTCGCCGGACACTGGCTTTGCCTCGCCTCCTACCGTGGCTACGGAGGAGGGGGCAACCTACAGTGTGGTTTTGACGAGGGCGGCCAAGGCCTTGGGCCTTAAGCTCCCTGTCGCGGCCGCGAGGACTAACCTGCTCACTGAGGTCCTTAAACCGCAGTCATGCTCGGCCGAGCCTCTGCTGCCGTTTAATGAGGCCTTAACCGACGTTCTTTTGGGCACTTGGTCCAGGCCCGCTACAGGTTCGCCTGTAGATGGGAACGTGGCCAGACGCCACCACCCGGCCCCGGGCGACCCTTGTTTCCTGTCCACCCACCCCACCCCTGAGAGCCTGGTGATCCAGGCCTCCAATTCCCAGACCGCATTCCCGTCGGCCCCGCCTGACAGGGAATCCAAGAGGTATGAGCAATACGGCAAAAAGGTATTCTCCTCCCTGAGTCTGGGACTGCGGTCTTCCAACACCGCATGCCTCTTGGGCCGCTACACCCACTCTCTGTGGGATACGGTCGCGGACGTACTGCCAGAATGCCCATTGGAGGTACGGGCTAAACTCGGCCAAGCCCTTGTGGAAGGCCGAGATGCGGCACGTTATTCTATCCGGTGTGGACTGGATACCACTGACTCTCTGGGCACAGCGATGGCATCGACGGTGGCGATTCGTCGCCACGCCTGGTTGAGATCCGCCAACTTCTCGGCTGATGTCCAGAACACACTCATGGACATGCCGTTTGATGGCCGTCGCCTTTTTGGCGACAAGGCAGACAATGCGCTTGAGCGCTTTAAGGACTCCAGGGCTACGGCCAAGTCCTTGGGCCTCTCGGCCCGCGCCAGCAATCGTCTGCCTTTCGTGGCCAATGAAGGGGTGTACCCACACGTGCTGCCAGCCACGCTACGCAAGGTAATACCCAACGCGGTGGCTGCCGTGGAAACCGCCATGGCGGCGGTCGGGAACAACGGTGAGGTCAGTCCACACCTTCCCCGCAGCATCCGCCTCAAAACCCTCCTAATCCGTGCTTTCAGGCCCATGTGACGCCAGTGGGGGGCAGGGTTCGCCATCAACTCCTCCACTGGCGCACTGTCACGTCGGACAGGTGGGTGCTGCAAATCGTCCGAAGGGGCTACTCCCTCCCCTTCGAGGCGACCCCCTCCTGCCATGCCACCGCAGAACCACCGCGTATCGGGGGATCATTTGCGGCTTCTGCAGGAGGAAGTTACGGCCCTCTTGGCCAAGGGGGCCATCGAGCGCGTTCCTGGGCCAGAAGTAGGGTGTGGTTGTTACTCCCACTACTTTCTGGTACCCAAGAAGGGAAAAGGGGGCCTACGCCCTATCTTGGACCTACGGAACGTCAACGGCTTCCTCCGGAAGGAGAAGTTCAAAATGCTGACACTGGCTCAGGTCCTAGCTGCCCTGGACCCAGAAGACTGGATGGTAGCGTTGGACTTGCAGGACGCTTATTTCCACATCCCCGTCCTGCCGGCCCACCGGCGTTACCTGCGGTTCACGGTAGGCCACGAGCACTTTCAGTTTACCGTGCTCCCCTTCGACCTTACCAGCGCCCCACGAGTGTTCACGAAGGTGATGGCGGTGGTCGCAGCTCATCTGCGCAGGTTAGGGGTTTCAGTCTTCCCCTACCTCGACGACTGGTTGTTGAAGGCTGGCTCGCCCCAGACAGTCGTCAGCCACCTCCAGACAACGGCAGACGACCTGCACCAGCTGGGGTTTTCCATCAATGTGCCGAAGTCACACCTGTGTCCCTCCCAGAAGCTCCTCTTCATCAAGATCAAGCGCGACCAGGCCCAAGTCATCCTTGTGGCTCTGGACTGGGCACGAAGGTACTGGTATCCAGAGCTACTCAGTATGTCAGTCGATCCCCCGGTTCGTCTGCCTCTTCAGGAGGACCTTCTGTCGCAGAAGCAGGGGACGGTCCTCCACCCGAACCTGTCCAGTCTCCACCTCCATGCTTGGAGATTGAGCGGCGACAGTTGAGGCCATTTGACCTGCCTCCTGAAGTCTGTAATGTCATTCTGGCAGCCAGGCGTCCCTTCACAAAGTCGGTATACGCCTGCAGGTGGAACAGATTTGTGGCATCGTGCACAGCAAAGGCTGTGGATCCTCTTGCTGCCCCTCTTTCTGAGGTTCTTCTCTTCCTTCTTTCTCTTGCTCAGCAGGGCTCTGCTCTGGGCACTATCAAGAGTTACCTCTCTGCCATTTCAGCCTTTCTAAGGCTGCCTGATCAACCTTCTTTGTTCAAGTCCCCTATTGTCAATCGTTTTCTGAAGGGCATCACACACACATTCCCTCCTGTTCCGTTTGTGATGCCTCAGGGGGACTTGAATCTTGTTCTTACATTTCTGATGTGCGCTCCCTTTGAGCCACTTCACAACTGTCCTCTCCGTCTTCTCACTTTGAAGACTGCTTTCCTCGTTGCCATCACCTCTGCCAGGAGAGTGAGTGAGCTCCAGGCTCTTCCATGTACTCCTCCTATCCTTTCTGTTCATCCGGACAAGGTTGTGTTGCGTACTAAGCCATCTTTCCTGCCCAAGGTTGTCCCGGCCTTCCACATCGGGCAGTCTATCACCTTGCCCACCTTCTTTCCGCCACCGCATCCCTCTAAAGAGGAAGAGCGGCTCCACCGTCTGGACCCAAAACGTGCGCTTTCATTCTATTTGGATGGCACACGCCAGTTCCGGGTGGATGACCAACTCTTTGTTGGTTACGTGGGCGCTAAGAAGGGAAAAGCGGTGCAGAAGCGGACCATCTCTCGGTGGATCATCTTGTGTATCCAGGCATGTTACTCCTTGGCTAAAAACGAGCCCCCTTTTTGGATTGCGGGCTCATTCCACCCGTGCCACGGCGACTACAACTGCCCTGGGCCGGGGAGTGCCTTTGCAGGACATTTGCCAGGCAGCTACGTGGGCCTCGCTGCACACGTTTGCAAGACACTACTGCCTGGACAGTCAAGTCCGGAGGGATGGCTTCTTTGGCCGTTCCGTCCTCCAGGACTTTCTGGTGTGATTATTGGTTCGCAGACCCTCCACCGGGGTTGGCATTGCTGGGGTATCTATTCTAAGGTAAGGAATCTATCACTAACGTGTCTCTTTCAGATGCACAAGTTACTACTTGTGTAACGATATATCTGTAAGAGACATTAGTTAGTGATAGATTCCTTACCGACTCACCCATCCTCCCCGTTCTGCAAAACCGATATCTAGGGTTAAGGTCATCCCCTTTCAGGGCCCTAGTTTCAATTGCACCAGTGTTGGTTTTTAACATGGCTCTGCGTTTCTGGAGCGGAAAAGCTGTGTCTAAGAACTGACGTTAGCACGCGGAGGCGGCGTCTAAGTACTCCGACAACGTCATCACGGCGCCCACGACGCCGACGACGGATGCGGAGCCGCAGGCGACGCCTACCGACGCGCAAGGGTACTGCTACGCAAAAAATTTCCGGATCCAGTCTGACGCCTGGGGATATTCTAAGGTAAGGAATCTATCACTAACTAATGTCTCTTACAAATATATCGTTACACAAGTAGTAACTTGTGCGTTGAACAAAAAGCAATGGTTTGTGAAATGCACAAGGTATAAAGCGTGTACGCATGGAACAAATACCGAACAATACAGACTGGGCCTGTCGAACAAAATGCGTAGGATTAGAGCAAAATACAACTGTAAAATAAATTTTACAGTGTACGTGCTGCAGTGCCCTTGTGGCCTGCGGTACGTGGTCAGCACAATTTTAGAAGTACACAAAAGAATCCTACAGCATTTGAGGGCCATTAAGAACGGAGACAGAACGTATCCCATGAACCGTCACTTTGAAAAAGCCCATGGCAAGGATGCCCGGGGCTTAACATACTATGTAATTGATGCAGTGGAACTGAACACAAGAGGTGGAAATAGAGAGAAGAAATTAAGATGATTGGAGTCTCGCTATGTTATAGAGCTAGACTCAATACAGACAGAAGGTCTAAATATGGAAGAACACTTGCACACACATCTGGATTTTATTAATAGACTCGTAATGTAACTAAGACTTCTAAGATTAGAAGTCAAGTGGTCACGGTATTTGCAGTTTTAGCAGGAAATCACAATAATGAATTTGCAAGGGAATAGAAATTCTAGGCCCACTGGGGCTTGATGAAAAAGAAAATAAATATAAATGAAAATGAATTATATTTATGATACGGAGGGCATAAAGTGGGACGCTGTTTGTATATAAGCTCACTGGAGCTGGAGTACCATATGCAATTTTGCCATGAATTTCAAATGAAGTGTATGCTCACTTGAGCATAATGCCAGATAACATAATGTAAATAGTGTAAATATTGTATTAATGAGTATGATATGATATGTTAAATTGATGCGTCCTAAATAATGTGGGGATATATTAATTGCAGCCTTTATTATGATTATTTAATGTGGTACATCAGATTTCCCACTCTTGCGAAAACAGTGACAAGTCTGTCTAAAAATGTCTGTGAATGAAAAAAAAAACTACGTCGGTTTTCAAGTTAATCACAGTTGTAGTTTGTCATGTCACTTGTTTGAAGCACGTAATGCACTTTAAAAAAAATTCCGTGTTTACAATTTCGTTATCAGTAAACATGACTGTTTCCAGTTGCAACGCATTATGATAGCGACAGTGAAATAATCTTTAAAACCGCACACGGCGTCATCCTTTTTTAAATTTATATATATATGTTCGAGGCATATGAGCTGCAGATTACACACTGCGCATAGATGGCCACCTAGTGTTGGGCCTGGATGTTTGCAGTTTGTTTCTGTTGTAGAAAAGTCTTTGGAAGTTACAGGATAGGTGACTCCTCCTTTGGATCATACTGCGCGTGGGCATCGGCTCCATCCCCAGATTGTTTCTTTCCGCTATCGTGCTCTAATGTGTTTCCAGCGCTCCGTGTTGATACCGATTTCCTTCGGCGCGCAATCCTCACCAGCTTCGACGATATAGTTTCGAAAGCGTTTACAGTCGATGCTACTCTTCAACTTCGAAGTCTTCGATTCCGGTCGTCGACGAAGGGCTTCGGGACCACCTAGGCCTCAACTTCCAGTTCATGGAAAGGACTCCATTTAAAAAGTGTCCTCAATGTGGGTCGAAATTTCCCCACACAGACCTACATGAGGTCTGTAACCTTTGCCTCTCTCCGGAGCATGAGGCCAGAGACTGTTCCGCTTGTGCCTCCTTCCGTTCGAAGAAGACGATCCGGGACCGAAGAGCTAGGAGAACAATGGCTTGTTCATCTGCTCCGATTCCAGACGACATCTTCCAAGAAGGCGTCGACGTCCCAGAACACCATGGCGTCGACAGCAACTCCGAGGCAGAAGATACCGAAGTCGAGGACATCACTCCAGCACAACGGGTCGTAAGTAAGACCGCCGACCCCGACCCTTCCTCGACACATTCAAAAAAGGCTTCGGTCATACCCTCGCCCTCGGGTGCACACCGGGACACTGCTTCCACTGCCCCGCCTTAGGGCCCGGCTAAGAAGCTCACTAAGCCTTCCGGCGACTCTGGCTCGAGTTTGCCTGCCCACGGTTCTGGCACACACCTACCAGCACCAAAAAAGACATCATCGGCCGCCAGACCGGCATCGAAACAATCGGCGCCGAAGCCTACTGCTAGCCCCTCGGCACCGAAACAAAAATCGGACCCAAGCAAACCCGCTTCGGATCCGAAAAATCCATTGGAGCCGAGGAAACCGTCGGATCCCAAAACCCCATCGGAGCCGAGAGAATCATCGGAGCCGAAAAAACCATCGGAGCCGAAAAAGTCTCATACTAAAGACACTGCCAAACAACACGCTTCAAAGCCAAAAGAAGCCCCCAGCTCGGTGCCGAGAAATCCCTCCGCACCAAAAGATCTGTCTCCTGCAGAGGACTTATTTAATCCAGACCCTGTACAAAAGACTCTTGTTAAGGATCCAACCACTGGTCGACTAGCTCTTATTTTAAAAAAAACGACCACTGGATACACCTGCACAGGCTCCTCATCCACAGAAGAAGGATATTGCTACCTCTCCTCTAAGGATTCCTTCCCCTCCCCCTCCACATATGCCATCACCACCTGCTCCCCTACATCTTTCATCATACCAGATGACAGGGATGATAGCTCTGGCGATACAGGTGGAGGTGCAGATGATCCCTCTATTCCTCCAGGCTCACCTGACCAGTGGAATGATTATAACACCCCAGACATCCCCAATGTCCCTCAGGACGACATATATCCCTCTAAGCCTTCCCGACCAGAAGCCACTATGGGATTTATTCAGCTACTACACAGGGCTGCACAATAACATGGGGTGGACCTACATACTGACCCTGTAGATGAAGACTTCCTAATGGATACCTTTGATAATGCTCAAAGGTCCAGGGAAGGCATGGATCATCAATTTTACCCATGCTTAAGGGAGTTATTAAGCATGCTCCAGAAGTCTTCAAGGACCCAGGTAGAACTCTGGTCATCAACCCACGAATAGAGAAAAAATATAAAGCTGCCCCTTCACATCCAGCATATATTAAAGGCCCAGTACCATTAGACTCTCTTGTGGTCTCTAATGCACGCAAAAGAGCAAATTCACAAACATCAGGTGAAGCTCCCCCACCAGAAAAAGAGTCTAAGCTCCTTGACGCATTAGGTAAAAGAACTGCGTCTCAGGCAGCAAATGTGGCCTATTGCCAATACACAAGCATTATTGGCAAGATATGAATGCACATTACGATGAATTAGAATCATTAATGCAGCACCTCCCTGATAGGTATAAAGACAGAGCAAATGAGCTTATCCAAGAAGGGAAAAATATTACAAACACCTCAATTCGTTGTGCACTAGATGCAGCAGACACTGCCTCCAGAGCAGTTAATACCAGTATTTTGTTGCGTAGACACTCATGGCTACGCATTTCAGGGTTCAAAACTGAAGTCCAAATTGCTATACTTAACCAGCCCTTTGATGAGCAACACTTATTCGGAACTAATGTAGATGTATCCCTTGAAAAGATGAAAAAGCATACAGATACAGCCAAATCTATGGGAGCCTTGCAGTCGCAGGCTCCCAAACGCTCATTTCACCGCTCATCTTACAGAGGGGCCACCAGGGGATACTCTTAAGACATACCCTCTACCTCTTACAAAGCCCCCACATAGTCCACCTATAGTAGGGGCTACCAAAGGGGTGGTTACAGAGGTAACAACAATAAGGGCAGAGGTAAAAACAACAACTCGCGCTCTGCCTCCACCCCTGCCCAATGACTTCCCTCCCCTTCCCCCACCCCATTCCACTCACAGACAGGAGGTTATATCCCTCCTGCAGAAAAATGCAATAGAAATAGTTCCAATGCATCAGCAAAACAAAGGAGTATGCTCCCTGTATTTCTTAATCCCAAAGAAGGACGGATCTCTAAGGCCTATTCTAGACCTCAGACCCCTAATCCTGTATATACAGTCAGACCACTTTCATATGGTCACACTCCAGCAGGTCCTTCTGCTCCTTTTACAAAACGACTTCCTTGTCACTCTAGATCTCAAGGACGCCTACTTCCACGTTCCTATCCCCAAGTATACCTCCGAGCGCTAGCAGTGAACCTGCTGGACACCATCACTGTGGAACTTCAGTCGTTTGACATTCCGGCTGGCACAGTTACGGCACCACAACCACTTTCGCCCCACCCCCTCCACACAACCCACCCACCTCCCTACCTTCTCAGGGTATGGAACATCAAGCAGACGCTTTCCCGCCGCTAATCAGACTCAGACATGTCCTGGGTATCCACCAACTCCCCTCTATATTGCCTCTATGCCGCCCACACTTTCTCCCACTTTTTAGGGCACCCTCTACTTTTATAAATGACTCTTTCGGCCCTTTGGCACCAATCCAGGTCCCTCTCCCAGTCCTCCACTGTTGGCACCACCTCACTCCCCCACAATCTCGCTTTGTTCCGTTTTGCAACCATGCTATCTAGTGCTAACCAGATCTTGTCTCCTTTCGGCCTTGTGATATCGCTCGTAACGCCTAAGATGTGCCATCGAGCTTCCAGGGGGACCTCCGACCCCACTACCTCCGCCATGATATCAGATAATCTGGGCCAATTGGCCCTGATCTTGGTGCAATCCCACAATATATGGAAAAACGTGCCTTCCTCCCCACAACCCCTCAGGCAGAATTTCGAGTCCTCATAGCCTATTCTATACTGCGTCGTGCGTGGGGTGTATGAGCGATGTAGAATACAGAGCTGGATGAGCCGAAACCTAACTCTAATTGCCACCTCGCACGGGCCTTGCAGTGCCTCTCTCCAGTCGTCGTCATCCAATAACCCTACGTCCTATTCCCATTTCTCCCTCAGGTGACCCAGGGGATCAGTCAGGTTGTTAATACGTTTTTTGTACGTCAGGGGGATTGCCTTGTCTTCCATTGGGTCCATTAACAGTCTGTCCTCCAGTGGAGCATATTCCGGGAGTTGTTCTCCGGCCAGCAGATGTTCATGAATGGCATGTCTAAGCTGCTGATAGTGTAGGAACTCCCCGCTCATTTGGAATTCCGCCTGTAGGGACGTGAAGTCCACCACGTCCCCCCTTCTCCAGAGGTCCCCTAGTCTATCAATGCTTATAAGGCTCCATACGTGGAGGTCTTCTAACTTCGCCACCGCCGGAAGAAAGTTCCCGGCCCACAATGGGGTCTGAGCTGTGAGTTTCGCCCCCCACCCCAACAACTTCGTCGCACGTTTCCATACCCCTACCACTGCAGCCGTTTGAGGCGGGAGAGACCTATTGCATCTGCCTCTGTTGTAGAGGGCTGCCAGATAGGTGCTAGCCCCGAAGACCATGCGGTCCACCCGGTACGCCGACTCCTCCAAAGGAGCAAACACCCAGCCATTAACGTTGACCAGCTGGGTCGCCCAGTAATACAGCCGGACATCCGGGACTGCGAGCCCGCCTTCGTACATTCCCCTCTGTAATTTCTTAAGAGCGATCCTCGTGCAACCCCCACTCCACAACAAAGAGCGCTGCTCCAATTCAATCGTTCGAAAGAATTGCTCCGGTACCATGAACGGTGCGCTCTGTAGCACATAGAGCAGACGGGGGAGGGCCATCATTTTAAATATGACCGCTCGCCCCATTAGGGACAGAAGAAGAGTCCTCCAGTGCTCGACGTCGCCGCGTAGGCGCTCCAGCTGAGCAGATACATTCAAACGCATGGATTCTGACTCCGTCTTAGCTATCCAGATCCCCAGGTAGCGAAAGACCTCTTTCCACACCAATCCTCTGCACTCACGTGTGAGGGACGGCGTCGGGCCCGCTAACACATGACCCAGGGATTTTTCCCAGTTGGTGCGGTACCCTGAGAAGGTACCAAACCTATGGAGGATCTCCAGCAGTCTCTGTATGGAAGCCGCTGGTCGTTGAACGTACAGGAGGACATCATCGGCGTATAATGAAATACGCTACTCCCAGCCTCCCCCCAGATCTATACCCCACACTCGGGGGTCCGCCCGTACCCACGTCGCTAATGGTTCCAGCGCTAAGGCGAACAGGGTCGGAGAGTGCGGGCAGCCCTGCCTCGTGCCCCGCCCTAGTTGAAGCTCCCTAGACAATGCACTGTTAACCCCAACTCTCGCCAGTGGGTCGGAGTATAGCAGTTTCACCCATGCTCGAAATTTGTCTCCAAACCCCATCTTGGCCAAGACTGCGTAAATGTAATGCCATTCCATGCTGTCGAAAGCCATATGCGCATCCAGCAAGAGCAGGGCCGATGTCATCTGTATCACCCCATACAGACGCCTCAAATTAAGCCGCGTGCTTCTGTGTGGCATAAAACCTGACTGGTCTGGGTGTATCAGAGATTGTATTACCGCTCCCAGTCTGGTGGCTAAAATCTTGCCCAGAACTTTTGTTTCGAAGTTTAGCAGTGATATTGGCCTGTAAGAACTGAACCTGTCTTGCGGCTTACCGGATTTATGAATCACCACAATCGTAGCTGATCTAAGATCTTTCGCGAGCCACCCTACCTGTTGAGCCTTCTTGTACATTTCCAGCATATGGGATGCGATTCTACTGGAGACACACCTAAACGCCTCCGCCGGGAAGCCATTGGGTCCCGGCGCCTTCCCTGCCTGTAAGTCACCCACGGCGTGTTCTATCTCTGACCCTGTGATGTCAGAGTCCAGAATGTCCCTATCTGCGAGCTCCAATGTGGGCAGCCGTAGGGGGGCCAAGAATTCCTCGCATTCTTTCACTCCGCTGAGTTTGGGACCGATAGACCGTTTCGTAATAAAAAGTGAACTCTTCCGCTATGTCCACACTCGTGGTCTGCACCGCCCCGTCTGTTTTCGAATCCCAGGCACCCAATTACGCTCCCTATCCCTCCTCTCCATCCAGGCTATCATCTTGTTGGCCTTGTCCACCAGATCATACACATGCCTCTGGGTAGCTAGTGCTCGCGACCTCACCTTATCACAAAGCACATCACTCATTTCTTTTTCCAGGAGGCGGAGTTTGTCGCCTATCCTGCTGTTGCACTTGCGTTTCCTCTCCTTCTTTCTCTAATTCCTGAAACTCCAATTCAAGCCTATCTATCTAGGCACTTTTCTGTTTCCTCCGTTTACCCACCTCCGATTGCACAAATCCCCTGACTACAGTCTTGTAGGCCTCCCACACTATGCTGTGGGACCAAACTGAGCCGGCGTTGTCCATAAAATATTGGTCTACACGCTCCCTAAACTGTGTCTGAAACTCCTGGTCTTTAAACAGGAAAGTGTCCATCCTAGGGGGTGCACTCCAGTCCCTCCCAGGGCCCCGCAGCTGCACCTCCACTGGAGAATGGTCCGAGATGCCCCTTGCCTTATGATACCCACTATGGAAGGAGTTCATGCCACCCACTTGTGTGAATAGGTAATGCAGTCTGGACCCCGACCCATGTGCAGCAGATATATGTGTGTATTGCCGGGTGTTGGACCCGGTCCTTTGGGCAGGTCTACCCCGTGACTTTTTTGCTTTTTCCTAGCCTGTTTTGGGAACCTGGGTTGGTGATTTTTAGGCCTCTGCGCACTTTTTCACTGTGGTACAGTGCAAAGTGCGTGTGCTTTCTGTGTATGGATGGTGAGTGACCTGCCCTCCCATAGGAATGACTGGGAAATATGTATGCCCATGGTAGATTCCTGATGCATGGGGAGTGCAGGATCGAGTTTGATATGTATGAACTCGTGAGAATGAATGCTGCAGAATGGTATATGCGGCATGGCTGTGTGTAGTCTAGAAGCGCCACTTTTAGAAGTTGGCATAATTGTGTAGTGAGTCTGCTAGCACGTGATTGGCTGATGGGCCTGGCCCAGGCATGCCTGGGCCTGTTGGTAGATGGACTGTCTGGTTTGGGTAGAACAGGGTCTGCAGGGTCTGCAAGGCCCCGGAGGAGCCGTAGATGAAAGGCCCCCCATCTGCTGTTAGGGAGGAGTGGAAAGAGCTCTGGTGGTGCCAGGCTGTGTCTGTCGGCCCACCCTGGATGACTCTCCCTCCCGATGGCCCCCTGTCACCTCTGACCTGAGGCTGACAGGAGAGGGAAACCAGATACTCCCAGAGCTTAGGGCTCGCCTTGCACGAAAGCTTCAAAGGCTTCAAAGCTTTTTCTGTGTATAAGAAGGGGCTCTGCCCCTTCCCAAAATGTTCTTGTTCTAGCTCTGGTGGCTGACTCGGATCTACCAGGGGTGGGCGCTGCCCAGCCCCTGGGTGCCTGGATTCCTGGACTCCTGGGGGACCCTTCTGCCCTGCCTGGGCTGAAGGGGGGACTTTGCTTAGCCCCCTGGGACTCTCTGGGACCTTGGTGCAGCATGGTGGAGCTGCATTGCTGAAGGACTTGGCTGGACTTGTCCCGGTAGCGCTGAGGGAGCGCTTCATCGGCATCTAGCGCTGAGAGAGCGCTTTATTGCCTTCCAGCGCTGGGAGCGCTGGACTTGTCCTTCATAGCGCTGAGAGCGCTGTATTTCCTGCCCATGGCGCTTTGGTTGCACTTCTAGTGCTGGAGCGCTTTGTGTGCCTCTATAGCGCTTGGAAGCGCGTTGCTGCTGGAGGCCGGCGGCGGATCGGCGCGGGAGCCCACTCCGCTTATTTTTCCGACTTGGATTTGCCCAGGTTTATGTGAGTTACGAGTGCCCACCTCGCGATTGCTGCCCGCCTGCCTGCCTAGCGAGGGCCGCCGCGCTGCCCGCGGCGACCCGGAAGTACCTGGCCGGCCGGCCAATCCCTGCGCGGCCGGCCGGAAGTCCCGCCCCGCAGCCTGTGAGGCGGGAGGAAGAGGAGGAAGGCGCGAGGGAGATGGCGGCCGATGCCGAGAGGGGAGAGCCTGGGGGCCCGAGGCGCATTGTCGGCGCCTGCCCCAGGAAGACGGAGGAGCCGCCCCGTGAGCCCCGGTGAGTCTGGGCTGAGGGCGGGCCGAGTGGGAGGTCCCCCTTCGTCAGAGCGGCCCCGTATGGCAGCGGGCCGCTCCAACGGTGTGTAGAGCCTGGGAAGGCTCGAGGGGCCAGTCTTGGTGTTGAGCTCTGCACGGCTCCAACGCGGGGGCAGAAGAGAGGAGGGGCGCCGGGACACGTTGTCGGTGTCCGCCCCCCCCCCGCAGTGGCGCGAGCTCGCGCCTAGTGCCAGTAGGAAGCCGTGAAGGCTTCCTGGGCGGCCCCGGTTGGCAGTGGGTCGCCCCAACGTGCACAGAGCCCGGAGGGGCTCTGGGGGCATTTTTAGAAGTTAGAGTTCCCCGTGGGGGACTCCACCGCGACGAGGGCTTCAAGGGCGGCCCCAGTTGGCAGTGGGTCGCCCCAACGCGCCTGAGCCTAGAGAGGCTCAGAGGGGCCGCATTATGTTTACGAGCCCGTTTGGCTCCCGAGAGGGCCATATTCGAGAGGGGGGCTTCGGGGCATATTTTCGGTGCTCGTCCCCTCCTGCCCCTGAGTGTGAGGGCTAGAGTCCGGTGAGGCTCATGGGGGCATCTGTGTTTTAAGAGCCTGTGTGGCTCCAACGGTTGGCATCATTGCTTTAGAGCCTTTGAGAATCCAACGTCTGGGGCATGTGTGTTATGCCCAGAGCCTGTGTGGCTCCAGCAGTGGCGCAGTTGGCGCCGAAGGGCCAGTGAGGGCCCTGGCTCAGTTCTGTTGTTCTCCAGGTGCCCAGCACTTAGTGGGCACCTGCTACGTTTAGGCTTTTTGGTACTTTGAGACTGGCGCTGCATGGCAGCGCACCCTGACACTGAGACTCAGGGCGTCTGAGCCCCAACAAGGCCATTGGCCTAGGGACTGCCACAGGTGGTGGCTTATGTGAGTTTGTGCGCAATCATATGGTTATTGCACCTCTGAATGTGATTTCTTGCATCATGTGTTATTCCTGCACCTCTGAAGGTTTTTAGGCCTCATGTGATTTTTGCGCTATTGTATTACTTTGACACCCCTGAATGTTTCATGCATTATGTGTCTTTCTCTTCTTGCGCTACACCTCTGAATGTTTAGTCATCATGTGTCTTCTTGCGCTGCACCCCTGACTGTATTTTAATTGCATCATGTGCTCTGTCCTGAACACCGCTGAATGTGTAGGTCTATACATCATGTGTTTTCTTTCTTTACTACTCCTCTGAATGTATATTCATGCATCATGGGTAGTGTGTTTTGAGCTATACCCCTAAGTGGATTTCATCCTTAGGTGGTTGTTCTTTCTAGTACAGGTGGTCCTAGTGAGGTCCTGGGTACCTGCGTGACATGCTCCTAAGGTGTTTAGGGTTGCGTAGTATGTACTTACCTGTTCCCAGTAGTTACTGGGTGTGATCTATAACTGTTACTTTGTGTTACAGTGAAGTTTATATACTTTTATTCTAATTTCTGACAAGTATTTCTATATCTGCAAAGTGTTGATTCAGACAGTGGCCCATGTGGCCCTGTCTTGTAAATAATCCCTTGTGAATATTGCCGTGCCCGTTGGCACAATGTACATGTGTAATTTCTATCTGATATGTTTTGACAATACAAAAGTTATTTTAATATAACCTTGTGTGGAGTCTCTTTTGTGGTGTACCTAGTATGTTGTTGCTGTTGTGCGCTGACGCAAATGCTTTACACATCGCCTCCGAGTTTAGCCTAGACTGCTCGCGCCATGCTACCTAGAGGGTGAGCAGGGGTTATCTTGGCGTGTGACTTCCTTGCCCTGACTGGAATGGTGGTTTCTGCCTGGCTTTGGCATAAGCCTTAGCCTACCAGAAATAGCCGGTTTCCAACACCGGGTGTGGGGGTTATGGGCCCTCCAGAGGTCGACCAAGCCTAGTGCCTGCACGAAATCCCGGAGGTGGCTCACCCTCCCTCTGGGGGATGGGCCCGGTGACCTATCAATGTCCCCTGCCATAACATCGTTCATGTCGCCCCTTAGGAGTAGAACCCCAGTCGGCATATCTAGTAGCAGTTTCCCTATGTCAGGAAGGGTGGTGCCATGCAACCTTGGGGGGGACGTAAAGTGAGCAAATATTTAGGGTTAAACCCTCCCACTGTCCCGTGATAGCTGCGTACCTCCCCTCGGGATCCAACCACTGTTGCCCGATTACCAGCGGGAGGGAATTTTTAATCAGGATCCCGGCGCCCCTTGAGCCAGTAGTAAAACCGGCGTGCGCCCTAAGTGTGTAACCAAATCTATTGAGGGCCTTATAGTGATTCCCTACCAAATGCGTTTCTTGAACTAAAACTATATTGGGGCCGTGCCTATGCAAATATTGAAGGACCATGTTGCGTTTAATCTTGTCCCGCAAGCCGTTAACATTCCAGGATAGTACCGTGACTGTCTTTTTAAAAAAATATATCTTTATTAGGTTTTTCCAATTCCAGCAACACCCTCCCATCCCCAAGTCAGACAAGTTCAACAAAAATGTTTCCCACATATAAACACAGAGAAGTAAAAAGATTAGATATGCTTACAAATCATACATTGATGGATAAATAGGTTAATCAACCAACAAAAACATTTCCGTCTATTTCGGGAGATGCATCAGTAACTAAGTAATTATAGATTTCATACAATTGACAACCACAACAGATTAGATTTTAGCAATTTTACATCAGACTAGTTCTGGCCTTTTGTTACAAAGAATTATCTTGGGATTGGGACCACTCAATCAAAGGATTCCAAATTTTCAGTCCCCTTGCCCTCCGCTTTCTGCCTTTTCCTTTATATATGGCCATTTCTAAGTTATATATAGCTAACAATCTAGAGAACCACTGTTGAAAAGATGGTGGGTTAGGGTCTAGCCAGGCGGAAGCGATACAGATTCTTAAGACCGCCATGGCGATAAATATTAGTTCATTTCCAGGGGATGGTACTGCGAGATTAGTAACCCCGAGCAAAATCATTTCATTAGATAGGGATATTCTGGTTTTTAGCACATCAGTTAGAAACCGTTCAATGCTCAGTTTTATGGAGGATAAGTTGGCACAAGAGGAAAATATATGTATGCTGTCTGCCTTAGATAATGTACACCTAAAGCAACATGTACCCCTCCCACTCCCCCATTTAGCAATTCTATCAGGGGTATAATACATAAAGAAGCAGGTTTTATAAAACTGAGTTTGCAATTTAGTTGACATAAGGATAGTTTGGGATAAATCATAAGCATAGTTAAATTCTTACATAGTGATTGGTAATTTTCCCTGCCACTTCTGTGCTGTTTTCTCAAGATTGTTTGGATCGGGGGATAAGAGGTGAGAATATATCTCGCCAATTGTGAATTTTTTTTTTTTTAGGGTTTCTGCTATCGGTATTTTATCAAATGAGTTATTTTACCTAATCCTTCGTGTTAAGAAGTCTCTGATTTGTAGATATTTAAAGAAATCCCTCCACTCCAAGTGATCTATTTCCCTCAAGGTTTCAAACGAGTGTAACCCTTCATTTGCAAAAAGACATCCAAAATGTCTAATTCCTGCTGTAGTCCATCTATCAATACAGGCTCCTCTGAAAATTTCAGGGAGGACCGGATTGTTCCTTAGAGGAGAGTAGAGCGAGAGTCGTCCTATACCCAATAGTTTCCCTACTGCTTTCCACGCTTTAAACCCCCCCAATAAAGTCTTTAGGCGGATTTTTTTGTGGTAGCTATCATAGAGAAATCGCCACAGATAGCCCTTACTCTTATTGCTTAATACCAGCTGATGTATTGATGGTTGGTCATCCCCTGAAGCCATCTCATTATCTTTTAAAAGGAAAAAAAGTTCATGATTATATGAAAGCATGCATGCCCAATAATATAGCTTAAGGTTAGGGAGGGCTAGGCCTCCTTTTTCTTTAGGAAGAGTCAAAAGCTTGTAGGCTCTTCGAGGTTGTGAATAGGACCAGATAAAACTAGAGAAAGTACGCTCCATCAGTTTAAACCAATAATCGGAAATTTCCAAATTAATTGCTCTAAACATATAGAGCAATTTAGGGAAGTAAACCATTTTTAGTGCATTTACACGGCCAATCAAGGATAAATGTAGATTAAGACAGTGAAGATCTTTCTGCATTTTACCTAGCATGGGGCTGAAATTTAATTGACAACTTTATCGAGTTTGGAGGTGATGCATACCCCCAAGTAGGTCGCTTTTGTAGTCACTCGAGGATCTACCATTGTACATTTATCATTCAGAACTACTTGGGTTTTACTCTGGTTAAGAGCATAGCCGGCCAATTTACCAAAGTTTTTAGCCTCCGTTTCAATTATAGGTAGGGCTAGTGCCGGATCTGATGTTACTATGGCGATGTCGTCCGCATAGGCAAGCGTTTTTGTCATATAGCCTTGAGTCAGTATAGGGATAATACCAGCATCAGATTCCAGACTGTGAATAAAGGGATCAATGTAGATGGCAAAGAGTAATGGGGAGCATGGGCATCCCTGTCGAGTTCCCCTTGATATTATTAATTCTTTAGAGAGATTGCCATTTACCATCGCTACAGCTTTAGGGTCGATGTATAATTTTTGTACCGCCTGAATGAAACCTTGTTTAAAGCCCAGATGCCCCATTGCCATCCACAGAAATGACCAGGAGACCCGGTCAAAAGCTTTTTCGGTGTCTAAGAGGATAAGCGCCATTGGGTCTCCTGTCACCTCTGTGCTGTCAAAAAGGGTGATCACTCTATGAATGTGATCTGTAGTTTCTCTTCCTGGTACAAACCTATGCTGGGTATTTGACACAAGTTTGTGGATTAATGGTGCCATTCGATTCGCTATTAACATAGAATATATTTTAGAAACCACGTTGATTAGAGTGATTGGGCGATAAGAGCCCATCTGATCCGGCGGTTTATCTTTCTTCAAGAATATAACTATTTTGGCTTTCGACCATGACCTTGGTGGTTGTCCCCCGTTAAATATGTACACACATAGATCTCAGAAAATCTCTTTGATTTGATCTAAAAAAGTAATATAAAATTCTAAAAGGATAGAGTCCAGGCCAGTTGCCTTTCCTCTAGGCAAAGCCTTCACTGTCTCTAAAATTTCTTCCAGGACTGGTGTCTTTTCTAGTTCATCTTGATCTTCTGCAGCAAGTCTATTAGGTGGTCCCTGATTCACGTATTCTCTCATACTGTCTGTATCGGTCCCGCCTTCCTCTGAGTATAACTTGCTGTAAAAATGCGAGAACGCCTATCTAATTTTATTGCTTTCTGTAATTAAGCCTTCCACTGGGTCTGATATTGCTTGTATGTGGTTCTGAGATGTTTCTTGTCTCATGCGTACGGCTAGTTGATGGCCAACTGTTGCACTTAACTCATAAATTTTCTCACTATGAGCGGTGGCTTTTTTAACCGCTTTGGTGATAAATGTATTCATAATCGCAGCCTTATCAATTGTCACCTGATATTGGATTTTGGTGAGCTCTTCTACCGTTAAAAGATCTTGAGTTGCCCTAATGAGTTCTTCTTCCGATCGCTGTAATTTTTCCTATAACGATTTATATTGGTCTCTGGCCAGTTTATTAATCCTTATTGAGTATTGTGTAGTTTCCCCTCTGATTCCAGCTTTTAAAGCGTCCCATACTATCTCTATGGAGGTACTCCCTACATTATTCTCCAAAAAATTGGGAATCCATGCTCGCATGTGATCGCAATAATCTTCTTCAAAAAGCAGGGATTTCTCGAAGGTCCAATTTCTTAGCTTTTGGGCCCTTTGTGTTAATTCTAGGGTACAGATTAAAGGATTATGATCAGAGAGTACTCGAGGCAATTTTTCTATTTGTATGATAGAGCTTAAAGTCTGTGATAAAAGAAAATAGTCAAGTCTTGCATGAACCCGGTGTGGGTTTGAAAAAAAGGTGTAGCCCGGGTCCTTGGAATTAGAGATCTGCCAACCATCTAAAAGTCCGTGTATATGACATATATGTTTTAGGGCCTTAAACACTTTTGGTTTCTTCCCATGATACACCCAGTTATCATTCATTGACTAATCAGAGGGTAAATTAATATTGAGATCCCCGCAGATGAGGACTGGTAATGGCCAATGTGCGAGTTCGTTAGATACCTCATTTATCATGGTGGGATCATCACTATTGCTCCCATAAATTGAGGATATGGTAATTAGCTGTGATTGTTCAAGCTGGCATTCTGTAATTGCCCACCTGCCAAATTTATCTGATTTGCATCGGTTGAAGCTAACACCTCCGCCTCTGGCTAAGATTGCCACCCCCCTAACACGGGCTCCCTGAGTGGTAGCGCAGATTAGTTTGTACCCCAAAGATTTTAAAAGGTGTAGCTGTGAGCCTTCGATATGCGTCTCCTGCATACATACTATGTTAGGGCCTAAAGTTTGTAGTCCCACTGCCACTGCTTGTCTCTTCTTAATATCATTTAGGCCGCAAATATTAAGTGACATGATCTTCAATGCTCCCATTTGTTTGTACGACGCATTCTAGAGAGATATTCTCTGAAAAGTAAGGTATTAGTTGAATTTTTATATTTCTCTATTTTTCTGTGATTTATAAAATTCTTGTCTAACCTTCCCCCTAAACCCTCCCCCCACCCAAAGGTCCCACCGACCTGCCCTACTCCCCTCCACCCCCTCTTCCCCTCCCCCCACCCACCGCCACCTTTGAAGGTTACCTGACCCTGACTGGACCAGGGGCGTGACATCCGTGAAAGCGGACCCTGCAGGCTGGGCTAATTTAATAACATGTATTATAAACTTATCTAATCCCCATTAGACCAATACCTAGATAATGATAACGTTTCATACTTTTTTTTATAAACTATATATGTTATTTAGCCTGCTAATCCATACTATTAGTTCCTAGTGCTTTGGCAGGGTAGGGTTCCTGATTAGTGCATATTGGAATAGTTAATTCAGCTTATCTATTCCTTCTATAAGTCTATAAGGATTTGGCATTATTTCTCTGAATTTCGTGACCCAGTCCCTGTGTTTTCTTGCAGATAGTCCTCCGCCTGTACTTCGCTATTGAAACTTCTCGTTGAGCCCTTAAATATGATTTTCAGGCGTGCAGGGTTTTGTAGAAATACTTTGGCTCCAATTTTTTCAAAGGGACCAAAAAGCTGGCGCATTTTCCATCTTCGCTCGACAGTAGAGTGAGCGAAGTCCGGTCTAGCAAAAAATTTGAATCCCTTATGTTCGAGGCATGTGGGCTGCTGAATTCATATCTATTGCATAGATTGCCGCCTAGTGTTGGGTCTGGATGATTGCACATTGTTGTCCTGGAAGAGTCTTCGAAGTATCACGAGATAGGTGGCTCCTCCCCTGGACTACAGTGCGCATGGGCATCGACTCCATCCCCAGATTGTTTTTTTCCGCCATTGGGTTCGGATGCATATTTGATCACTCAAGTTCGGAATCAATAGAAACTTTCTTTTGGCCCTAAGGCCTTTACTATATCGTCGGTATTGTCTTGCGATCGGTGTCCTGTTCTTTCCAGCGTAGTTCCCGAGTCGAACATCCCGAGGAGTCGCGTGGCTCTTCGGCGCTCAAGGCCCGGTCGACGCTAGAGACCTTATTCGACGACACATCATGGAGCGGAGCCCGTTCAAAAGGTGCAACTCGAAGTATCCTCACATCGACGTCCACCCGGTGTGCAACAAGTGCCTGTCGCCGTATCACGATGAGGCGAGCTGTATGGCTTGTTCTTGTTTCCGCTCCAAGAAGACGATTCAACTTCGGCGCGCCAGGAGGCCCAGCAGACGGCACCTGACCCGGTGAACATTTTCGATACAGAGGGAGAGGAGGCAGACGAGGAGAAAGATCAAGAGTCGATGTCCAATCCAGCAGCGGACATCGACTCCAACTACGACGCAGATGTAGAAATGCTCGATGCTGAAGAGGTCGTCGACGAGGTAGGAGACGACGATGGGGCCTATGGGGCCATGGAAGATAGCTCAAGCGAGGAGCTATGCCCCGTTGAAACACTTCATACGGCTCAGGTCGAGGGATCGCCGCATGGCCTTACCCAAGATCTTACACTGGGTTCTACAGTCTCGCCTCCGGGCCCGGCTACGGACACTTCTAACGAGCCACAAATGGTGAAATCGAAACCGAAATTGAAAGCATCGGTGTCTTCACAACCAAAAGCACTAGAGGCGCCACCGAAACCGAAAGTGCGTGTTGCCTTGGTCGGCTCGAAGTCTTCTAACCTATCAGCGCCGACGAAGTCAACGAAGGTTATCGACCCGGTGAAGTCGCTCAAGGGTGTCGAGCCCAAAACTGGGACACCGAAAGCACTTGTCAAGGTCGTCGACCCGAAGAAATCGGCACCGGGGGCTGTCGACACAGACAAAGGACTCGGTGCTACAAAAGTTGTCGATCCGGCGCCTCGGCCGGACACGGCCAAAAGCAATACAACCCTCGAGTCCGCACCTGGCGGTGGCTCAAAGGGACCTGTCGAGTCGACGCATCCGTCCTCCTCCTTCGCAAAGCAAGTGTCGGAGTCATTAAAACGCATTAAGGACAAAGCTGTCGGACCGACGGATACTTCCACGCCGAAGTCTGCCTCCAAACCTCAAAAGTCACTGGCGCCTAGTCAGTTTACGCTGCCGCCGAAAGTGGTGCCGAAGGCCTTCGCACCGAAACCGGTCGTCGAGGCGTCCATGAAGGTGTCCGCGGGGCCTAGGCCTGCACCTAAGGTTGTGAGGACATAGCATCGACAACCCCGGCCTGAGGAGCAGTCGGAACAATTCATCGACGCACACACGGGGAAACTTTCGATTTACAAGCGAAAGATTGCCCCAGCACAGCCTATGGAGTCCTACACAATTCCATTAAAGAAGAAGGATTCCATGGATTCACCCGTTCTTGTAGAACTAATAGCTCCACGTGGACAGGACACTGCTCCTATCTCGCCCACTTACTCAGATGTGGAGGCTGGGGAAGGTGACTATGATGAGTACAACTACCCTGCCGACACTGATCCTGAGAATCAACATGACACATGGACTGATGCTGCTGACCCAGGGGATCCACAAACTGCCCCAGACACTCAAATGTATAATGTGAAAACATCACCTACTGAGGACTCAGCGGCATTTAATGCGCTTATTGAAAGGGCAGCCAAAAATCATGATGTCCAGCTCCATGCTGACCCTATTGAGGGGGATTTTTTGTTTGACACCTTTTCCACCTCTGAGAGAACCGTAAAGACTCTGCCAATGCTGAAGGGTGTCTTGAAACATGCTGCAGACATTTTTAAAGAACCCACAAGGGTTATAAACCCCAGAATTGAGAAGAAGTACAAGCCGGCGCCTGGGGACGCTACCTACATCAAGGGCCAGTTGCCGTTGGACTCTCTAGTTGTTTCCAATGCCCGGAAGAGGGCAAACTCACAAACTACTGGTGATGCTCCTCCCCCTGACAAGGAATCTAAAGTGCTAGAAGCATCGGGGAAGAGGGTGGCGGCTCAAGCGGCCAATATCTGGCGCATTTCAAACACTCAGGCACTCTTAGCCAGATATGACAGGGCACATTACGATACACTTGAGACCCTGTTACAACACTTGCCAGATGAATATAAAGAGGCAGCTGAGATGCTCATTCAGGAAGGGAAACTCATCTCAAATGCTTCTATTAAGTGTGCACTGGACGCAGCAGACACCGCGGCCAGGGCCAATAACACCAGTGTGATGTTGCGGCGACAGGCCTGGCTCAGAATTTCCGGGTTCAAGCCGGAGATACAAACCACCATCCTAAATCAGCCTGTTAACCCTGATCACTTATTTGGACCTGAGGTGGACACCACCCTGGAAAAAATCAAAAAGGACACTGAGACTGCAAAGTCTATGGGGGCTCTCCAGTCGCAGCAGTTCAGGGGTGGTTCTTTTCGTCGCTCAGGGAATAGAGGTGTTTCCAGAGGCCATCTGTCCCAGCAAACACAGTACAATAAAGGAGGCGCGCAAAACACGTACAACAAACAAAATAGAGGAGGCTATCGCGGAAACAGCGCCAAAGGCAGGGGTCGTGGGAACAACAGCTCCGATCCTCCGCCACCAACAAACAGTGACGCCTTGTCACTGCCCCCCGAACATACAACACCGGTCGGGGGAGACTCCAACAGTTCCTGCCGGTCTGGAAATCCATCACCACAGACAGGTGGGTCAGAAAGCTTATCCAGTACGGTTATTGTCTGGAGTTAACGTCCACTCCACCCAACATACCACCAAAACACCGTCCTATGTCCACAGAGCATTTGCACTTATTGCAGCAGGAGGTACTCGTCATGCTGCAAAAAGGGGCAATCGAGCTTGTGCCGGTGGAAGAAAGAGGCACGGGAGTGTACTCCCTGTACTTCTTAATCCCGAAAAAGGACGGGTCCCTCAGACCCATACTGGACCTCAGACCCCTAAACCAGTACATTCTATCAGAACACTTTCACATGCTAACACTGCAGTAGGTACTTCCGTTGCTCAGTCAGGGAGATTTCCTCGCCACATTAGATCTAAAGGATGCATATTTTCACATTCCGCTACATCCGTCACACAGAAAATACCTCAGATTTGCCATTCAGAATCAGCATTACCAATTCAAAGTCCTCCCTTTCGGAGTGACTACAGCGCCCAGGGTGTTCACAAAGTGCCTTGCGACAGTGGCGCACACCTCAAGAGACAAAACATTCACGTCTACCCTTATCTGGACGACTCACTTGTCCAAGCAACGTCAGCCCAGCAGTGCGCCGCCAACATGTCCCACACCATTCACCTTCTTCACGATCTAGGTTTCTCACTGAATTACCCAAAATCACACCTTCAGCCCGCACATATACGGCAGTATCTGGGCGCGACGATAAACACTCTGGCAGCCACAGCACAGCCAAATCCAGTGAGGATTAACAGCATTCAATTGCTGATACAGAAATTCAGACCGCAACACTCGCTTCCAGCACGAGTGTTCATGCAGTTGATAGGCATGATGGCCTCCTGCATCTTCATAGTCCCGCATGCGAGACTACATATGCGTCCGCTTCAGGAGTGCTTAGCACATCAGTGGAGTCAGGCTCACGGACAGTTGAAAGACCTAGTGTTGGTAACCGGTCGTGCATACAACTCTCTGCATTGGTGGAATCCACACAACCTTTGCAAGGGACGACCGTTCCAGGAGCCTGTGCCACAAATCATCCTAACAACGGACGCATCTCTCCAGGGATGGGGAGCTCATGTACTCCACTACACGGTGCAGGGACTATGGACAACGCAGCAAAGGAAGATGCACATCAACCTCCTAGAACTGATGGCAATCTTCATGGCGATGAAGGCATTCAAAGTACATCTGTGCAACAAAGTAGTGTTAATCCGGACGGACAACATGACGGCAATGTACTACATTCAGAAGCAGGGAGGTACACACTCTCCACAGTTCTCATCTGCCTCGGAGCATGTGGAAGTGGGCCATTCAGAGGAACATCTTCCTCATGGCGGAGCACCTCCCAGGCAAGGACAACCAGATGGCAGACATGCTCAGCAGGTACAGCCACCAAATGCACGAGTGGGAGATACATCCATCAGTACTCCACCCGTACTTCCAGCAGTGGGGTCATCCAGAGATAGACCTGTTCGCCACAAGGGAAAACGCCAAATGCCAAAGCTTTGCCGCCAGGTTCCCGCACCCACAGTCGCAGGGCAATTCGATATGGATGAACTGGTCGGGCAGATTTGCGTACGCCTTTCCCCCAGCTCCTCTAATACCGCTGGTGGCACGCAAACTGAAGCAACACTCGATGACGCTCATCCTGGTTGCTCCAACGTGGGCGCGCCAACCATGGTACACCACGTTTCTAGAACTTTCCGTGGTACCGCATCAAAGGCTGCGCCTCACTCCCAGGCTTTTGACGCAGAGCCATGGCGACATTCAGCACCCAGATCCGCCACAGCTCAACCTGGCGATCTGGCTCCTGAGGTCTTAGAATTTGGCTACCTTAACTTGCCTCCCGACTGCATGGCTATCATACGGGAGGCACGAAAGCCCACCACCAGAGCATGCTATGCAGCGAAATGGAAGCGGTTTGTCATTTACTGTACAGAACACAACATCAACCCGCTGGATGCATCTACTCACAACATCATTTGTTATTTGTTACATCTTTACAAATGCAATCTAGCATATGCTTCCATTCGGATACATTTATCCGCCATAGCGGCTTATCTCCAAAACAGGCAGCATCTCTCACTTTTCAGAGTGCCTGCCATTAAAGCCTTTCTAGAAGGACTCAAACGAGTCATTCCTCCCAGGACTCCACTAGCTCCTGAATGGAACCTTAATGTGGTCCTCACCAGACTGATGGGTCCACCTTTTGAGCCTCTACATTCATGCGAGATTCAATTCTTAACATGGAAAGTGGCTTTCTTGATAGCGATTACGTCACTGCGACGAGTTAGTGAACTCCAGGCACTAACTGTCCAAGAGCCATTCATACAAATTCACTCCAACCGGGTGGTGCTACGCACTAACCCTAAATTTCTTCCAAAGGTGGTTTCACAGTTCCATATCAATCAAACTATTGAACTGCCTGTGTTCTTCCAAAATCCTGAGTCGGTAGCAGAGAGGATGCTCCACACTCTTGATGTCAAAAGAGCTTTAATGTATTACATCGATAGGACCAAAGATTTTAGGAAGACGAAACAACTCTTTGTTGCCTTTTCAGCACAACACAAAGGCAACCCCGTTTCCAAGGCAGGTATAGCCAGGTGGATCGTTAAGTGTATTCAAATTTGCTATCAGAAAGCAAAGCGCACTTTAACAATCCCCCCACGGGCGCACTCCACCCGCAAGTTGGGGGCCTCCATGGCTTTCCTTGGGAATATTCCTTTAGAAGACATTTGTAGAGCAGCCACATGGTCTACACCACACACATTTACAAAACACTACTGTGTAGATGTGCACTCCAAACAGCAGGAAGCTGTAGGGCAGGCTGTTCTAAAGACACTTTTTCAAACTGCTGCAGCTGGCACAGGCGGCCGCCGCTAATGGAGGGACTGCTATGTATTCTATGCAATAGATATGAATTCAGCAGCCCACATGCCTCGAACCGAATATGCTACTTACCAGTATGCATCTGTTCTTGGCATGTAGGGCTGCTGACAATTATATCGCCCTCCCTCCTCCCCGGCGCCTGTAGCTGCTGCAGCACTTACTATTACTCTTTGCATGGTCATCATTCACAGTGTTACACTCCATCTTTGCCACAATGGCTAAAAACAATCTGGGGATGGAGTCGATGCCCATGCGCACTGTAGTCCAGGGGAGGAGCCACCTATCTTGTGATACTTCGAAGACTCTTCCAGGACAACAATGTGCAATCATCCGGACCCAACACTAGGCAGCAATCTATACAATAGATATGAATGTCAGCAGCCCTACATGCCAATAACAGATGCATACTGGTAAGTAGCATATTCGATTCTCTTTGGGTGGTAGGTCTGGCAAGGTCATAGATTGCTTCACGAAGAAGGAAGTTACCAAAGTAGACCAACATGGCCCTGGGATATTGATGTTGCTTATTAAAATGTTTTAATGGCCTTAGGGGAAACCGATGTGCCCGCTGTATCTCCCTTTCCATATCCCAGGCCTCCAGCTCTGGAAATGATGTTTTGAGAATATTAATCATTGCGCCTCTAGCGTCGTCTCCCTCAAAGTTTTCCGGAATTCCAAGGAATCTCAAATTGTTCCTTCTAGATCTATTTTCATGATCTTACACTTTGGCCATGAGATCCTTTATTATTCCATCTTGTTCTTTTTCGTTTTTGTGGAGCTTCACAATATCCGTTTAGAGATTCTCGGTGCGAGTTTCCATCATGACCATTCTGTCCGACATCTCAGAGCAAATATTTCCCACTTTTTTCACTGCGCCTTGTAATTTTTCAATAGCCATACGATTTCTTTCGCTATCTTTCTTCACATCCGCCTGAAAATTTTTAATTGAACTTAGCACATCGCTCAGTGAGGGCTCAGTTGTTTCTTGTTGTGATACTTCTCCTGGTGAGTTAATCATTGGGCTTTTTCGGATAGCGTTTGGTCTACTTTTGGCATAGTCCGTGTTGTTACCGGGGTCTGTGATCTCTTCGTTCATCATATCTTTTCCTTTTTCATGTTTCCTCCTTTTTTTTTACCCCCGTTCCTTTTCATCCTGATGTTAGTTTCGTTGAGTGGTCTTGAATCGTTGGATCCAGAAATCTCCAAAGGTTCCGAGTCCATTTTTGCACCGGAGCTTGATTCACTTGAGTCGCTTAGTTCACTCGGGTCACTTGAGATAGACATCCCTGTTTCGTAGAGTTCTTATTCGGAGTCTTCGTCTGAAGGAGAGTGATTAATTGATTCCGGTTCGTTCCCAGCTGGGTATGTTTGCGTGTTGGGAGAACAATATAGAAGCTCAGCTGTTTGATTCATCTCTTTTTGAGCAGTTTGTTCTCTCTGATTAGAAACCATTGCATCAACTTCTGAGGTTGCTTTTATCTCATTTCCCCTCCTATTGGGGATAGATTTTAATGTTCCTTCACCTAACCCTATAGTGTGATTCCCCTCAGGGTTAGTTTCAGCTGGAAGCATGCTTTGTTCATCCTTGCCATTTTCATTCAGTTCTCTGAGGTTCTCGATTTGCAGATCGTTCTGTGCTTTTTCCTTTGATAATGCGACGCTCGGAAATTCCTTTAATCGGGGGCTGAATATATTAGATATTCTTGGCTGAGATGTTGCTGGTAGCCCAGTGTTTTTTGCAGCGGCTTTTAGGTTTTTTATGGTCTGTAACCTCTGCGCTTTTTTGACCATTAACTCCAGTTTGGCATTTCCCTCTGTCTCCTCTACTTCCTCTGTTTCTCCCCCTTTCTTTCTCTCTCGTTCTGCCAGCTTCTTTCGCCTTCTCTTTCTCTTTCTCTTTCTCTTTGCGTTTGGCCTTTTCTCTTTCTTTTTCCAGCTTTCCTGTATTTTTATCTTAAGCTTTCCCTTTCTCTTGGGATTCATTTCTTGCCATGTCTTTTTCCCTTGCTCTAGTTCCTCTAGTTTCAGGACCCTTATGTATGTTTGTTTTGTGTGAGGTGGATACCTCTTCAGCTGTTACTTCCATTTCCATTTCGATGCTCACAAGGTTTTGATTTCCTAGATTTGTCCCATTTTTTAAGTGTGCCAGGTCTTCTGGATCGGTGTGTGTGTGTCTCCTTGTACGAGGGCGCCCTCTTCATCCCCCATTTCTTTGTTGCGGGTCGTACTATTTAGTGCTGCTGTTAGTATTTTTTGGCTTTTTTGACCTTTTTGGTTTTTTTGCACAGCAAGCCCCGCTTCTCCGTTTTCTCCATTCTCTCTGCCCTCCCCAATGTCTCTTACCATAACTGTCTCCTGAGATGGTGTTGTAATCAGACAAAAGAAACGTTCTCTCAGGAAGACTTCACTGCACTTCTGTCCTCTTTTGTATTTGATTTTTTCCAGACAGAGATTTAGGATGCTCCGTGAGACATCAGTGACGGAAGAGCCAAGTTTGCTGAGCAAAGACAGTTGTATTTTTGTTGCCACCGATATCGACGAGATCACTGTATCAATTAGGAGAGACGAGATAGACACAGTTCCAAACCCCGCGCCGCTTTTACAGTTTCCCTTTCCTTTGGCTGGATTGGTTGTGCTTTTGAGCACCGGCTCTTTCCTGCTCTCTCCCTCTTAGAGCAGCTTCTGTGTTCCCCTGACAACAAGAGATACGAGACGCGGGACACCGTGCACGCGTGAGATTTAAATACGTCTGCTCTCGTGTTAGCAGATGAAGCTTCGGCGTCAGGGAGGAAGGAGGAGAGAGCTGTGTGCTACGAGAGCGGCGAACAACCGAGGCACAGGTTTGTTTTATCCAAAGTATACCTGCTAGAGACCTGGGGATGATGGAGGTGTATCCGATTGATTGAGGCGGGAGCACATACCGGGAGGCTTGAGAAATGTTTGAAAAAAAGCAAAAGAGAAAGGGAGAGAAATCCTTAGCAAGTTACGACCTTGGGAGCACAAAGCAGTGATGCGATAGCGGGGACTGCGTTTAGCGTTTAGCTGTTGTAAAAATACATAAAGTCAATGTCAAGAGGCCATTTCGCTATCGCCATCCTTACCCGGCGTGATGTTGCCATTATGTGAAGTAAGGATGCGGCGATCCCTTTCAGGCGGGGGATTTCTTGTGCTTCTCGTATTCGGTACTGCTGTAAGTTGCTAAAGTGCTGGTCAATGTGAATCAGGCAATTCGGATCAGGCTTATGCCGGAACCCATACAGGAATCCATGCAGAAAACAATAATTGATGAGAACAAGGAGATGTAGAAAAGTCTTCTCTTAGATGGAAACTGCCCAGCACCGCAGAGCCCTGCTGCTGCAGCCACTCACACTGACGCCATCTTCCTTCTCACACTGACTCGAAATAACTGTGATTCAAGTACCGTGACTGTCTGTGCCTTCGCCATGTGCATCAGAAATATAGATCAGTACAAACTGTAAAGGGATATGCAGAACTCTGCTACCTCCCCCCACCCACCTGCCCACCAACCGTGCCTCAGGAGCCAATGAAACTTGGGAAAGAACCAACATTGAGATCAGCAACAAACGTGCAACCGTCCCCCCCCCAACCCTCGGACCCCCCCCCCCCCACCCTGCTTCGAAAGCCAAACTGGCCCAGCATACCCCAACAAGCAGAGCGCCTGTCACCCAATCAACGAAAAACGTAGGGGTAAAAGAGGCAACCAAAAGGCCAGCCCGAGGGTGCTGCCCGACCCCGCTCCACAAGCTCAAACCACCCCTCCATGTCCGAGTGTCTGGTCTTCCACATACATCTCCCACCCTCGATTATGTCCCCCCCCCTCCCCATACCCACAGTACTTTACCACATGTCTGCCAGGGGCAAGATGCCCCCTCCCTCAGTTCTTGTTCACGGCAGGCCACCAAAGTCCCGGCACCAAGCAGCAATCAGACCCACATGGGAGTCCGCCAGGAGGGGACGTTGCCTAATTATATTCTTGCACCAGGCCTCTACCATCCGAGTCAGCCCAAGTCCAGCGAGGCCGACAAGCTGCGTATCCCATCTCTGTCCGGCGTCCGAGGCGCGCCCTGCCTCCGAGAGTCACCTCCCACGGAGACCAGCGAAGATGCTGGGGACTGGGCCTCTGCATTCCGCCATCCTCCCTCCTGGCGTGAGCCATGCGAGGGCTGCTGCGTTTCTTCAATCCACGCCATGGCCTCCTCTGGGGATGTAAAGAAGAAGGATTTGCCCTCAACCAAGATCTTGAGGCGTGCCGGAAAGAACATCATGTACTTGAGGCCCAGTGCTCGAAGTTCCTTTTTGACTCCGTCAATCGAGCGGCGCTCCTGCTGGACCTTGTACGTAAAGTCAAGAAAGAACCTTATCACAGCATTGTCTATCCGGAGGTCACCATGTTAACGTGCCGCCTGCAAAATGGCGTCCCGGTCTCTGAAATTGAGAATCCGGGCGATGATAGTCCTTGGAGGGGCCCCCGGGCGAGGCAGGGGGACCGGAGCCCGATGCGCACGTTCGATGATAAAGAACTTGGAAAGTCTCGTGGGCTGAAGGTGTTTCAAAATGAGGTCCTCCAAGAACAGATCCATGCTTGCCTCCTCCATTTTCTCCGGTACACCTACCACCTGTAAGTTGTTTATTCGGGCCTTTCCTTCCTGGTCCTCCAGCCGTGCCGTATTCAGTTTTTGCTGGTGGGTCAGATGCTGGACCTGCTACTGCAGTTGTTTGGTGGTGCGCCAAAGTTCGCCAATGTCTGTAGCATTCTGATTGGCTTTCTCCGATGTTTTATTGAGGTCCGCTCGCTGTAATGCCAACTCGATGGTAACCTTATCGATCTTTGTCTCCTGTGTCGTGCCCAGTGACTGTATGGCTTGCATAATGGCAGCCAGCGACGGCTCAGACCCCTCTGCCACATTTCCTGCGTGAGCATCGCCTCCTCCACCCGTCGGGCCGTGTACTTGTCAATGGTGTTGGCCTGGGTGAAAGTGGAGTTTTTAGGTTCGACAACAGTCTTGGAGGGGAGTCCCGAGGCGCCAGTGGGGCCACCCCGTTTGCCAGAGCCCTCAGTCTCACCGCCATTAATCCGGCCACGCGCTCCGGGTGCCATCATTCCCAGCCTCTACCACCGATCTGCAGCATCACTGGAGCCTCCCTACAGGCCTTCTGCACACCTGTGGGCACAACCCACACCCAGCAGCGCGCTCTGTCTCAGCCTTCTGTGGGTTGGGGTCAGCGTCCGACCCGTCCCTGAGTCCGCCAACCTGTGACCCAGGATCCAAGCTGCTCCACCGGCCGAAGCCCACCGGTAACTCCAGCCGTCCTCCCCCTGCGCCACACCCTGTCGAGTGTCCCTCGGTGCCCAGCGATCCTCTGGGGCCTCAGTGGAGGGGGGGGGGGCGGACCCAGGAGGGGAGGGGGCCCGCTCTCCGTCTCTCGCGGGCGGCCCCTGTGTCTTCTGCGCGTCCCTGACGCGCCCTCACTGAAACCCAACCCGCCAGCACGCGAGGCCGGACTGTACTTTCGCCACAGGCCGGAGCCAGGCCCTTGCTAGGCCGCTGCAGTCGGGCCGCACCGCTTCGCTTTGCGGGGGAGGAGAGGGACCGGAGCAGTCTCTCCCGGCGCCGGAGCTCTCCCGCTGTCAGGATCTGTGACAGAAAGGAGAGTGGTGGCAGGATGATGGGCGGATTTAGGGGGGGTCTTTCACCGACCCTCGGACGAGCCTCGAGACTACGCGTCCATCTTAGCCGCTGCCAAGCCACGCCCCCCTACAAGCTGTATTTCTAGCCCTAAAAGCATTCCAAAAGCAAGTGTCCGGCAAAGCTGTCTTAATCCGCACAGACAGTAGGACAGCAATTTACTACATAAACAAACAATGGGGGACACACTCTCTGCAGCTCTCTGTTAGCGCAGCAGATTTGGAGATGGGCCATACCACTAAAGAACTTCCTCTTAGCCCAACATGTTCCAGGAGTACAAAACACAATGGCAGATCTGCTAAGTCGACAGACACAGCAGAACCACGAGTGGGAACTTCATCGGTAAGTTCTTCAACCGTTCTTTCAAGTGTGGGGACAACCTCAGATAGACCTCTTCGCCACCCACGAAAAACGCAAAATGCCCAAACTTCGCCGCCAGATATCCACACCCACTGTCCAAAGGCAATGGATGAACTGGTCCGGAAATCTTGTGTACGCTTTTCCTCCTCTCCCACTACTTCCATTAGTGGTACGCAAACTACAGCAACATTCCCTAACACTCATTCTAGTTGCTCCAACTTGGTCCAGATAACCGTGGTACACCACTCTGCTGCAACTGTCTGTGGTACCACACCAGAAAATAAGCCTATCTCCACGCTTATTAACACAGAACCATGGAGAGATCAGACACCCGGACCCAGCTCAGCTCAGCCTAGCGATCTGGCTCCTGAAGTCATAGTTTGGTTAACTTAACCTTCCTCCAGACTGTATGAACATTATTAAAGAAGCTAGACGTCCCATCACTAGAGCATGTTAGGCAACTAAGTGGAAACGGTTTGTCATATACTGTCAAAACAACCACATAAATCCTTTAGATGTGTCTATTCAACACATCATAGGATACCTATTACACCTTCAAAAGTGTAATTTAGCGTACACGTCTATCAGACTGCACCTTGCTGCCATTGCAGCATACTTACAAAATAGACAACATCTATCTTTTTTTTAGAGTGCCTGCCATAAAGGCTTTCATGGAAGGACTCAAAATAATAATCCCTCCCAGAACACCACCTTCACCAGTGTGGAACTTAAACATTATTCTCACACAATTAATGGGACCTCCCTTTGAACCGTTACATAAATGTGAATTGCAATTCCTAACTTGGAAAGTAGCTTTCCTAGTAGCTATTACTTCTCTCAGAAGAGTTAGTGAACTACAAGCATTTACCATTAAAGAACCCTTTCTGCAAATGCATCCTAATACTAATCCTAAATTCCTTCCAAAAGTCATTTCACCCTTCCATCTAAATCAGTCTGTTGAGCTGCTCGTATTTTTCTGGCAGCCACAAACAGTCGCAGAAAGAGCTCCTTACACCGTAGATGTCAAAAGAGCATTGCTTTACTACATTGAAAGGACTTTTCGTAAAACTAAACTTCTTTTTGTGTCTTTTCACCACCACATAAAGGTAACCCCATATCAAAATCTGGGATAGCTAGGTGGATTGTTAAATGCATACAAATCTGTTACCACAAAGCTAAACGTACGTTATCTATTCCTCCTAAAGCCCATTCTACAAGGAAAATAGGGGCTTCAATGGCATTTTTAGGGAACATTCCCCTCGACGATATATGCAAAGCAGCTACATGGTCTACACCACACACATTCACAAAACACTATTGTGTAGATGTGCAAACTAAACAACAAGCAACTGTGGGCCAGGTTGTACTAAAAACTCTGTTTCAAACAACTGCAACAGATACTGGTGGTCGCCGCTAAAGGTGGGTACTGCTATACAATCTATGCACAGTGTGTAATCTGCAGCTCATATGCCTCGAACGGAAAATGCTACTTACCAGTATGCATCTGTTCTTGGCATGTAGAGCTGCAGAGTTTCACATGCCCACCCGCCTCCCCGGCTACCTTTATCTGTTCCAGTATTATCTTAATTAGTTATAAATTACATGGACATCACTAAGTTATGTTGTTGTTATGTTAAAAGGTTTTCTACCGCGCATGGTCACCAATTGGTTTCATGGCGCTCGGAGACAAAGCAGAAAAGAGAAGCAGAGGGGTTTAATCATGAGCTAGCTGGAAAAGATGGGTTTTGAGAAGTTTACGAAAGCAAATATAGTCTGGACACAGTCGGATAGTGGAGGGAAGGGAATTCCAGGTGGAGGGGGCAAGAAAAGAAAAACAAGAGCCGCCATGTTTTTTCCGTTTAAACCTGGGCTGGGAGTGATTAAAAGGTTGTGAGCAGAGGATCGAAGATTCCTGGAGGGAATGTGGCACTTAAGGCTGAGTGAAGTGAAGGCTGGAACAAGACCAGTGAGTGACTTAAAAACAGTACATCCCAATTTGAAAATGCATCGTGAGGCTACCGGGAGCCAGTGCAATCTCTTCAACAGGGGCGAGACATGTTGGTACTTAGGCTGTTAAAAGACCAGTCTGGCCGCCTGATTTTGCACCAGCTGGAGCCGATGAAGATGGTAGGCAGGAATCCCGACATATAGGGAGTTGGCATAGTCGATACGAAGGTGACAAGGGCCATGATGACAAGTATAAGAGCCTCTGTGGTGAGGAACCTTCGAATTTTGCCAATTCTACGCAGATGGTAAAAGCATGCAGAAGTGACGGCGTTGATTTGCGGTCTCATGGATAGATCACTTGAGATCATTACGCCGAGGCTCCTCACGGTATCGACGGGACATGGAGGGGGGCCGAGGGTTTGGGGCCAGAAACTGGAATCCCAAGGACTGGAGGACCCTCCAGTCAGTACCAGCTCCGTCTTGCTGGGATTGAGCTTCAGCTGGCTGAAGTGCATCCACTCAGAGATGGTAAGCATAGTGGACTGAAAGTTGGTACGAGAGGCAGAAGAGGAGTCGATGGGGAAGATTAACTGTAAGTCGTCCGCATAGTTGAAGATGGTTACTGGAGTGTGACAGAGGGAAGCCAGAAGAGGTTGCATATAGAGATTGAATAAAAGGGGCGCAAGAGCAGAACCCGGAGGGACACCACAGGAAAGTGAAGAGTAAGGAGCAGAGAAGGTGGATAGGTGAACTGATTGAGAACGTTGGTGTAAGAAGGAGCTGATCCAAGTTAAGGCCAGGCCCTGGATGCCTGCATTTCTGACACGGCCGATCAAGATAACGTGATCGACTATGTCAAACGCTGCCGACAGGTCTAATAAGACAAGGGCCTGGGTGAGGTTCCTATCGGCGCCTTGTCTCAGCGCATCCATCACAGCCACGATGACAGCTTCGGTAGAATGGGCCGGTCTAAACCCGGCCTGTTGGTCATCGAGAAAGGAGGATTTTTCAATGAATGCGCTGAGGCATCGGGTGACATAAGTCTCCAAAACTTTCCCCAGGTAGGGGAGGAGGGAGATAGGCCGATAGTTGCTCAAAACAGATGGATCAGCACCAGGCTTTTTAAGTATGGGTACAACGACAGCTAGTTTGAAAGCATCGGGGACAGACCCTGTAGCGAGTGAGTCATTGAGGAGAGCCAGGGGGGGACCTGGACAGGCCAAAAAGGCAGCTTTTAGAATTTGAGGGGGGCAGCAGTCATTAGGGGAGCCAGAGCTGACCGCATGTAATAAGGAAGTGAATTCGGTCAGGGAGATGGGGGGGAATTTAGACAGACAGCAGGGATTCATGGGAGGTAAGGAGCAGACGCTGGAAGGAGAGGGGGAAGGAATATTGTTTTTGATGTTAGAATTTTTCTCGATAAAAAATGAATTGATTGAATTGCAGAGAACTTGTGAAGGTTGGGGTTGCGCAGTGATACGGTCAGGCAGAGAGAGTTCTCCTACAATTGAAAAGATGTCCTTGGTTTTAGAAGCAGAACTAATAATTTTCTGGGAAAAATAAGAGGTTTTAGCAGAAAGGATGGATTTTTTATACAATTTTAGTAGGTCGATGTAGGTGATTTTTAGTAGGGGATCGTAGTTGCGCCTCCAACGACGCTCAGCTTGTCTGAGAGTTAATTTGTTCTGTTTGAGTTGGTCAGTATACCAACGCTATGCGTTGTGCGGGCGTTTGGTTTTAATGACTTTCATCGGGGCGACCACGTCGCTTGCCTGTGTCAGCCATTTATCGAGAACTGCTGTTTGTGTGCTTATTGGAGGAGGGTCACTGGGGATAGTATTGAGCAGAATAGAATGAAACTGAGCAATATCAGCTCGCTTCCAATTGCGTGCCCTGAAGTTAACAATGGGAGGAGGGCGGGTGGGTAAAGAAAGATTCAGTGAAAAAGAAATGAAAAAGTGGTCCGACCAAGTACAAGGATAAACTGAGGACAGAGAGATGTCAAGGTTCGCCGTCCATACTTGGTCGAGAATGTGTCCTTTGATATGGGTAGCAACTGAGATGTGCTGTTTGCAATTCAGGCCATGTAGCAGATCTGTAAAATCAGCCGACAGACTGCTTTCCCGGGGGTCCTTTGGCCAGAGGTTAAAATCACCTATGATAAGGATTTTGGCAGAGTTAATAACTAATTGAGAAATGAAGTTGCCGAATTGTGAGGAGAATAAAGGCATATTGTCAGGAGGACGATAAACAAGGACACATATAAAAGAAAGTTGAGGGGAGGTGAGTTTTAGCGTGAGAATATCAGTGTTCAGAATTGGGGTAGTTACTAAGTTAGTGAAGTGGAATTGGGAGCGGATGATAGCAGCAACCCCGCCACCCATTCTGCCCATCACCCTGTTGGACTGTAAGATGTAAAAGCCCGAGGGGATGGCCGCCAGGATATCGGGGTGGAGTCGTCTGTTAGCCAGGTCTCAGAAAGAAGGAGAATATCAACATTGCTGCTGTCAAGTAGTTGGAAAACCTCGAGTTGATGCTTAGGTAGCGATCGAGTGTTGAGGTAGACAACAGAAATGAGGTGGGAAGCAGAAGGAGCAGTCATAGGTAGTGAAGGAGTAGAGTTATAACAGGGGGTGGGGGCAGGCGCATCAGGAGGAATAGGGTGAGGGCAAGGAGACACGAGAATGCCACTAGGTTGGGCAGTGCCGGCGGCGCGGGGGTCGAGGGGCCCAAGGCGTCGGAGGAAGAAAAGTTCCTGAGACGAATATGTACTGCGAGGGGCAGAGTGCATGGCTGCTGGACGCGAGCGGCCGCGGACGGGCGCAGACGGGCTTGACTTTGGCGCAACTTAGGCGCGAAGTCGGCGCTCCCGCTGCGCTCGTCCGCTGCGCTTCCGCCAGACCACCATTTTATACCAGTAGGGAGGTGACCCACTAAACCGCTAACCTGCAAGATGGCGGGGCAGGGCGGAAGTGGTGTGAGGGCAAGAAGTGGTGCTCAGTACAGCGACCCTCCGCACAAACGGCACACTGCCGGGGCGGAACGGGGTCTAGAGCGAAGTAATCAGGTAAGACAAAGCCCGAGCCCAATGCCCAGTGATAAACAGTAAATAAATGCACTTTTGCGCTACAGATACAGTTTTAAAAATAGAGCTTGTAATCAGCTATTAAGTGGATTAAAAAGAGCAGCAGCGCAATCCCACGCCCGCAGCCTCAATCGCCGCGTTTGTCAGAATGCGAGGCAGCTGACGCGCAAGATATAGCCAGAGTATTGTAGCCACTAAACCGCTAACCTGCAAGATGGCGGGGCAGGGCGGAAGTGGTGTGAGGGCAAGAAGTGGTGCTCAGTACAGCGACCCTCCGCACAAACGGCACACTGCCGGGGCGGAACGGGGTCTAGAGCGAAGTAATCAGGTAAGACAAAGCCCGAGCCCAGTGCCCAGTGATAAACAGTAAATAAATGCACTTTTGCGCTACAGATACAGTTTTAAAAATAGAGCTTGTAATCCGCTATTAAGTGGATTAAAAAGAGCTGCCCTACTTTCTTTTTTTTTTTGGAAAACTTTTTATTGATTTTATAACACAAACACAAACAACTTGCAAGGAAGAAGAAAAAGAGACATCAATATACACAACGTTGCATTACATGGTGTTGGGGCGGGAAGGACAATCCAATGAGCGTTCGTTCTATCGAGAAAGAGTTACACAGTAGGGGGGGGCAGAAGAAACAAATTGCAATCAGTATACAATAGTGTGTGGAGGAACCCTCGGGTTACGGGGACATAGGTGCAACGTCAGGGTCAGGGAGAGGAGAGGCACATATATCACCACGATAAGTGTTCCACTGAGTCCATATCTTCCCCCATTTCCGGGGGGTACCACGAGAAATATACACAGTTTTTTCTCTGAACATGCACCAGTCCATGTTTTGTTTCCATTTCTGAAGTCTGGGCGGGCCCTGAGCGCCCCACAATTGCGCAATGTCTCTTTTAGCAATCATGTTGCCCAAGGTCACCCACCGAAGCTGCGACACGGAGTAATCATTCGGTTCCCTTACGTTCAGCAGGCATCTCCTAGCTTCCGGCATCGATCGCACCCCGGTAACCTCACTCATCACCTCGTGCACACGGGTCCAGAATCGCACTATCTCAGGGCACTCCCAGATGATATGTAGAAAGGTGCCCAGGAGACCACAGCCACGCCGACACAAACCATCCACAGAGAAGCCCATATGCACCAAACGGGGACCAGTGACATACACTCTATGTAGGATTTTAAGTTGCACAAACCTAAGGCGCGCCTGGATGGCCACCTCTTTAGGGGAGGAGATCGCCGCCTGCCAGTCCTCATCGTCCAGTTCCAGCCCATCACCAGTCCAGACCTCTCTAAGTCGAGACAGGAGGTCAGACCTGGAGTTGATTAACTTTTTATAAATAAGCGAAATCGTACTATCAGGAACATGTCCGTCCAGTACCCTGTCTTCGAGCGGGGACGACTCCGGAATCTCCACACCCGAAGGGAAGACCGAGAGCACCGCGTGGCGGATCTGTGCATAGCGAAAGAATTCACGATCGCTCAAAGCGTACTCGGTTTTCAATTCCTCAAACGTCTTCATTCTCCCCTTAGTCCAAACATCATCAATCCTGTTGATACCAATCAAGTCCCACCTATCAAACCCCCGGGACTGCCAAAGTGAGCCAAGTCTATCTGAGGCGTACAGGGGGGTGGCACGAGTCAATTTATCAGTCCACCCAAGCGCCATGGAAGCATGTCGCCATACCTGGACGGCCGTCCTAGTGGGGCCCGTCACGTTGCGAGGGGTGAGTTTCGAGTAGAGAGCTCTATTGTAGTCGCCCCCTGGTAGCAACCATTTGTCCATCGCGAAGGCCGGATTCGGCAAAGGGCCATACATGCAATGATTTATTGCCCCCAGTTGAGACGCCCAATAATAGCGATGAATATCAGGCAAAGCAATTCCACCGTCGTACCACGGGAGCGACAACTTAGCAATGGCAATCCGGGGCCTACCCCCCCACACCAGTCGTCTCTGTAAACTCTCGACCTCACGGAAATATGTAGCCGGGACAACGTCAAGCGTGTTTTGCAATGCGTAGAGGAATCGGGGCAGTGACATCATCTTAAACAATGCCGCTCTACCCAGGGGAGAGAGAGGAAGTTTCCCCCAGGCGACCACATCCGCCCGAAGGCGCTGAAGAGGGGGCAGTAAATTACGGTCGAACCGCAGTGCAGGGCTCAGCGAGATAAAAATGCCCAGATATTTAAATCCATCTTCTACAATCGCGATAGGACAGCCGCTTGGCAGAAGGGGTGCGGTACCCGACAGGACGTATACACAGGACTTCGACCAGTTGATGACAAGCCCTGAGTTTTTGCGGAAGGACGTCAAGACATCAAACAGCACAATGAGGGATTTACGGGGTGATGTAAGATAAAGCAGAATATCATCAGCGTAGAGAGATACATGGTCCTCAAACTCCGAATTCCATCTAATACCCTTCAGGGACGGTTCCCACCGCAACCAGGCTGCCAGCGGTTCCAAGGCAAGAGCAAACAACAAGGGGGACAGGGGACAGCCCTGTCGCGTCCCTCTGCTCAATGCAAAGGGCGCAGAGACCCGACCATTGACCACCACCTGGGCCATGGGACCGGCGTAGAGCAATTTGACCCATCGAACAAAGTCCGAACCGAAACCAAACTTAGCAAGAACCGCCCACAAATACGGCCATTCTATTGTATCAAATGCCATCGTAGCGTCCAAGGACGCCAAGAACTCCATGCAACCTTCGGAGGTTAAGCGCCGTGTTACGATGCGGTATAAAGCCGGATTGATCAGGGTGAACCAGGTCCCCAATAACGGACGCCAAACGTGTCGCCAGCAGCTTGGCCAGGATTTTAGGTTCCGCGTTAATCAACGAAATGGGCCGAAAAGAGGCGCAGCGATCCCGAGGTTTACCATCCTTGTGGATGACAACAATAGTGGCCAGCCTCTGGTCTGGCGGGAGAAACCCCACCTCCAAAGACTCAAGAAACATAGAGCGCAAATGAGGAGCTAGCAAATCCGGGCGCAATTTATATAGCTCAATGGGGAGCCCGTTAGGGCCCGAGGCCTTACCGGATCGGACCGAACGGACAGCAGCGGCAATCTCGTCCACCGTAGGCGGAGCATCCAGAGCATCCCTATCAATATCAGACAATCGGGGAAGTGCAATATCACGCAATAACAGGTGGGAGTCCTGCTCCGATCGATCAGACACCTGGGAGTACACCTCACGGAAATAATCAGCAAAACATGCGACAATATCAACAGGGTCCGTACAACACTCTCCATTCTCCGCAACAATCACAGGGACGACACAACTCGCACTTTCCCTCTTATCCAACCAAGCAAGCAGTTTCCCCGCCTTGTCACCCACATCATACAGGCGTCCCTGCTGTTCCCGCCCCATTTCCTTAGCAGCTTCAGTGACCAGAGCTCTGTATTCATGTTGTTTCAACTCCAGCAGATGTAGCCCCTCAGCGGTAACCCCAGATTCCAAGCCCTCCTCCAGGGCCGTGACCTCCCCCTCAAGTCGAACCGTCTCAGCACGGTTGGCCAACTTCACGCTACCAATCAATGAGAGGGCCTGGCCACGAATGACAGTCTTGTAAGCTTCCCAAAGTACACTAGGGGAGGAAACAGAGCCCGCATTTTCCTCAAAATAACAATCGTGTGCTTTAACCAGCTCATCCCTGACCCTGGGGTCCTTCAAATACCAGGGGTTGATCGGGGCCACTCGGCCCGCCGAACCCTGCCGTGCATCAACCACCAGCCAAAGCGGAGAATGGTCCGAGATACCCCGTGCCAGATGTTTGACTTCCCGTATGAGGATGCATGGGCCGAGGGCAGTAAAACGTGATCCAGCCTCGAGAGACTACCATGAGCACCAGAATGATAGGTATATTGCAACTGTCCCGGGTGAAGCAACCGCCAGCAATCAGTGAGCCCCAACGTCTCCAGGAAGTCGCTCAACCAAGTCTGGGCCCTCGGCAGTTCCCTGGGAGGGTGACTATCAGCATTCCCGAGACCACCGCATTAAAGTCACCCCCAACCAAAAGCAAACCCTCGGGGACGCCCAGGATAAGTCCACTCAGATCAGCAAAGGTGGTGGCCTGGAGGCCCGGGGGCACGTAGACAGAAATCAGAATAAAAACCTTGCCCTCCCAGCGCCCCACAATGGCGGCATATCGTCCCTTATCATCCAATATGACATCATCAATGGCCAAGGGGAGGGAGGCCCGAACCAGAATACCCGCCCCCCTAGAGCCCGAAGTGAAACCCGAGTGCGCCACAAGGCGATAACCACGCCTATTCAAGGCGTAGCACTTGTTGCCGAGCAAATGAGTCTCCTGCAGTAAGACAACATCTGGAGTCAAACGTTTCAGCAATTGTAACACCACCCTCCTCTTAATCCCATCCCCCAACCCGTTCACGTTCCAACACAATAACCTAAGTCCCCTACCCCCCATCCCCGTGCCCAGCCCCTCCCCGGCCCCACACACAGAGCAACTGCAAAAAACAGGAGAGCGCCTTTCCTTCGCCTTGCAAGTAACAAGAAAATTCAAACAAACAACCCAGCCCCCCCAACAATGTCAAAACATCTATACCCCCCACCCCGCACCCCTGCTGAAGACCAAAGAGCCCCATAAACTCGCAGTGTGCCTGTCGCCCAACCACCCAACTAATCTACGAAAAGAAAACCCAGGAGGAGAAAGGACCCGTCCACCCCCCACCCACCCCCAAAAAAGAGACTATCACTTGCAAACATTAAGAACACAGCACAGCACAGTTCAAAGCCAACGGGAAGGGTACGGGGTCAAAGTCAACAGTTACTCTTGCTCCGTCGGGCCACCTTCCGCCCGATCCGACTTGCCAGAGTCCTCAAAAGGTTCATGATCCATAGGCAGCGAGTCAAGCCAATCACTCACAACCCCAGGATGGTCGAAGAAAAAAGTACGATCCTTATGTACCACCCGCAGACGGGCCGGAAAGAGCATGGCATACTTTATTGACCTTTCCCGGAGTCTCTTCTTGACCCCCTGAAACCCCAGCCTCTGTTTCTGGACCTGTTGTGTAAAGTCCGGATAGAAGCTGACAGTAGAGTTCTCAAAGGCAATGGGACCTGACTGCCGCGAAGCCTGCAGGATAGCGTCTCTGTCCCGGAAATGAAAAATCCTCGCAATGATAGGTCGAGGGTTAGCACCCGATTTAGGAGTGCCGCCGGGGATCCTATGTGCACGTTCAACAGCGAAAAACTTGCTGAGACCCTTGGGCGCCAGGTGGTGCAGCACCAGGTCTTCCACCAATAGGTCCGTCGAGGCAGCAGTCGATGATTCCGGGACCCCAATCAGGCGAATGTTATTGCGCCTGGCACGGCTTTCATAGTCCTCTAGGCGCCCAGAGTAGTAATCATTGGCTTTCCTCAGATTCCCAACTTCAGCCTGCAAATCAGAGACGTCGGTGACCAGGCTAGAGGTCATAAGATCCAAGGATTTGACCTTTTCGTTTGTCTTCGCCAAGTCCGCCCTGATCAGATTGACGTCAATCGCCACCGTATCCAGTTTGAGAGTCAAGGCCTCATATTGTTGTCCCAATGAAGCCTTCATACCAGTGATGGCGCCCATGAGATCTCGCAGCGAGGGCTCGTCCTCAATCGATGAGTCCTCCGGCATTGTCGTCGAGGTTTTAGCTGCTGCTCCCGGCGATCCCTTAGCTTGGGTGTACCGGTCCATAATGTTCGTTTGCAGAGCACTCCCTCGAACGCCTGGTTTAGGCCCGCGCTTCCCACCCTCAGGCTTGGTGGCCATCTTGGATCCTGGACCCGCACGGGTCGCCCGTTGACGGGTAAAAAATGGTGACTGCGGTGGCAAATGTAGGACCAAAAGGGTGAAGGTGGTGCCAGTCTCCGATCTGGAAACCGCTACAGATCGGCAGTAGGAACGGAGAGACCAAGGATGCAGGAGTGTCCGGCCGCCCACGGAGCCGACAAAGTCAGGTTAAGCTCCGGACAAAATCGAAACCGAAAGCAATCGCCAGCCCACGCAAGTCTGGCAGTCCGTTGTTGTTCACTTACTGAACGGCAAGCGAGACAGGAGAGCGCGGGGCGTCGCCATGGAGCAGGCCTGAAAACTGCGACAGTCTGTAGCTCTGGACCCCGAAGTCCAAAAAAGTTCGTTGAAACAAAGAAATAAGCAGTAGAACTGTGCCAATAAACACCCGTCGTCTGAACCAGGATAAAGGACAGGATAGTCGATGGAGGTGGCGAGGGTCCGGGAGCCCTGTGCTCACGCGACCATCTTGGGTGCGCGCGAAGCTCCTCCCTGCCCTACTTTCTTGTAAAACTCCACCACTTCCCAAATGGCGAAAAACAATCTGGGGATGGATCCGATGCCCATGCGCAGTATGATCCAAAGGAGGAGTCACCTATCCTGTAACTTCCAAAGACTTTTCTACAACAAAAACAAACTGCAAACATCCGGCCCAACACTAGGTGGCCATCTACGCACAGTGTGTAACTCTGCAGCTCTACATGCCAAGAACAGATGCATACTAGTAAGTAGCATTTTCCATATTTACACACACACACACACACACACACACTCTCTCTCTCTCTCTCTCTCTCTCTCTCTCTCTCTCTCTCTCTCTCTCTCTCTCTCTCTCTCTCTCTCTCTCTCTCTCTCTCTCTCTCTCTCTCTCAATGTAGTCAAATTTACCAGTCAAAAGTAAAACTCAAAACCTTGAGAATAGAGTTCTTGACCAACATAGTTAAATTATAATGTTTATGTTGAACTAATATATATTCCCAGAATCACTCAGAGCAGTGTTCTTTCCTGGGATACACACAACAGTCTGTCCGTTGATGCATCACACCTCTGCACCAGCCTTTCCAGTGTATAGAGGAATTCAGTTGCAAAATATAGCATAATTAACCACTCTGAGAACAGTAATTTCCATTAGTGTAAAATTGTTGCTGGTATCCAAAAGAAATGAATTCCCCTTTGAATGTATCAAAACAGAAATGATTTGCAGCAGAATGTCTTTTGAAAGGGTGAGTTCTTATGAGCTGCATCAAAGGTTGCTTGAAAGTTTGACTCCTTTAGGTCTGCTCTAGAATGTAGTTAATAGTGTGAATTCTTCAGATCTAAACTTTAGATGTACTTTTAAAATGTTGAATTCTTCAGAGATGAAATTTGAAAGTTTAAGTGCTTCAGCCAGGGGGTGCCAAATCTTGTCAAATAGCTCTACTTGTATTGCCTTCAAGTCTGTGTTAACCTCTGCGGAAGGTTCATTATATCTCATTCTGTATGCTCACCTCTTATTGTGTAGCACACCTATTTTTTCATTTATAAAGACATGTCCCAACCAGATGACACTGACTGTTTCCACCCTGGGGCATGTGCACATTTCGCATTGAGTGCTAAAATTCTTAAAAATAAATATTAAACCTGCAGAGTTCATATAACCAACCCCTCCCCAGCCAACCACTCCTACATTACAGGCTCTGAACTTTCCAATATGACTTCCATGGAACTTTTCTTATTGTTTTCATAATCTACTTTCGAAATATTCATTCTTTTTCAGCCTTCAGATTAGTAGATATTGGTATATTAGGATATCAACATATCAGAACATTCTACGGATCCAGAATAAACATTAATATCTGGAAGTTATAATGTCTTTTGGCCTTTTGACATATATTTATTCTTATTTTTCATCTTCTCTGCTGCCCTCGTCTTTGTCCTTGAATACATTAAAAATTCAACCAAAGATGCCAATGGCATTAAGGGAAACCATGGCAAATGAAGAATATGGATTTATTTTGTTGTATTTTCAATGTCCGAAGCGCCTATATTGACTGAATATTTTACCTCCAAAGCAATCTTGTGAGAATATATGTACTCTCCAAGGCTGCACTGGAAAGCCTAGTTCCACAGCTCTTACTGTATCTTTTCTAGCAGTCAAAAAGCCATTTCTGATAATGATTTCCAAATTGGAACTTGAGAATTGCTTGTATGTCACTAATTGCTAAATTGAAGATGGGAAAAACAAGAAACTCGTGTATGTAATTTTAAATGTAATTTTTTTTTTTTTTTTTAGAATAACAGCGATCATTCACTTGTCATTTTGTGGCAGACTTTTTCCACATTTTAACATATCACCCTATACGAAACCTATGCACCAACAATACACCAGCATACTATCAACAGTCAGCTTCCAGGCTCTAGATTATCCTTCAGCTTATGTTATGCAATGCACATTTGTCACCCACCGATGCCGCCAAGTTACAGAAAACTTTCTTTACATGGAAAATGTACTGGGCATGCACTTTATCTGCAAAATGAAACATGTAAATTAAGTCAGCCTAGCGGCCTCTACTAATTGCTTTGATGCACCTCCGTATCAATAAATGTAACTTAGCCTGCTGAGCTGAATGGCGTGTTATAAAAAAAAAATCTCTATCTATCTATCTATGATTGCAGCCTGAGGTGACCGCATTGAGCGGTGTTTGCATTGCTCATTAGGCATCAAATGATATCACTGTAATGACAATAATAGAGATAACAAAATGGTGGTAAGAAATTGAGAAAAAATTATAATCAGAAAAGGTTAAGCACACTGTCCATCACTAACCATTGTTCATGGTTTGGTATTTTTAGAGCAGCATTGTTACTATTTGGCGTTATATGTTGCTATTCCCGCCAAGGATTGATAGGTTCTGTTATTATTTCACAGGATCAGTTTGGCAAGTTGAATAAAGTCCCCGAGTGGCAGAGATTGGCGGGCATAGCTGCTAAAGAGGTGGAGAAGTTTGCCAAAGACAAAGTGGACATTGTTTTATTGCACTGGAGGGACCGAATGGGAATTGCTCAAAAGGAGGTAAGACGTCAGGGCCTAAGATAATCTGCTGTTGGCTCAAATACACATTTCGCTAGGACCTCTATGAATAAACTCAAAATAATGATGCAAGTTTTAATGTACCATGTTAGTTGCATTTCATTGCATCCACCTCCTGGCAAGTAAAGCAATATGGCTGGTTTGTACATTTGGAGTTTCGAAGCTCTATCAAAAGAATGATTTCCTTTCTCATTTTCATACTTTTAGCCTGCCAAATAATTTGTACCATCACATTGCAACATGGGAGAGTAAATAAAATTGAAAATTGAAAAACTGTTGCTCTATCGAAATCTAAAAGACTTGATTTCCAGTTTAATAGGGTGAGGACAGCGCAAAGGCTGCATTAAACAGCATCAAATACGTGCCAATCCTAGAATAGGTCACTTTGTTGACCAGTGATTTTCATGGAACTTTTAACTTGGAATCCTCTACGCGAAGCAGGAAACCAACTTTTGAGGAGGCTCCTCTTGAGAAAAATTGGTTCTTATTTATTTCTGAAAGTTTCAACACACCACCCCAACTCAGCTACGATCCCCTGCACAAGATACAGAATTTCTGGAGAAACTGCAAATGGAGGGGAACCACCTTCAAGGGGAGAACCTAAGTAGTGTTTGGAATTGCTATATATTTGATTCGGATGATGATGCTCCGACTACCTTACTGCCACTCACAGAGTGTGTTTCAGCATGAGGGCCCAATGCAGGTCGAGCAGCAAGAGCGAATCAGTTCCTTCCATTGTTGAAGATGGTTCTCCGCTCCACTGTTGAGAATGTCGAGGAACCTTTTAAAACCACATTCTTCTCCCCTAGGGTGGAAACAAAATATAAGATTATGCCCCAATACCCTATTTACATCAGAAACCATGTGGCCATGACTGACTAATGGTGCATAGAACATGCAGAAGACCCGTTTTCCATACAAAGAACAAGTGCAATACGAAATAGCTTTTCAGTCCTGCTTAGCCAGAATGATAGTCTGAATCACATGGTGGAAATAGCACAGTACATTGTAGAAACCCACCATAAGAGTGCAAAGTTAAATCCAAGCTGGACATATGTTCCCTTGTACAGTGCATACACATCCTGTAGACATATCAGCAGCACTCTGGTCTTATGCAGGAATGCATGGCTACGAATTACAGGTTTTCCACCTTTAGAACAGTAACAGTTTTTAAGGGTTTCATTTAATGAAGTACATCTTTCTCTGCCGTGGGTAAATGGTATGTTAGAAAACATTAAAGAACACACAGCACCTGCCAAGCCTAATGAGGCAACAATCCAATCCCCGTTTTAAAAAACAAATAGATTTGTTATTCAGCATAAATTCTGAAACCAGAGAGTATACCAAATGCATGGTAGCCATGCAGCTATTGCACCAAGGTACCGACCAGCAAGATTGTGCTAAGGATACACAGGCAGGTGGAAACTTACTAATCAACATACTGGAAATCTCTTAAAGCATCCTGGCACAGAAATGGACAGTCAAGTAGCATTTCCAAAAGAATTACTAGGTGCAGAGTCAAGGTTCACATACAAGCACAAATGAAAATAGCGGGTTACAGTGGGATGTTTATCCCTGCGCTCAGCTCAAATCCGTCAATTAATGTTTCCTAGCTTTCCAAGCATATTTTATCAAATAATCTAAGGATGTCTATATTCACATTCAAAATTAACTTTCATTTTTCCAAGTCATAAACACAAAATTAAAAACCTATCATAAAAATGGATTCTATTCTAGAACACATTCAAAACCATAATGGTTCTTAGGTACATAGTCCTTTTTTCGTCACAGTTATATTATCTTCTCCTCTTGTGTAGCTTTATATATTATTGGATGCCATTAGCAGTACTTGTTGTTTGACAATGTAGAAGTATAGTCACAGGTTTAACCACAGTTGGAAACAGTTTGCAGTCCATATTGTTTAACAGTGCAGAAGTATATTCACAGATTTGAGCCATGGCGTGTTTCATGGCTTCCTGCCTCCACTTCAAGGCTTTACAAGCAAAACTTACAATATCAAGAAGGAAGATTTTTAACTTCCATATGGAGAAATAATGCTGTTTTTTAATTTACTGTTCTGTTTTTATAGGCCATTATACTTTTGTCACAAACTGGCACCTTTAATCCAATTTCACCGGTTTTATTTCCAGAAACTGCAAACTGTTTAGTTTCCTTAAATGCCTGAGGCAAGTAGATTGTGATCACTATCACCACATGACGGAGACAAAGGTTATTTAAGGTAACTGAATTAGTAGACTTCTTGTCAAGAGCAATTTGAATTTAGGAAGAAATTATGTGGTGTTACCTATACACGGCTATTCAATCACCTACTGCAATTGAGGAGACTGCTTTTGCAAGACCATTCTGCAGTTCACAGGAACTACTAATGCTGTCAGTGGAAAAGAATCCTACAATAATTCCCTTTGCTACAGTTCTCAAAGATTTCCATTGATGACCTTTATGCCATTATAGTTTATTAGTGATTCTCTAACCTTAGTTTTGCATCCCATATCTATTTCTGAGCTACTACTGTGAATTTTCATTTACATTCTTAGGGTGTTTACCATCCTTATTTTAAGTCTCTGCTGTGTGTATATATTGCTAGCCCACTCCTTTTTCACTCCCCAAAATCCCCATTTCATCAGATTGGTATAAGTATTAGGCTGCAAGTTGTTTGGGTTGGTGTTTTTTCTTGATGTACGGTATTGGATATGAATTAATGTACGTCTTTAACCTCACAAGAAAGTGAGGGCAAAAACGTTAGTGAAGAGAAGAGGTGGTAGACTAAAGTATACAAAAGAGTGTTCGATGGAATGCTTGACTTCTCAGCGCATTCCACATTCCCCAGTCATTCTTATTTTGCACATCATGCCATTCCAGTTTGAACCCAGCCATATGCAAATCAGTCTTAACCCTGCTCAAATGAGAGCAGTCCATCCCAAACTTTCAGGCCAGGTCCTCCCTGGACTGTAGCACAAGCAACTTATGACAGATAGGTTGGAGTGCTACGCCCGAGCGATTGCCAGTGCTTAGACTTATTGCTAGCATTGCTCCCATCACCTTTTGTTTGTTTGAAAAGAGCAGGTATAGCATCTCCAAAATAATGTGTTTGAGGCATATGAGCTGCAGATTGCACACTGTGCATAGATCGCCACCTAGTGTTGGGCCTGGATGTTTGCAGTTTGTTGTTGTGCTGAAAAGTTCTTTGGAAGTCACGAGAAAGGTGACTCCTCCTTTGGACCACATTGCGCATGGGCATTGGCTCCATCCCCAGATTGTTTTTTTCCGCCATCGGGTTCTGATGTGTTTCCTGCGCTCCGGTTTGGAACCAAATTTCCTTTGGCACGCAATACTCGCCCAGTTCGACGGTATTGTTTAGATCGCTCACCATCGACTCGATTCTTCACCACTCCGAAGTCTTCGATTCCAGTCGTCGGCGAAGGTCTTCGGGCCTACCTAGGCCTTACTTCCTGGCTCATGTAAAGGACGCCATTCAAAAAGTATCCTCAATGTGGGTCGAAGTTTCCCCACACCGACCTATATGAAGTGTGCAACCTTTGCCTCTCACCGGAGCACGAGGCCAAAGACTTTTCCGCTTGTGCCTCATTCCGCTCCAAGAAGACGATCTGGGACCGACTAGCTCGAAGAACTATGGCTCGCTTGTCAGCTTCCATCCCGACGACATCTTCAAAGAGGGCGTTGACGTGCGAGAACACCAGCACGCCGAAGAGAGTACCATCTCCTCAGATGCCGAAGACTCCGACGTCGAGGAAGTCACTCCATCTCAACGGGTCGTAAGTAAGATGGTCGACCCCAACCCTTCCTCAACACCCTCCAAAAAGGCTTCGGGCATACCCTCACCTTCGGGCCCAGGTGCACAACAAGAGACTGCTTCCCACGCTTCGCCTTCGGGCCCGGCAAAGAAGCCTACTAAGACTTCAGGCAGCTCGGGCTCGAGCCAGCCTGTCCCCGGTGCCGATCCTATACCGACACCGAAGAAAAAGCCATCTTCCTCAACCACCACACCGACCGTTGCTCCGACATCTAAGCACTCAGTGCCGAAGACTGGCAGTGGCTCATCGATGCCGAAACCGCACTCCGAGACGACTAAATAAAAGCCTAAAGCTCAAGAACACGCTTCAGAACCCAAAAAAACACCCATAACCGAAGAAACAGGTTCCGGTAAAGGACATTTCAAAAGGGCACACTTTTAAACCAAAGACCCCAAACCAGCTACCGACGGTGCCGAAAAAACCTACGGAGCCAAAATCCTCGACGCCATAGGATTTGCCCTATTCAGAGGAACTTTTCACACCTGATCCTAACCAAAAAACTCTTGTAAAGGATCCTAAGACTGGTCACTTGACTCTCAGCTCCAAGAAGAGACCTCTCCATTAAGGGTCCCTTCTTCACCACCTCCCCATATTGTTCCACCCCCTACTCCTCCACCTCACCATTCACCTACACCATCTCCTAATCCAGACGATGATGCAGACATAGCCTCTGATGGGATGATTACAACACCCCTGATGTGCCTTATGTCGCAAGACGATATATACCCTTCTAGACCTTCCCCACCAGAGGACACTATAGGTTTTAACCTACTAGTCCAAAGAGCTACCCAATATCATGGGGTGGACTTACACACTGATGCGGTGGAGGAAGATTTCCTAGGTCTACTGCCATTTTGCCAATGCTTAAGGGTGTCATCAAACACACAACAGAAGTTTTTAAGGATCCTGTCAGGGCTAGAGTCCTTAATCCTCGCATTGAGAAAACATAAAATATAAAGCTGCCCCTACAGATCCAGTCTATATTAAAGGTCTAGCACCATTAGACTCTTTAGTAGTGTCTAATGCACGTAAACGTGCTAATTCTCAGACATCAGGTGAGGCCTCACCACCAAACAAAAAATCTAAGTTACTTGACGCCTCTGGCAAAAGAACAGCGTCACAAGCAGCTAATATCTGGTGCATTGTCAATACCCAAGCGTTGCTGGCCAGATATGACAGAGCACATTATGATGAACTAGAGTCCATAATGCAGCATCTACCATACAAATACAAAAATAGGGCCAATGAACTTATACAGGAAGGTAAAAATATTACTAATACTTACATTCGTTGTGCCCTAGATGCTGCAGATACCGCCTCAAGGGCAATCAATACCAGCACCCTACTACGTAGACATGCTTGGCTACGTATTTCAGGTTTTAAACCCGAGGTACAAAACTCCATCCTTAATCAGCCATTTGATGAGACACATTTATCTGGCCCAAATGTTGACGTGTCTTTGGAAAAGATGAAAAAAGACACCGATACAGCAAAATCTATGGGAGCTTTGCAGCAGCAAGCTCCCAGATGTTCCTTTCGTCGCTCATCATACAAAGGCAACACAAGAGGCTACTCCTCAGAAAGTCCCTCCACTTCTTACAAGACCCCTAGCCAAACCACATTCACTAAGGGCTACCAAAGAGGGGATTACAGTGATAACAACAACAAAGGCAGAGGCAAAACCAACAACTCCCGCTCTGCCTCTACCCCTACCCAATGACTTTCCATCCCCCCCCCCCTCTCCCCCCCCCCCCAACATTCCACTCCTGTGGGGGTAAGACTACAACAATTCCTTCCTGCCTGGACCATCATCACATCAGACAGGTGGGTGCGACAAATTATTCAGTCAGGTTACTGTCCAGAACTAACATCTACCCCCCCAAACATACCACCCAAACAGCGTCCAATGTCACACGAACATCTATCACTGTTAAAGCAAGAAGTAGTATCTCTGCTACAAAAAAGTGCAATAGAACCAGTTCCTCTGCACCAACAAAACAAGGGGGTTTACTCTCTAAATTTTCTAATCCCAAAAATGGACGTCTCTCTAAGGCCTATTCTAGACCTCAGACAGCTAAACATATACATACAGTCAGACCATTTTCACATGGTCACACTTCAACAAGTCCTTCCGCTCCTGTCACAAAACGACTTCCTTGCTACTTTAGATCTCAAGGACGCATACTTTCCCATTCACAAGGCTCACAGGAAGTATCTCAGATTTGTGATAGACGGGCAACACTATCAATTCAAAGTACTCCCATTCGGAGTCACAACAGCACCAAGAGTATTCACCAAGTGCTTAGCAGTAGTGGCAGCGCATCTACGAAGACAACACATCCATGTCTTCCCGTACCTCGACGACTGGCTCTTAGCTGCTTCCATGCTCATGACGGAGCTGCTCCGTCATGAGCCTCGGTTGAGCTGTGCTCATGACGGAGCGGTTCCGTCATGGCCCGCACGGCGCGCCTGCGCGCCGCGAATTCCGCGCATGCGCTGGACGTTCCATTGAGCGGGCGGGGCCGTGACGGAACCGCTCCGTCATGAGCACAGCTCAACCGCGGCTCGTGACGGAGCGGCTCCGTCACGAGCATGCGAGCGCCGCTCGGCCCCCCTCCCCCCTAGCGCTGCGGCGGAATTGCCGCCGCAGCGAAGGGGATAAAAGCCAGCTCATACAACCAATGCGTGGAACACACTCATGCCACGATACAGCTGCTCCACAAATTGGGGTTCACAATAAGCCACGCCAAGTCCCATCTACAACCATCCAAGGTACAACAGTACCTCTGTGCCACAATAAACACCTCAACAGCGCTAGCTTATCCCACTCCAGCAAGGATAGCCAGCATGCAAACTCTTCTAACAAAGTTTCAGCTACAACACTCCCTTCCAGCACGAGTGTTCATGCAACTCATAGGGATGATGGCCTCTTGCATTTTCATAGTGCCCCATGCAAGACTTCAGATGAGTCCGCTACAAGAATGCTTATCACGCCAATGGAACCAGGCTCAAGGTCAAATAACAGATCTACTGTTGGTAGACGGTCGGACTCCTCGCTCTTTGCAGTAGTGGAACACCAAAAACCTTTCCAAGGGACGACCGTCCTAGAGCCAGTTCCTCAGATAATCTTGACTGCGGACGCATCGCTCTCCCGCTGGGGAGCCCACCTCCTGCAACACACCATGCAAGGCAAGTGGACACCGCAACAAAAGTTTTTCGTGGGTGGCAAATAGGTCTATGTGAGGTTGTCCCCACATCTGAAAGAATGGCTGAAGAACTTGTATATGAAGTTCCCACTCGTGGGTCTGTTGTGTTTGACGACTTAACAGATCTGCTATGGCATTTTGTACTCCTGGAACATGCTGGGCTAGAAGGAATATGTTTTGAGGTATAGCCCACCGCCATATGTCTTGTGCTAGTTGAGAGAGCTGCAGGGAGTGTGTGCCTCCCTGCTTCTGTATGTAATACATGGCTGCCATGTTGTCTGTGCGGACTAACACAGCTTTGTTTGATACTTGCTTTTGAAAAGCTTTTAGTGCTAGGAATATTGCTAGTAACTCCAGATGATTGATGTGGAGAACGCCAAATGCCCAAGCTTCGCCGCCAGTTATCCACACCCATTGTCCAAAGGCAATGCGATATGGATGAACTAGTCAAACAGATTTGCGTACGCTTTTTCACCTCTACCACTCATGCCACTATAGTACGCAAACTACAGCGGCATTCTCTCACCCTCATCCTAGTTGCTCCAACGTGGGCCAGACAGCCGTGGTACACCACACTGCCACAACTGTCTCTAGTACCAGACCAAAAATTGCACCTGTCTCCACACCTCTTAACACAGAACCGTGGAGAGATCAGACACCCGGACCCTGGAGAGATCAGACACCCGGACCCAGCTCAGCTCAACCTTGCGATCTGGCTCCTGAAATCCTAGAATTTGGATATCTGAACCTTCCTCCAGACTGCATGAATGGCTTTAAAGAAGCTAGATGTCAAACCACTAGGGCATGTTATGCAGCCAAGTGGAAACTATTTGTAATATATTGTCACAACAACAATATTGATCCTCTAGATGTGTCTATTCAACACATCATAGGATACTTACTGCATCTCCAAAGATGTAACTTAGCCTATACCTCTATTAGACTACATCTCGCTGCAATAGCAGCATATCTGCAAAACAGACAACATCTATCTCTATTCAGAGTGCCTGCCATTAAAGCCTTTATGTAAGGCCTTAAAAGAATAATTCCCCCCAGTGTACCACCTTCACCTGTATGGAATTTAAATGTTGTTTTCACGCGGTTAATGGGACCTCCCTTCGAACCCTTACACAAATGTGAACTACAATTTTTAACGTGGAAGGTTGCGTGCGTTCCTAGTAGCTATTACTTCTCTGCGGAGAGTTTGTGAATTACAAGCACTAACCATTCAAGAACCATTCTTGCAAATGCATCCCAATAAGGTAGTTCTGCGTACTAATCTAAAATTCTTGACCAAAGTAATTTCTCCCTTCCATCTCAATCAATCTGTGGAATTGCCCGTTTTCTTCTCGCAGCCACAGAAAGTAGCAGAAAGAGCTCTTCATACTTTAGATGTCAACATAGAGCATTGCTATACTACATAGAGAGGACACAACCCTTTCGTAAGACAAAACAACTTTTTGTATCTTTCTCACCACCACACAAAGGTAATCCCATTTCAGAATCTGGGATAGCTAGATGGATTGTCAAATGCATACAGATTTGTTACCACAAAGCTAAACGTACATTATCTGTTCCTCCTAAAGCCCACTCTACAAGAAAAATAGGGGCTTCAATGGCATTTTTAGGGAACATTCCCCTAGATGACATCTGCAAAGCAGCTACATGGTCTACCCCGCACACATTCACAAAACACTATTGTGTAGATGTGCAAACTAAACAACAAGCGAATGTGGGCCAGGCTGTTCTCAAAACATTATTCCAAACTACTGCAACAGATAGGGGTGGTCGCCGGTAGGAGTGGGTACTGCTATACAATCTATGCACAGTGTGCAATCTACAGCTCATATGCCTCGAACTGAAAATGCTTCTTACCAGTATGCATCTGTTCTTGGCATGTAGAGCTGCAGAGTTGCACACGCGCACCCGCCTCCCCAGCTACCATTGTCAGTTCCAGTATTAGATACAAATTATTATATGGGCATCCTTCCTTTTCTTGCAAAGCTCCATCATTTCCCTATGGCGAAAAACAATCTGGGGATGGAGCCAATGCCCATGCGCAATGTGGTGCAAAGGAGGAGTCACCTGTCTCGTGACTTCCAAAGAACTTTTCAGGAAAACAACAAACTGCAAACATCCGGGCCCAACACTAGGTAGCGACTATGCACAGTGTGCAACTCTGCAGCTCTACATGCCAAGAACAGATGCATACTGGTAAGTAGCATTTTCCTTCCTACCGGTAAGACGCAATGTTACTTTGAAGGCTCTTTGTACAATTAGTGTGAGGAGTGAAGAGCTATCGGCCTTAGTAAAGTGAAACGTCTGTGTCAAAAACCCTGATGTGTAGTAGGGTGTCTGTCGTCAGTATTTTCAACTACAGAAGGAATTGCAGTGAAATAAAGCAGTCTAAAGAGGAAATTAATTTGTGTTACAACTTGTAGATTACTAAAAGCACAGAATTCAAGTGACACTTTTTATTTGGCTAGAGAAAACATGTATGTGGCCTAGACGGTAAAACCTCATAACTCACCTTCCTTTTGGGAGCTGGGAAGAGAGGCACAGCTAATAGAACAACTTTCAGTATGTACGATGCAGGATTTATTCTCTTGTGTTAGTGGGTGTGCATGCATGCATGTTCCAGAGTGTTAGCTGATTAATGTTGGGTTGTGGTTAGGACTGTCTTTGTGCGAACTAAGGTGTATTGAGGAGCATTTCCACAAAGTGTTTGTAGTGGTCCACTCTTTAAACATATATTTTCATTCAGAGATTTAATGCACAAACAACTACTTTAACCTAATGTATTAATTTGTGTTTTGATCCAAGTGAAATTTGTTAGTAAATTAATCAAATCACTTCATTAAAATGAGTGGCTTGTCCACAGTGATCTGTACATGTGGCTTTGTATGTGTGTACAAATTATACTTTTTTCACATTTAGCACTTTTAAGTCCCCTAAAGAATACCAAGGACATTGGATAAATGAGGCATAATCATAGGCAGAAAAGACCTTCCTTTCTCAAAATTTAAACTCATGTCACTCATTGTGCATCCCATAAAACCTCAGGCTTTTCTGGTCCATCATCACTTGCAAAGCTTTTTCAAGATTAGCCTGAGTGAGCAGAGATGCTAAGGGGCAGCAGAGGGGACTCCTGTACCCATCTAGACCATTTTCTGTAATCTGGGGGGGGGGGAGGGATTCATGGATTGTACTGCTGAAACTGTATTTGCTGTATGCTTCAGATGGATTCTTCTACCTGCACGTTCCTCACTTGTTGAGTTATCCCAAACGTCAGACTAGATTCGGGAAATCTTCAGAGCTCTTTGATGCCAGTAGGGGACGTCAACAATGACATGGGTTCCATTTTTTCCCAGCCTTTTACTTTGATCTGGAGCGTGCTCTCTGAGTCTTCGTATTTAAGCGCTCCAAAGTTTCACAAATACAAACTGTGTAGTGCTAGGATGTCTCCCTCAAAACATTCTGACTTTAATCCCCTTTGGAGCTGCAAGGAGCTGATGTCCATCACCGACCATTACCCTGTCCACCTCTGGTGACTAGGGTTTTTCAATAATTTCATTCAGTCATTTCGGTCTTGCCTCATTATGCACTCTATGGCAATAACTGAAAGTGTGCAAAACGTATTATGCCCAGGCATCTTAAAAGAAGAGGGTGCCACTCCCTTGTTTTAAATAGACAGATGAAGCATAAGAAACACTGAGCTTCTTTCAGATGTAAATCACTCCAGGTGCCCTCGGACTCCCACAGGATTTTTCATCCTCTGAGACGGAGTTAATATCTCTTGTGCCATCTGAACTGGCACTGCTATTGGATTCATGACCGTCACCACCAACTGATTATGTGGTTGAAAACTCTCAGCCCAAGTGGTTCCTGGCAGCTCTCCGGCCTTGTACTATTTCCCGGCCCCAGAGGTGGACCCAGTAGCATTTCTTAACACCATGTTCTGCATTTTCTCCCTCCTGGACACTACTGCAGCTTTTACAGGATAAGAGCCTTTGCACTGCGTGGAAGAGATGCCCAAAGATTACTGGTGGTGGAGAGGTATCACCAGGAAACTGCTGTATCCTATGACCACACTATCCATGATCTTTTTTGGGTTTGATTCTGATCCTCTTGTTCTTATTGGTTCTAGAAAGGGATTGTACAAGGGTTCGCTTGGCTTAGCTGTTTTCGCTAGCCTAACTTCTGCCAGTTTTATATGGATGTGCACACCTGTTTATTGGAAAACAAAGCCTATTCAGCCTCAGAGGTGTTCAAGGCCAAAAGGGATACTGCTAAGTCTCTATGCCTGCAGCACCCATAGAGGAATCATAAGCAGGGTTACCCATTTTAGGACTTTCTGGGACGCTTCATCTTTCGTCTGTGGCAGTCCGCTCTGTCACAGCTGCAGCAACACCTCACCAGAGAACACAAGGGTAAAGTTAATGGTCGAGGCTCCCAACATCCCATTATTGCCTCGTGAGAAAATCATATTTTTTGCCCTGATCACCCCTATGTGTAGGTAGTGCCTAGGCATCACTTGTGCTGTCTCTTAAAGGCATGCTGTATTCAGCATAGGCATGGCTGGGTCCAGACTGGGGTGGTGTGGTGAGCAAAAGAATGATGGATTTAACCCAGATCCTTGTGACTGTGGTGAATGTTTGTATTGTCCAGCATTCCGTCCATCAATTGTTTCTTTTAAGTATTCAGGATATGGGCATCAAGCAACACCGATTATTTCTAATTGCCTCCTTTTGCTGTCCTTTGTAAATGGCTAATTTTCATTGGTTAATTTGGTCACTAGTCCCTCCTTGTTTTCTTTTTGTAACCTCTCATGAGGACTGCCTCTCTTACATGTGGTGTTACTAGTCCTGTTATTTATTACTGTGTGAGCACTCTTTTTTCCGTTTAGGTTCAGGAACTCGCTCGAGCCCACGAATGCTCCCCCTCCTCGTACTTTTGAACAGCCATTCTTTATATATACTCACGCTCGTGCCCCCTCATTGGCTAGAGCTCCACCCCCCTTTACTGCTTGACCACCCTCAACCACCTAACAGAGGTCTGCTTGTTTTTTCTTTTAATTTAAAATAATGCTTCACACTTCATCTCCCTGTGCTATCTCTCCCTATCCCCTCACCCCTCCCACAACAATGCTTGACCACCCTTCCGAAATCAGTTTTTTGTTGTTGTTAGTAGAGCCTGGGCAGGAGAATAAGTGATTTGCCAAGAATCACAGAATGTTGAGCAGCTGGCAACCTCAAACACTGGTTCCCAGCTCCGGAGTGGGCAGCTCTCACTGCCGAGCCACATCCTCTTTCTCTGGGGATAGCATGCTGTGGAATAATAGCTCTGAGCCTGAACTATTCTGTAACTCAGGAAGATCAAAGACCTGTTATTCAGTCAATAGCATACCACGCACACAGCAGTCAAGGCTGAGTGGACAGTGACAGTAAATGTCTCGCACTGTACTAAATGCATTTATTTTATGAGATGGCCTAATGAACAAAGCTGCTGACTGTGGTACTGAAAAACCAGGTGTCAGTCCTGACGTTGGCTCAGCATTCTGTGATTCTGGACTAATCACTTAATCTCTTGAGATTGCTTGTGTTTGAAAAATGCACTATTGAAATAAACCACAATGGTGCATTTTTAAAACGCAAGCTAAAAAAAATCTCACTTCCAACAAAAACAAATGGAAACAAATGCTCCGCTGCAAGCTTTCCCCTAATAATTGCATTAAGGATTTAGTATCTTATGTGGCTAATAGAGGTTCCTTTACAACTCCACAGGGACAACTAGTAACATCGTGTGGTACTGCAATTGTTTCTTGCTTCGTGGATTTTTTTTATTACTCGTGCTACTGCTGGGGTCATGACTGCGCACCATAGGAGTGTGTCCCTCCCTCGGGCTGATGCATTTCCTGAAGGCAGGCTAGAGCCACTCTAGCCAGTCCCAGGCCTCCAGCATCAGTGTATTAATTTCCAAGCTCATTCTCCTATTCTTGACAGGGCCTTTGCCTTCACTGCCCACATGATATAGAAGGGGGCCTGCTGCAGCGTCCTCAGACTCACCTGCAGCCCCTGTCGCTGCCGGGCCTCTAAGCACCGCAGCACCCAGTGGGTGCGCCTAATGGTAAGGGCAGGATTGTGGGCTGATCTCTCTTAACATGGGCATCCCTAGGTACAGCGGCGCCACAGTTTCCCACCTTCACGTCTATATGGGTTTGCAGCACGATTGAAGTCCCCATTGAGTGCATAATCGGTCGAGCTCCGGAGCTTCATGCTAAGTGGCCATTTCGGAAGCCAGCGCACCCACTTTCAGACTGCCCCAGTAGGACCTAAACATCCTACTTTTTTTTATGGGGATTCTAGTGGCCACTTAAGGTTGTTGACTATAAAGTCGGTCATTTTGGTTGCCAGTACTTTGGTAAGATTGATCAGTGAGTTGCAAGCATTGAGTCTGTCTACTATTTCAAGCCTTTTTCCCCCTGAGTTTCAGTTATGGATAAACCAGAGCTGCTTTTCTTCCCAAAGGTGTTACTCCCTTTCCCGGGGTCAGTCCATCACCCTTCCGACTTTATATCCCCCTCATCCTACAAAGGAGGAGGAGTGGGAGTATTGCTTAGGTTGTAGGCTGGTGGTTTGTTTCTCATCAACCTTACTAAGGACATCAGATCAGGTGACCAACTCTATCCCTGCCAAAATGGTAAAGTCCAATGGAATCAGGGCCATTCCTTCAGGGCCGACTCACTGACTTCTGCTCTTGTGAGAGGTGGTCCCATCACAGAGATCTATAAGCTGACTATACTATGTCCTTGTAAACCTTCATCAAACACTACTGTTTGGGATCGGAGGTGCCCACGGGCGGGCACTTTGCCGGATCTGTGCGGGAAGATTTTGTCATCTACCCATCCATCAGCCCTTCTCCTGGGAAGGTATGGTTTGGGAATCTATTCACCAGGGTAGGAATCTGTAGGTGGAAACTTTACTTGCAGATGCCTCAACAAATCCACCCACCTCCCCGTTTGATGGTTGGATACTGTGAAAGTATAAAAAGTTTCAAATGAGTGTTTCCACCAGTAAGATCATTACTGAAGCTAAATAACTATTTCTTTTGGTAAAAAGAAGGCACCCAGGAAGGCATCTGGGCAATTAAGATATCACTTGAATCACTTTTATCTGTCCAAAGATAATCGCAGAATTTATCATATTACGAGCCCTTGATGTACCCAGAATTCTGAAGAACATACAAATACTCAATGCAATGTACATAAAGACCACATTTAAGTGAGCATAAACTATATACAATACTAGCCATACAACTTACAGTATGCATAATCAATCAATTTCTTGGTTCATGTATGCTGGCCAATGCTGCCCACACACCTATTTTACTCAGTAAGCATGGCATGGTAAAATAAGGCACAATAAAAATCCAATACATCTAGTTCTCTTTTAACTGTGGAATGTTGAGGGGCCCTGCAGTCAGTACCCAGAGTATTGGCTTTAATTGTAGCCGAGGAATCTGATGCTGTTGGAGATGGGAGTAAATATCTTTGGGTCTAGATTTCCCTATTTAAGTTAACATTTTACATAGTCTTCTACCTCAGATTTATGGAACTGCGTACTATAGAGCCTTAAGGGCGCATATGTTGCCCTGAGGATTGATGTTTTAAGAACAATATTTATTTCATTTGAATATGTCCATCATGTCCGAGTTCTTTGACAGTCTAATCCAATGTCTAACCTGGTACAAAACTAAAACTACCTACTTGTACATAATGGCTTGGAATTACGCACAGTAGAATACGAGCTAAGCAAATTAGGAGTCTCTCTTATCAGCAACAGATTCAAGCAGTATTTGGAGGTGTGGGCGCTCAGTCCCATAATAAATATGCTTTACAGTAGCGCACCCAAGGTGCATGGATTTAGGGATGGTGTTAATCTCAAAGTCTATGAGGTAATGTGTCCCAGAGGCAAGATTCAAACAGCGTTTCAAAATAAAGTCAATATGAAGACCAACTTAAAAATGCAGAGCGCAATTGTGAAAAAATGCGAAACACTGCAGGCAGAAGAGCCTTAGAAATACAAAGGCTTCATCCAGTGGATTCTTTGACCATGATATCATACGAAATCAACAGTGCTCATGTTTCGGCCTGCATTGTCAAATGACAAATATAAACACAGAATAAACATAATGATTCAGCATCCATTTTAAACAAAGATGGCTTTGAGGACTGAGGCCTAGCGATGTCAAAGCTAGAAATGACATTTAATGTAATGGTTTAGTTTCAATTGCAATACCTCTGTCAATACACATGACGAAATTCAAATGCAGTGCAACTATTATTAATTCACATTTTAGTCAAAACACTCATAAGCTCCCTCAGATGTTTTAGTGAAATGTTCCAGAGTAGATAACAGAAAGAACAAGTGCACTGTAGAAAAGCAGTCAAGGGGTCTTTGCAATTTAAATGTTGCACCACCATTAAAAGGTAAAAAAGCAACAAGTGCACAAGTATGAATCACTTCTAGGAACTTTGAGTTGAATGCCTGTGAGAGGTAACTGATTCAGGGCTCTTCTTGGGTAGTTCATTGTTTGCATCCTTCTGAACTTTTAGTGTATGAGACGGTTTGTGTGTGTTGCTTGCTGAAAGGTTGATAGTGTCCAATTAAAACATTATATCTGAAAGAGACAATTAGTTATAGATTCCTTACCTTAGAATTACTCCCAGGCGTCAGACTGGATCCAGAAAGTTTTTCGTCAGCAGTACCCCTGCATGTTGAAAGGTGGGGTCGGTCGACTCCGCGTTCATCGTTAGCGTCGTGGTAGCCGGGATGACATCGCGGTAGCTACTTAGACACTGCCCTCGCACTCTGACGTTAGTTCTTTTTTTTTTTCTCCCACACCAGCCAGCGTAGATCCGGAGAGAGCGGTACCGTTAGTCACTTTTTGACTGACTTTTTGCTGACTTTTGTCAGTCGTTTTTGAGTCTTCGTCTCCTGGTGCCCATCAGGGATGCCCAGTTTCAAGGCTTGCGGTTCCTGTATCAATGCTGTCTGGCTCATGTCGGTGACAGACCCGCACCGCGTGTGCCTGTTTTGCCAGGAGCGCGACCACAACCCCAAGTCTTGCTCCGACTGCCGGACCAAGAATCCAAATTCTTTGTGGAAGTGGTCCTGAAAGCTTCTTGGGGCCCGGCAGTCGGCTCCTCGCCGTTCGAGTTCCGGTTGCGTGGGAGGTTGAGGGTCCAGCCGCGGAGCCACCACCACCAGTCTTTATCAAAGTCTTCGCACTCCCCAGGTAAGTCAAAGCACAAGAAGAAGTCGAAAAAGCATTGTCGCTCTTCGAGTTCTCCCCGTCGGTCAGCCGACGTGACGATGGATGTAGGTTGTACCCTCCCGCGGCTCCGCGTGCGGAGCCTGAAGGGTCTACTCAGAGTTTCCTTCCCTTCCCGGGACCTGGAGCGACCCCTGCCCAGCTTCACACCTTCTATGAAGCAATGCATGCTGTGGAGTGGACACAGCTGACTCGCTAGGTAGGACGATTTCAACATTGGTAACCCTTCGATGCTACGCCTGACTTAGGTCGAATGACTTTTCTGGGGATGTCCAAGCTACCCTTATGGACATGCCCTTTGAGGACGCACGGGCTATGGCCAAGTCCTTGGGCCTCTCCACCACTCACCCTGCGCAGCCTGCTTTTCGCCCCTTTCATGGCTATGGAAGGGGTGCCCCACCACTTTCTTCCCAGGGCCACAGGCCAGCGCAAGCTGTTTAGCCCCTCTGCGGCAAGGGACGTGGGAACCACCGTCTTGGTTCTGGGGGCCAGTGAGCGGGCCAGTCCACCATCGCCCCCTCTGCAGCAGCCTTCAAACCCTCCTAGCCCGACCTTCCGGGGCCACCCATCGCCAATGGGTGGCAGGTTTCGCCATCACCTCCCCCACTGGTGCAGTATCACGTCGGACAGGTGGGTTTTGTAGATAGTTCGAAGGGGCTACTCCCTCCCCTTCGAGACTTCCCCCCAGCCATGCCACCTCAGTACCATCGCATGTTGAAGGATCATCCGGCCTTTCTCAAACACGAAGTTATCGCTCTCTTGGCCAAGGGAGCTTTCGAGCAACTTCTTACCCCAGAAGTAGGCAGTGGGTGCTATTCCCACTACTCTCTGGTGCCCAAGAAGGACAAAGGCCTGCATCCTATCTTGGATCACAAGAACGTTAACCGCTTCCTCCAGAAGGAGATTTCAGAATGTTGACTCTAGCTCAGGTCCTGTATGCCCTCAAACCTGGAGACTGGATGATAGCGTTGGACTTCCTGGATACTTACTTTAACATCACGGTCCTGCCAGCCCACCGGCGTTACCTGAAGTTCACGGTAGGCCATGAGCACTTTCAGTTCACCATGCTCCCCTTTGATCTTACCAGCGCCCCTTGGATGTTCAGGAAAGTGATGGCGGTGGTCGCAGCTCATCTGTGCAGATCAGGGGTTCCAGTCTTCCTCTATCTCAACGACTGGCTGTTGAAGGCGTACTCACCCCAGGCTGTCATCTCCCACCTCCAGACTACGGCTGACCTCCTGCATTCGCTGCGGTTCTCCATCAATGTGCCGTAGTCGCACATGACTCCCTCTCAGAAGCTCCTCTTCATTGGAGCTGTTCTGGACACAACACAGTTTTGGGTCTATCCACCCGAACAGCGAGTCCGGGATATTCGTGCTATGATTCCGATTTTTCAGCCTCTATGCCTGGTTTCGGTCAGGATGACCCTCAGGCTCCTGGGCCTCATGGCCTCCTGCATCCTGCTGGTGGACCACCCCAGATGGCATATGCGGGCTCTGCAGTGGGACCTGAAATTTTAGTGGGCACAACATCAGGGGAACCTGTACGATTGTATCCAGATCCTGGGGAGCACTGCACTCCAACTGCTGTGGTGGCTAACGAACCAGGATTGGGTTGATGGCAGATCGCTCTCCCTTCCCCAATCAGAGTTTACAGTGGTGACCGATGCATCACTTCTCGGCTGGGGTGGCCACATGGGGGAGGCAGAGATCAGAGGCCTCTGGTCTCCAGCGGAGTCCGGGCTCCACATCAACCTTCTGGAGCTTCGGGCGGTTCATCTTGCACTCAAAGCATTCCTTCCGTCTGTCCGGGAAAGAGTAGTGCAGGTGTTCACGGACAACACCACTTCCATATGGTACTGTGATGTATTCCTATAGGTTCTGAATCGATCCCACTATTCCTGACCCTATTCTAGTTAAACAAACCAACAAGTTAACTAGCAGTCAGCCCATGAGGCAGAAAATCCCCATGATGCAGATACCGTTATCTGACGCAGTCACACTACGGCACAGGAACGTGTTATCTGATTAGGTCATAACGCTTGCGATCTAATTAGACAAGCGATATTCCTCCAGCCCCTGATAAGGCATACGGAGTTCTCATAACAAATCAAACCTATGACAACCTGGGCAAAACCCTGCGGCCATTGTTTTGATTTCACCGAGAACTTCAGTTAAAGAATGTGCTAACGAGCAAGTCGTATGACATCCTTATTGACGTATCTATGTCCATCCTTACGTCAATCTCGGCACCTTAAAGGTATAAATATTACCGATCTTGCCCTATGCAAACACACGCGTGGTGACGAGACGGAGCAGCCATACTTGCCGAAGCCAAGAGCAGAGCAGACCCCGCTGGCAGCAGCCCCGCCTTCCTGACGCGCTGAGAGACGCGCTGCTTTCTCCTGCCGAGAAATCCAGCCCCGGCGTTTCTGGGTAGCCCTCGCAGGCAGCCTGGAATATCGAGACCAGAGAAAGAGATACCATTCCTCATTCATCCTAAACTTCCAGGTACAGAACTGAATAACCCCTCACAGAGAATTCTTTAGTTATTCACTTGGCAAAAACAAACTTAACTTAAACTGTAACTTTCTATTCCCGCCCACGTATTAGACTTAGGTCAGGTACACGGGGTAGGCGTATTTAGAAACACCAGTTGAGTACGTTTAGTCAAATGTATATGTGTATGTAATATATTTTATTCATTTTAAAACATCTTATGGCTTAGAAACCATATCAATGTTTTTACAGTATTATTTTATACTATTGCTTTTAATGTATGCACTTTACTTAGCTATAAGTATTGCAATAATATCGATCCATTTCTCTTGTATGAGAAAAGAGACTGATCAATAAATAACACCTTTTTATTGAACACGCCCGTCTCTTCCTTTTCTCTACAATCTGATGAGACTAAGAATGCACGTACTGACTGAGTAAAATAATTTGCCTTTTGTTCACACGACTCTCGAGATTTACTCTTGATTAGGGGAGAGCAAAGTTGTCATGTTCTATGGTTGTCAGAAACTAAATCCCTTCTTGTCTAATCAGGGAAGTTAAGTCCTTCCTGAACATTCGAGAAAGTTTCTAGTGAACTCTGAGCTAAGCTGGCAAACCCAAAACTTTAAGTCTAGTATCGACAGTAGTAGACCTAGTTAACGTCTGGTCTAGGCCTTTACTGCTGTAGGTATTATTCCAATGCGCAGAGCCTATTGGGATGATAGGAACTACACTACAGTACTGCAACAAGCTAGGCGGGATGGGGTCGTGGACCATATATAAAGAAACCCTGCGCCTCTGTACATGGCTGGAACACCATGGCATATCCCTGGTGTTTCAACACCTTGCAGGTTCGCTGAACGCCAGGGCGGACAAACTCAGCCGCAGGTGCTTGATGAATCCCAAATGGCGTCTTCACTCAGAGGTGGTGCAAGGTCTCTTTCAATGGTGAGGAGAGCCTTGGTTAGATCTATTCGCCAACTAAAAGAACACGCAATGTCAGCAATTCAGCGCTTTGGAATTTCCAAGGCGGCACTCGCTAGGCGACTCTTTTCATCGTGAGTGGAGTTGTCGTCTTCTATACACCTTTCCGCCTCTGCAACTTCTGGCCAGAGTGCTGAAGAAGATCTAGCGCAACCAGGCCCAAGTCATTCTGGTAGCTCCAGATTGGGCATGAAGAGTCTGGTATCCTGAGTTATTACACATGGCCATCGATCCTCCGATCCAACTGCCTCTTCAGGAGGATCTTCTGTCGCCACAGCAGCAGGGGCCGGTCCTTCACCCGAACCTGTCCAGCCTCCACCTTCTTGCGTGGAGATTGAGTGGTGACAGTTGACAGCTTTCGACCTTCCTCCCAAAGTCTGTGATGTTATCTTGGCAGCCTAGCGTCCCTCCACTAAGACGGTATACGCCTGAAGATGGAACAAATTTGTAGCATGGTGCGCAGCAAAGGCTGTGGATCCCCTTTACGCCCCTCTTTCTGAGGTTCTCAGGTTCCTCCTGTTCGAGGCATGTGGGCTGCTAAATTCATATCTTTTGCATAGATCGCCGCCTAGTGTTGGGTCCGGATGATTGCACATTGTTGTCCTGGAAGAGTCTTCGAAGTATCACGAGATAGGTGGCTCCTCCCCTGGACTACAGTGCGCATGGGCATCGACTCCATCCCCAGATTGTTTTTTCCGCCATTGGGTTCGGATGTGATTTCGACGTCTCCTGTTCGGAATTGATAAAACAATTTCTTTAAGGCCAAAAGGCCTTCTTTACTTCGTCGGTATTGTTCGCGTTCGGTCTCGTGTGTACTCCAACTCTTCGAGTCGGTTATCTGAGGAGTCAGGTGACTCTTCGGTCATCGAGGCCCTGTCGACGCAGCAAGACCCCGGCGACACTGCGATGGAACGAAGTCCGTTCAAGTACTGCCCCGTGTGCGGTTCGAAATACCCACACATCGACGTGCATCCTGTATGCAACAAGTGCCTGTCGCCGGACCACAACGAGGCCAACTGTATGGCCTGTTCGAAATTCAGGTCAAAGAAGACGCTCAAGCTTCGGCGCGTGGCGCGCCTCGAGGCCCAGCGATCGGCACCGGCACCTGTCGACATCTTCGTAGACCCCGAAGCAGACGAGCAAGAGCTTCACCTGCAGATCTCACCTACATCGGCGGAGGTCGAGGCCGACTACGGGGAACCTGTCGAGGGCCAAGACCTAGACGAAAACGTCAAAGAGGTAAGGGACGACGAGGAAGCTTATGGGGCCGTGGAAGATAGCTCGGAGGAAGAGCTATGCCCCGTACGTACAATTACTAAGGCTCAGGTCACGGGATCGCCACACGGCCTTACCCACGACCCTACACCTCAATCCTCGGCCCCGCCTTCTGGCCCGGCTACGCACATACTAGCGGAGCCTCCATTACCTAAATGGAAACCGAAACTAAAAACATCGGAATCGAAAACAAAAATGATGGCCGACACACCATCGAAACCGAAGACGTCTGCGACACCATCGGCGCCGTCGTCCTCGGAGACTTCGAAGCCGAAGAAGGCTGTCGAACAGGCTAGGGTCCCCAAAAGGGTCAAGGAGCCAAGCTCGAAGGAGGTCGTCGAGCAAGTGTCGAGCAAAGCGGTCGAGTCGAAGTCAAGGAAGACTGTCGAAGCGCCTTCAGCGACGACTACCGCACCAACAGGCAAACGGGCAGTCGAAGCGAAGTCCGCGAAGGGCACCGAGCCGAAGTCCGCAGCCCCGACGCTAAAAGAAAAAGCTGGCGATCCGAAGCCTGTGGCGTCAACGCCTAAACCCGTTTCAGGGGGCCGGAGTGTGGTCGTCGAGGGAGAGTCTGCGTCTCCGGCGACCAAAGAAAAATCGTCCACGCTCTGATCTTCCCCTGTAGAAGCACCGAGGTCATCGGTCGGATCGACAAAGCCATCGGCTTCTTTTACTAAGCAGGTAGCAGACTCCCTTAAGCGGATACGGGAAAAGGGGTTGACGTCGGAGCCGAAAACGCCCTCGGTACCACAGTCGATAGCCCCACCGAAGAAGACTTCGAAGCCGATACTTTATACTCTACCGCCGAAGGTGGCGCCGAAGGCCTTTGCACCCCGATCGGTGCCAAAGGACACAGAAGGGTCGGGGAAAACGCATCAAAGTGGACGTTTCGATCGACAAACTTCACTAGAAGAGCAGTCGGAACATTATATCGACGCCGACACGGGAAGATTGACACTCCACAAGAGGAAAATTACTTCCAAGCCTGTGGAGTCGTTTGTAATACCTCTAAAGAAGAAGAGGCCAGCGCCAGAAACACCAGAACTCGTTGAACCCATCCCTCCAAGACCTAGGAGGAATCCAACACCTTCACCCACTTGCTCAGATGGAGATGAGGGTGAACAGGATGATGAGTATAACTTCCCAGACAATACTGACCCTGATGAGCAGCAGGACTCATGGGTGGACTCTGGTGATCAGGGGGACCAACAAGTGGTACATGACCCACAGGTTTTTGGTGTGAAAACTTCTCCAACAGAAGACTCTGCGGCATTTAATGCCTTAATTGAAAGGGCGGCTACAAACCATAAGGTGGAACTGCATGCCGACCCTGTGGAAGTTGACTTTTTGTTTGACACTTTCTCAGCATCAGAAAAGACTGTGAAGACACATCCTATGCTCAAAGGGGTTCTCAAGCATGCCACGGACATTTTCAAGGAACCCACAAGGGCAAGGGTTGTAAACCCCCGGATAGAAAAGAAGTACAGACCGGCACCTGGAGACCCAACTTATATACGGGGCCAGTTGCCTCTGGACTCTTTGGTGGTCTCCAATGCCCTCAAGAGGGCGAATTCCCAGACCACGGGTGAAGCTCCTCCCCCAGACAAGGAGTCAAAAGTGCTGGAGGCATCGGGGAAAAGGGTGGCAGCGCAAGCAGCCAACATCTGGCGCATAGCTAACACACAAGCCCTGTTGGCTAGATATGATAGGGCACACTATGACACTTTAGAGCAGCTATTACAACACCTTCCAGACAAGTTTAAAGAAGGAGCTGAGATGCTAATACAGGAGGGCAAGCTCATTTCCAACGCTGCAATCAAATGTGCGCTCGATGTTGCAGATACTGCAGCAAGAGCGATAAACACTAGTGTGATGTTGAGGCGTCAAGCATGGCTCCGCATCTCAGGGTTCAAGCCAGAGATCCAGACAACCATCCTCAACCAGCCCGTTAACCCAGACAGACTGTTTGGCCCAGAGGTTGACACCACCCTCGAGAAGATCAAAAAAGATACTGAGACAGCTAAATCCATGGGTGCGCTTCAGTCTCAGCAATTCAGAGGGAACACTTTTCGTCGCTCAAGTTCACGGGGTGTTACCAGAGGACACTTGGCACAGCAGACGCAATTCAATAGAGGAGGCGCACAGTCCTCATACCCCAAACAGGGTAGAGGAGGTTACAGAGGAAACAGCGCCAAGGGCAGAGGCAGAGGCAACAACAGTTCCCGTTCCTCTGCTGCCAACAAGCAGTGACTCTCTGTCACTGCCCCCCGACCATCTAACACCCGTCGGGGGGGAGACTCCAACAGTTCCTGCCAGCCTGGAAGTCCATCACCACAGACAGGTGGGTAAGGAAACGTATCCAGTTCGGCTATTGTCTGGAGTTAACGTCCACTCCACCCAACATACCCCCAAGGCAACGTCCTATGTCAGCAGAGCACTTGCACTTATTGCAGCAAGAAGTCCTTGTGATGCTGCAAAAAGGCGCAATAGAGCTCGTGCCGGTGGAGGAAGAAGGCACAGGGGTTTATTTCCTGTACTTCTTAATCCCAAAGAAGGACGGCTCGCTCAGACCCATTCTGGACCTACGTCCCCTCAACCTGTACATACTCTCAGAACACTTCCACATGTTAACACTACAGCAGGTTCTTCCATTGTTAAACCAGGGAGACTTCCTCGCAACCTTGGACCTCAAGGATGCTTATTTTCACATACCACTCCACCCATCCCACAGAAAGTACCTCAGGTTCACCATACAAAACAGGCATTACCAGTTCAAGGTCCTACCCTTCGGAGTGACCACTGCCCCCAGAGTGTTCACAAAGTGTCTGGCGACCGTGGCAGCGCACCTCAGGAGACAAAACATACATGTCTACCCTTACCTGGACGACTGGCTCGTTCAAGCCAAGTCGGCACAGCAGTGCGCCGCACACATGTCCCTCACCATTCACCTCCTTCACAGTCTGGGGTTTTCGTTAAACTATCCAAAGTCGCACCTTCAGCCAGCCCATGTGCGGCAGTATCTAGGCGCGACAATAAATACTCTGACTGCTACAGCTCAGCCGAACCCAGCAAGAATCGACAACATCCAGTCGCTCATCCATAGGTTCAGACCGCAACACTCACTCCCAGCGAGAGTGTTCATGCAGTTGATAGGTATGATGGCCGCCTGCATCTTCATAGTCCCGCACGCGAGATTGCATATGCGTCCGCTCCAAGAATGCTTGGCGAATCAGTGGACACAGGCTCAAGGACAGTTAAAGGACCTAGTGTTGGTGACCGGTCGGGCATACATCTCTCTGCATTGGTGGAATCCACACAACCTTTGCAAGGGCCGACCGTTCCAAGAGTCTGTGCCACAGATCATCCTGACGATGGACGCTTCTCTCCAAGGTTGGGGAGCTCATGTGCTCCACTACACGGTGCAGGGCCTATGGACGACACCGCAAAGGAGGATGCACATCAACTATCTAGAGTTGATGGCAATATTCATGGCACTCAAGTCCTTCAAAGTACATCTGTGCAACAGTCGTGTTGATCCGGACGGACAACATGACAGCCATGTACTACATCCAGAAGCAGGGAGGTACGCACTCTCCACAGCTGTCTCATCTGGCTCAGAGCATGTGGAAGTGGGCCATTCAGAGGAACATCTTCCTCATGGCGGAACACCTTCCGGGCGAGGACAATCAGATGGCGGATCTGCTCAGCAGGTACAGCCATCAAATGCACGAGTGGGAGATACATCCATCAGTACTCCACCCGTACTTCCAGCAGTGGGGTCATCCAGAGATCGACCTGTTTGCCACAAGGGAAAACGCAAAATGCCAAAGCTTTGCCGCCAGGTTCCCTCACCCACAATCGCGGGGCAATGCGATATGGATGAACTGGTCAGGCAGATTTGCGTATGCTTTTCCCCCAGCACCTCTCATTCCGCTGGTGGCAAGAAAGCTAAGGCAACACTCGCTGACGCTCATCCTGGTTGCTCCAACGTGGGCACGCCAACCGTGGTACACCACGTTTCTAGAACTCTCCGTGCTACCGCATCAAAGGTTGCGTCTCACACCCAGGCTCTTGACGAAGAACCATGGCGACATTCAGCATCCGGATCCGCACCAGCTCAATCTGGCGATCTGGCTCCTGAAGTCTTAGAGTTTGGCTACCTTAACCTGCCTCCGGAATGCATGGACATCATCAGGGAGGCAAGGAAGCCCACTACCAGAGCTTGCTATGCTGCAAAATGGAAGCGGTTTGTCATTTACTGTACAGAACATCACATAAACCCGCTAGATGCATCCATTCCTAACATCATCTGTTATTTGTTACATCTTTACAAAAGCAATCTAGCGTACGCTTCCATTCGGATACACTTATCCGCCATAGCGGCTTATCTCCACAACAGGCAGCATCTCTCTGTTTTCAGGGTGCCTGCCATTAAAGCCTTCCTGGAGGGACTAAAACGAGTCATTCCTATCTGTGGACAGTTTTGGCACGGTTTGGGAGGCATTCAAAGTTTACGTCAGGGGGGTGGTCATGGCGAAACACTCTAGTGTCCTAAAAGCGATTAGAAGCAGGCTGAAACATCTTGAGGGGCGGATTGCAGACTGTGAACGCCGCCAGCTGCTGGGCACGTCACTGCTTGGAGACGACTCCTTGCAAAGCCTGCTGACAGAGTTCCACGAGGAGGCAGACAGGGAGGTCAGACATCTTGGGAAATACGCGACAGCACGCACGTACGGAGAGGGGGAACGACCTGGAGCACTCCTAGCCAAGATTATGAAAGGCACCAGGCGTAGGCAGGCGGTCCTGGAACTACAAACTCCAGCGGGGTCGAGAGTAACCGCAGAGGAAGACATCCTTGCGGAGTTTAGGAGATTTTACGAGGACCTCTACACCACCAAGGTCACAGGAGTGGAAGACCAAATTGACAACTACTTAGATTATATCAAAATGCCGTTCCTCGAGAACTGGCAGAGGGAATTCCTGGGGTCCCCTATACTCCGTGAGGAAATATCGGACGCGCTAGACTCCATGAGGTCCGAAAGTGCGCCCGGGATTGACGGACTAACGGTGGCATTCTACAAGTCGTATAAAGACAAGCTATTGCCTCACCTCTCCACCCTCTTTGACGAGATCTGCGAGAACGGTGCTATGCCGCCCTCTATGAGAGAGGCGCTCATTGTCACGATCTTGAAGCCGGGCAAGCCACCAGATCTTCCGGGTTCATATCGCCCCCTGTCCCTTCTGAATGTAGATGCTAAGCTCTACGCGAAGGTACTGGCGACCAGATTGGCACTAGTGGCACCGGAGCTAGTGGCCCCGGAGCAAGCAGGGTTTATCCCAGCGAGAAACCTCACGTACAACATCCGTACTGTCATGGGGGTCATGCAGCACACTAGACATGATACCAAAGCCATAGCGGTCTTCCTCGACATGGAGAAGGCCTTTGACTCCGTTGAGTGGCCCTTCATGCGCAGAGTCCTGAGGAAGCTGGGACTGGGGGAGCTCTTCCTCCAACTCCTGGGAGCGCTTTACCACATGCCCACGGCGAGGATCAGACTGGGGGACGCAGTCTCGACACCTATCACCGTTAGCAGAGGCACGAGGCAGGGGTGCCCCCTCTCCCCACTGCTATACGCATTGGTGGCGGAGCCACTGGCGTGTGCGATTCGGGAATACCACTCTTACGAAGCCATCAACTACCCTACCTACAAGATCGGAATATCCACGTATGCGGATGACACCCTGTTGTACATCAGGGACCCGGTCAATAATCTGTCATCGGTCTTGAGGGAAGTGGTTCGGTTTGGCGCACTATCGGGGCTAAAGGTCAACTGGTCAAAATCGGTCGCTTTCCCGCTTACCCCAATAACGGTGCCCTTTGAGATGGACTACCCGCTCCAATGGTCCACAGAACCAGTAAGGTACTTGGGCATTATGCTCCACACAGACCCTGACATTATGATCAGAGAGAATTATGGGGTTGCCTACAGCAAGCTCGTGGACAACGTGGAGCTTTGGATAAAGCTCCCCCTCTCGCTAATGGGAAGGATTGCCGTGATGAAAATGGTCATTCTCCCGAGGTTCCTGTTTCTATTTAATAATCTCCCGCTGGTCCTCTCGAAAGCTTTTTTCGTGACCGTGAACAAATTATTAGTGAGACTGGCGTGGGCGGGTAAGCAACCTAGAGTGCAGTGGAAGGTGCTCCAATTACCATACGAGCAGGGGGGTCTGGCTGCCCCAGACCTGGAGCGCTACTACAGGATTGCGCAGGCCTCCCATCTCCACACCTGGATACATGGCAACCAGGACATTCCACATGTGATCTTGGAGCGGCTGTTTGCGGACCCCACCCCGCTTCCGGCGACCGTCTGCGGTCCCATGGACCGCAGAGTGGGCATTCTGGACTCTCTTCTGTCCACTAATCATGCCTGGCACTCTATAGTACAGCAGCAGGATAAGGTGTTGATGTACGCACCCAACATGCCGATACAATGGGCGCTTTGGCTCCTGACTTTGACGGAGCCTGGTGTACGCAGAGCTCTCAATGAACTAGGCGCACGCACCATGGGAGACCTTTTTGAGCAGGGGAAGGTGAAGAAATGGGAACAAATCGCACACGGGAGGGAGCGTACCTCCTTGCTCCAACGCTTCCAGTACCACAGGGTGAGGAGCGCGCTGCTGGAACAGCTGGGCCCCGACTTGGAAGAGCCTCCTGTGGTCCCAGAACTAGCATATGTCATAGAGACTGAGAACCCGAAGAAACTCGTATCTAGGCTTTATAGGATAGGCCACGAGCACATGGCGCTCCACTACACGAGAGCGCGCTTAGCGTGGCAGACTGATTTAGGGTCCCAGATTGACGATGGCATGTGGGAGTACTGCTGTGCGGCAACCAGGCGCATCTCCCTGAACGGGAGACACCGCCTGATCCACTTTAAATTTCTGCAACGAGTATATCACACTCCGGAACGACTACACAGATACGGCCTACGGGACACAGCGAGCTGTGAGAGATGTCACGCCCAGGTTGCGGACTTCCTGCATTTAGCCTGGTGGTGCCCGGGGGTTCAAAGGTACTGGGTCTGCGTATTTTCAGAACTTAGCAAGATCGTGGAGCTGGAATTGGAGCTTGACCCGGCCCTCGCTCTGATGGGATACACAAGACAGATACCCGTCTCGGTGAGGAAACTGGTGAGCATGGGCATGCTCCTTGCCAAACGGGTGGTAGCGTTATGTTGGATGAGGGGCCCCCTGCCTACACTAAAGCGGTGGGCTGGCGACATGAAGTACTGCAGCACTCAAACGGACGCATACAGTGAGCTCCTCCCGCCCCGTAGCCGTCCCAAGAACTTCTGGGGGCTGTACCAGACCTACCTAACTTCCAGATTGGTCGAGACTGCATCAGCTGAGGGGGAGGGGGAGGATCAAGAGAGTGACTCGCACATGGAACCTGGAAGTCCCCACCCCTAGATGCATGGGTCTAAGGGAATCCCCCTCTGGGCTGCTGGGGAGCTACACTATGCACGAGCCACAACACATTACTGCGATGCACAACACCAAACACGAGGAGCACGAACAGGGGACCAGTTGTTGGGTGGGGGGGGTTAGGGGTGGGGTTTTAGTTGGGAGAAAATGATAAAAATGTACTGTTCTGTCAATATACACATTGCGCACACTGCAACTATATCGAATGGGCAGGCGGGGGCAGCCCAGAATAGCCCGCACAGCTGTGGGGACCTGGATTTCCTATATATGTTCTACTGCTTGTTATACATCGGTGTCATGGCTGTGACGAGGCAGCCCACTGCCGGCCCGAGACGGGTTGTAGGCGAATGGCTCTTCGTACTGTGTAATGTGCGTTTCTTTTCATGATAAACAAAATAAAAAAAAAATAAAAATAAAAAAAACGAGTCATTCCTCCCAGAACCCCACCAGCTCCTGTGTGGAATCTCAATGTGGTTCTCACTAGACTGATGGGCCCACCTTTTGAGCCGCTACATTCATGTGAGATTCAGTTCTTAATATGGAAAGTGGCTTTCCTCATTGCTATTACATCTCTCAGACGTGTTAGTGAGCTACAAGCGCTCACAATACAAGAGCCATTTATACAAATTCACTCAAACAGGGTTGTGCTCCGCACTAACCCCAAGTTCCTTCCAAAGGTGGTGTCACACTTTCATGTCAATCAGACAATTGAACTGCCCGCATTCTTTCCAAAACCGGAAACAGTAGCAGAAAGAATGCTCCATACGCTAGACGTCAAAAGGGCATTGATGTACTACATTGACAGAACACAACAATTTAGAAAGACACAGCAACTTTTTGTTGCCTTCTCAGCCCAGCACAAAGGCAACCCAATTTCCAAGGCAGGAATAGCCAGGTGGATCGTTAAATGCATTCAGATTTGTTATCAGAAAGCTAAACGCACTTTAACGGTCCCCCCCCCAGAGCACACTCCACACGCAAGTTGGGAGCCTCCATGGCTTTCCTGGGGAATATTCCTTTGGAAGACATTTGCAGAGCAGCCACGTGGTCAACACCACACACGTTTACCAAACATTACTGTGTAGATGTGCATTCCAAGCAGCAGGCAGCTGTAGGACAGGCTGTTCTCAAAACTCTTTTTCAAACTTCTGCAGCTGGCACGGGCGGCCGCCGTTAATGGAGGGACTGCTATGTATTCTATGCAAAAGATATGAATTTAGCAGCCCACATGCCTCGAACTGAATATGCTACTTACCAGTATACATCTGGTCTTGGCATGTAGGGCTGCTAACATTCATATCGCCCACCCTCTTCCCCGGTGCCCGTAGCGGCTGCAGACTATTTCTTGCATTCAATCATTAGCATGGACATCAGTTACACTATTTCACTCCATCTCTGACACAATGGCTAAAAACAATCTGGGGATGGAGTCGATGCCCATGCGCACTGTAGTCCAGGAAAGGAGCCACCTATCTCGTGATACTTCGAAGACTCTTCCAGGACAACAATGTGCAATCATCCGGACCCAACACTAGGCGGCGATCTATGCAAAAGATATGAATGTTAGCAGACCTACATGCCAAGAACAGATGCATACTGGTAAGTAGCATATTCATTCCTTGGCCCAGCAGTGCTCTGCTTTGGGCAATCTTGAGGGCTACCTCTCGGCATCCTTTCTTAGGCTTCCTGATTAGCCTTCTCTTAAGTCCCCTGTTGTAAATCGTTTCCTTAAGGGCATTACTCATCTTTTTCCTCCTGTTCCCTTTGTAATGCCCCAGTGGGACTTGAACTAACTTACTTCTTACGTATCTTATGTGCGCTCCCTTTGAGCCGCTACACAACTGTCCACTCAGGCTTCTGACTTTGAAAACTGACTTTCTGGTGGCCATCACCTCTGCCGCAGGGTGAGTGAGCTCCTAGCTCTTTCTTCTAAATCTCCTTTTCTGGCTGTTCATCCGGACAAGGTTGTCCTCCGAACTTATCCTTCCTTCCTTCCCAAAGTGGTTACTTCTTTCCACTTTGGACAGACTATCACTTTGCCCACCTTCTTTCCGCCTCTGCATCCTTCCAAAGAAGAAGCTCCACGGTCTCGATCCAAACCGTGCTCTTTCTTTGTATTTGGATCGCACAAAGCAATTCCGGGTGGATGACCAGCTTGTTGTTGGCTACGTGAGTGCCAAAAAAGGTTGGGCCATGCACAAACAGACCATTTCTAGATGGGTCATTTTTTGCATCAAAGCTTGCCATTCCTTGGCGAAGAAGGAGCCTCCAGTGGGGTTGCGCGCCCATTCCACCAGCTGCCAGTGCTTCGGGACATGGAGTCCCCCTTAATGACATCTGTCAGGCAGCTACGTGGGCATTGCTGCACACGTTCACAAAACACTAGTGCCTGGACAGCCAAGTCCGGAGAGATGCCTTCTTTGGCCGTTCTTTTCTCCAGGACTTTGTGGTGTGAACTTGGTTGCAGACCTACCTCCAGAGTTGGTATTGCTGGTATATCTATTCTAAGGAAAGGACTCCTTCATTAATTGTCTCTTTCAGATGAACAAGTTGCTTACCTTCTGTAGCAATATATCTGTAAGAGACATAGATTAGTTATAGATTCCTAACCGCCCCACCCATCCACCCCGTTTTGTGAACTGATTTCTAAGGTTAACCCTTTGGATTCTCATGATGGCTGCACGCCGTCATGAGTCACGGGCGGCGCGTACTCATGACGGCGTGAAGCCGTCATGCCGCTGCAGCTCCGCCCACGCGGCACTAATTCCCGGCCTGTGCGGGCGAATTAATGAGCGGGCGGGCTAATGACGGCACCACGCCGTCATGAGCACACCCCGCCCGTGACTCATGACGGTGTGGAGCCGTCATGAGCACCGAAGTGCCACGCTCACCTCGTAGCCCCCCGTGACACAGGTGCAGGAAGAGGTTAAGGATTCCCTGTCAGGGCCCTAGTTTTGTGCACCAGTGGTCAGTGTCTTGCATGCCTCTGTGCTTCTGGCGTGGAAAGTCATGTACAGAACTGATGTCCGCGCATGAGGGCGACATCTAAGTAGCTACTGCGACGTCATCCCGGCGACCACGACGCCAACGACTAACGTAGAGTTGACTAACGCCACCTTTCGACGCACAGGGGTACTGCTGACAAAAAGCTTTCCGGATCCAGGGGTAACTCTAAGGTAAGGAATCTATAACTAATCTATGTCTCTTACAGATATATCGTTACCGAAGGTAAGTAACTTGTTATTTTTGCAATCTCTATATGTACCTCACCAAAGGGATGATATAGTTTGTTTATTTATAGGCCAAATAGTTGTAAGCAATGTATATATATTTTTTTTAAACTGTTAACAAGTCTGATACTTATCTTTTATTAAACTGTATTTAAAAGAAACAGTGGCCTTCCAAGTTTTAGAAAATTGTTCCATGGCAAATCTTGCTGTAAAAATCATGAGGCTTCCTTTAGTCGACTTTGTCTTCTTAAATCAAATGTATTTTTTTGTTTCATCTACTGTTTACAATTCACCAGCAGGACAGAAGCAATATGGTGAGTGAAATTCCTGTTTTTTCTATGCCTGCTGCCTGGTGCAATTTAGGTCGTTCACCTTGGGTTGCGTTGTGTTTATGCTCATCACTGGTCTACTAGTAAAAGAAGTTTATAACTATATTTAGTTGTTTTAAAATAAATGGTAATAATGTATTAAAGCTGCAGTACTGCCTACAGATAATACACATAATAATAAAGGCAATAATGGCACTTGTAGCCCTTTAAAGGTAACTATTCATATTTTCCATCTTGAATTCTACATCTCATTAACTCATTGTCACTCAGAAAACCTAGGTTTTTGTATTGGAAGGGTGGGATATTTCGCATGTACGGTTATATTTGGCTTTTAGAGCAAAACAGCGTTTCATGTAATAAATTAAGCCAACACAGATTACTGCGATCTGCTGTACTTGAATATAAACAAGGAACAATTTATTTTAAAAAATTGAATTGTTTTATTTGATCCTGTACTAAGATATAAGTATGCAGTACTGCTCCTTTAAGCATGTTTAGTTGGAAATGATGCCACACAGATGTTTTTCATCCATGTGATAACCTACATTAAAGTGATTGCTAGCACAGTGATGTTTGTATTTTTTTAACTAAATGCTTCAGGCAGCAATGTTATATTGCTTCATGAAACCTCCCAAGTGATACGTTGAGGCTTCGCATTTATTGGATTGTTTGTTTTATTGTGTGTTGTACTGTACTATGAAAGCATGTTTTTGAGACATTCTCTATATTTCTCAGTGTTTTAACAGCCATAGCTTACCAACACACTATACATGTTTGGTTTATGGGATATGATGTGTTTAGAACATTAAATATACTTTGCATGACTGCATGTATTTAACCAAAAAATGCAATTATGCTTTCCAACTTTAAATGAATCGTGTACACAAACATTTTAGAGGATGGAACAAGGTCAAAATAATGAAGTCTGGCAAATTGCATTCCTTTATCTGTGTGTCTAAAATCTATCTTCTTGATGCACATAAAGCTGTGAATATGTCTCCAGAGATGAAAAAAAAGAGTGCCAAGACAAGCTGCCCCTAATGCTAGGCATTGACAGATGTTTTTATAGGCATCGGCGTTACCCATTCATTCAGTTGAGTTTTCTTTACTTAAATTGTTTTTCATACTTTTAAAGCCACAAAATAAAGCTTACTTCAATGCTCCAGGTTTCTTTTTTTGCATTTAGCTATCCTCTTCCTAATTCTTAATTGACCTGGTAAGCATGCAATGTTTTCTGGGAGATGAAGTATGTTTTCAAAGAGAAACCGATCATTTAGCTTTGCCATTAGCTTGTTGCCATGGTTCTACAATTGTTCAGCTATTGATTGTTATTTTCTTTAAACGTGAGGGCAATGTGTCAGAGGCATGTGAGGCTTTAAATTCACATGCTTGGCAAAATCTCGACATCTAGCGTTGGTCTTGGATGTGTGTATGTTGTTGTTCTTCAAAGAAAGTCTTTAGAGTCACGAAGTATAGTGGTGACTCCTCTTGCTGGTAATGCGCATGGTCATAGAGTCCAATGTTAGATTGTGTTTTTCGTCCGTCAGGTTTGGATGTGTACTCCTCTGCTCCGGTTTGACATAATTATCTATTCTTTACAAACTTTACTTTCTGTATTCAATAGCAGCTGTTCTCAGTCTCCCTTGTCGGTTCATCAATGTTGACCTAAACATGGCAGCTTTGAGTAGGCTGTGGCCCCTGTTGGCCTTCACCCTTCGTGACGGTTTACATCTAAGATGTTCCCGCCACATCATGCCCACCCAGTGGTGGAACAGATGCCTGTCCGCTTCTGTCCTCGCTGCCACACCAAGTTTCAATGCCCCAGTCTCCATCAGGTGAGTAACTTGTGTCTCTCCCCTGAACACGAGTAAGCTACCTGTGTGGCCTGCAGATGTTTTCAGTCTAAAAAGGCACTGAATGACCAAAGAGCTTGATGCCGCAAGATGCTCCGACACAGCACAGAGGACATACCAGATCTCTTTGGTTCTGAGGACCTTCAACAAGAGATACAAGCCCACTCATCTGTTACTGACTAGGGCACTTACTCTCATAAGGATTGCTCCGGTTCTGAGATGGAGATCTAGGATCTTTTTCTAGGGCATTCTGTGAGTACTTTACCCCATCTGCCTCAACCCCGACACCAGCAGACCTCAACAAAGGGTCATCTTCCTCCCTCTGATTGGCCCAAAACTATTGTTGAGCCACCACTGCGTTCGAGCTATTGTCTGTATCGACCTGCTGCTTTAGACACGCCTGGCCTCGTCACAAAAAAAACAGTACCAGCTGCATGTTTCTGGGCCAACTCATCCCACATCAGAGTCGAGCCAGCCTTAGTAGCCGAAACCTTCAACGTCTAAACAATGCTCCACCTGGGCACCGAAAATGCCTGCTTGGACCCAAAACCCTAGGCACCAAAGATCCCAGCGTTGAAGACTTTGACAGAGGAGCCGTGATCATTTGGCAAACATGCACATACTTTCGAACCCATGGAACCAGTGCTTCCAAGGCTGCAAGAGGAGATAGACTCAAGACGGAAGCATATCATGAAATATCCGGACACTGGTCACATTATTATGAAACCTCCTTACTCGGGGGCACAACCCCCCAAAAGATAATTGTCATTTGAGGAAGCTTTGGAAGTGCCAAGGCCAGCAAAGTTGATGAAGAATGCTGACAGGACACCAAGCCCTCCACCAACACCTGCTGCTCACCACACTCAATCACCACCGCCTTCACTTACCCATCAGAAGGTTCCATTCACGCCTGCATAGATGACGAAATTTGCAACCCACCGCAAGATATCCCGTTGGACTCATGACGCAGAGCCAACAGCAGACCACAGACCCAGATCTATAGCCCGCTAAACCCTCTCCCCTGATGACTCCACCACCTACCATGACCTAATAATTAACGCCAAGACAATGGATGCTGGCGTGGCGCACTGCGTAATTTCGCTATGAGGTTCAATTAGTAACTATGGGGCAAAGTTTATTGGTTTAAAGGTGCTCCTGTAGGTGGCGTAACTGTCCAAGTACGTCGTAGAACTATTGATGGGTTGAGTGCGTTACTATCCGTATAAACGCATCCCTACAATTGGGCACACTTGAGTGGTTCGTTGTAGCATACAACAGACTCCAGTAGATTCAAATGAAAGGTATCCTTTTATTGTCAGAAAACCATTAGTTGGTGTGATTCTTTACAGTTCATGAATCACAGTCCATAGTGTCAGCAATTTTCATAATGCTTTTTTTCTTGTCATAAAGTGGGTTTAACCAAAAAAATCCTCCGATGCATTTCGGGCCGGGAGGGCCCTTTATCAAGGAGCGCTGTAACAAATAGAGAATAACGCACTTATCAATGTATATGTGTAGGAGAGTAGGGTCTGCAATCCTATGATCACCCAGATTTTTGCTTTTTGCTGCACTGGTTTACGACTTTCCCTGGCTGTGGGCCTGCTAATCAGACCCACAGCCTAGCTGTTCTCTCTATCCAAATTGTACTCAGGTACTGAATTGGCACTGGGCCCTCTTCAAGTCCCTGTACCCAGGGCTGAGGTGCACCCAGAAGTCTCCCAGGGGCTGAAGCATGTATTGTGCCACCCCTGGATTGACTAACTAAAACTGACACAACTGGCTGCACGACAGCTGGGGCAAGGTGGTGTACTCACCCTTTGCTTTAGATATAGTATACCTATATCTAACCCTAAATGGACACACAGATCTCCTATCAGTCACTCCTATGGCAGGCCTTAACAATCCTGAAGGCAGAGTGCTGGGAATCGTGTGAGATGGTGCTCTGGCATGAGCTGAGCCTGTCTGCGGCTTTCGGGATCCATCCCTTAGCCGTTTCCATGATATCGCATACCATATACTCTTAAGTGCATTATAATCCTCGCGGTTATATGCCAACTCTGGTATCGCTTTATCAAAACATGTCGAGTAAGGTGTCATACGAATTGGAATACTAACCCCTCGCCAATTCTGGCGACGGGGTTAGCATTCCACCCTTCTAGAGGGACACGACATGCATGTAACCTATAACCCGGTTAAAAGTCAGACAGAGCCTTAGCATCCACAAAATGGATGCTGCCACCGAGACACAAGTCTGCCCTCCTGCTGCTGGGAGTCCTCCCAGAGCAGGAGATAAGGACAAAGGGTTTCCTGCCAGGGGCGGTGCCAGCACCGTCCCAGACAGGGTTTTGTGTATTGTAGGTAGGCAGGGCTTTAGAGGAAGGTGACTGCACGTGGCACCCCGGTGCTCACTGTGCATAGGCTGGCTGGAACCAGTTCCAGGGTCACTCCAGACCCTGTGCTGGGGAAAAGCCCGCCAAGGAAGTGGGTGTAACCACCCCCCTCCTAGTCCCACCCATAGGGCAGGACTTAGTCGCGTGCCAGCCCCTTTTTACAGGATAAAGGTAGAGACTGGCCCCCTTCCAAATCAGATCATCTTTGAATCCTGAAACTACTTTCTGCGAAAGGAACTCAAGACTTCTTCCTAAGATTTCTCCCTTGTGACTAAGGAGTAGTCACCCTGCATCCGCAGGCACCATCTAAGAACACTGCGGTCTGCTGCAAGTCCTTCCTCCGGAATCCGACTGCCCAGCTCGACGAGAACCGGCTTCCCTGGCACCTCTGACCTCTACCCACCTCTACAGCCCAGCTGAGAACCGTGGGTGCGACGAGACCTCAAGGGACCGGCCATCTGCAAGACTGCACGACTTCTTTCCAGCAAGCCCGCCGAGTAATCTACTGGTGAGTGCTTTGGGGTCCGAGAAGCCCCGACTCTGAGCAGCTCCAGCTCCGAAGTGCAGCCCCCCAGCATCTCCACGATCTGCGTGGGGCCCTTCTGCTTTCCGCTGCTCACCGCGTTGTTTGGCTACTAGCCCGTTGGCTTGTGGCCTTCCTGACGACGCCCGACGACATTTCTGCTGCTGGTCTGGTTGCTCCAGACTGGCCCTTGCTCCCTTCCAGAAGAAGAGCACCCCGGACCCTCCTGGTCCACTCAAGACGCCATTTTGAGTCCACCGCGTGGGCTTGAATTAGCCAAGGCTTGTTGCCCACTCCTGGGTAACTTCGACGCCGACGACTTCAACCTTCGTGGGACAGCTCGCACCTCCATCCTGGTCGCCGACAACGCCTCCTGGTCCGAGAGACTGCAGAGCCCAGCAGCGCCCACTCACCTGACTGCGGTGACTTCGCCCGGTGCCATCCTGGTGCCCACTTAATCACTGGCTAGTGATTCAAGAACTTGGTCCCCTCTGCTTTCAGGTTTCTTCTTCCTTGATCCAGGCTTGGATCCATCGAACTTTTCTTCACTGGTCGCCTGCCAGCAACTTCTTCCTTCCAGGCTCCTGGTCCGGCAACGAGATCCCCGACGTCTTTTCAGACCTATGCAGCTGCAGCCCCTGGGCTAGGTAACTTCGGCACTCCGGTGTCCCAGCATAGCCTCACTATCCAAGGGTCAGGATCCACTGTCGTTTTCTCCCTACCAGGTCGGGTTCGCCCGTGAACACTAACTTTGTGAATTCTAGCTTCCATAGACTTTGTCCCGCATCCCGCGTGAGAGTGCACACTCTGCACCCGAGTCCCCTGGGCCTCCTAGTAGTAATCTAACGATTCCCTAGTCCAGTCCTAGCGATTCCAAAGCCTATTAGAACTGTTACTTACCTGCTAGTAATTCGCATTCCACTTTTAAAGTATATGGTTTTCCGTGCCCCTCGGGCATTTGTATATAACGTGCTAACTTAAGTATTTTCGTAAGAGTTTTGTTGTGTGCTTAGCTCCCTGTCTCATAAAGAGCCAGGGTAGTCTTGTTATAAATAAATACACTGTTTATTTTCATAACAACTTGTGTGGTGTCCTTTCACTGGGTGTTCAAGGGGTAATGTGATGGTAAAACAGCTGGCTTAACACGCCCTCTAGAGTCTTAGCCTTAGACTGCTCGTATCCATGCTACTAGGATAGCTGGTCTATAAGGTTGACTTACAACCAATCATCAATAAGGGTTGTTTGGACTGATATATAGTGATCACTAGAATAGTGAGCACTGCACATCAGGCCAACTTCTCACATTGGTGAGCAGCGGTTGGGATTTGAGCTTGCTGTTGTTTTACCACACATGCCCTAAGAATATCTTGTGAAAGATCACATAAGTACTAAAGGTACATATAACTTAGCTTAGAATACTCTGAGTTCTACTGAACCAGCTGTTGTAGCTCCTAGGGCCTAGCACACCCTAAACTACAACTCTAGCAAGGGATCAGTAGGCAAACATATAGTGTAGGTAAGTGCACCACTTACACCTCACTAGAAAAGCATGTCGACTCAGGAGGACTCTACTGAGACTCCCCTGGTCAGTGTTGACCCTCCACAGGTCACTTCAAGATATGCAGCTCTCAGCTTTCATGAGATGAGACAGATCTGTGTCTCCAGAAAACTGAAGCAGGGGTCTAACCCCACCACTTCCTTTCTGATAGGTCTCCTAGAGACATATGATGCCAGAAAGCTTTCTCAGTTACATGAGAACATGCCAGCCTTAGAAGGAACCTCTGGGGATCCAGATCTCCACAACACTGATTCAGCAGTTGAGGAGGAGGATCAGGAGGTACTCTCTGGGGATGAGGTAGACAAGGGTCTTGAGGTAGTCAGAAGGCTAACTAGGACCAACTTAGATTTACTTGGGCTAGGATCTGGGGGCCCCCCAGTACTAACCCGAAGTAGGCCTAACCTTGGAGTTAGGAGAGATAGATCTCTTTCTAGGGACTCCAATAGATCTCTGCACTCTAATGCCTCTTCTCAGGGGAGAAGGAATCCTCCACAGAGGAGATTTACTTCCCCTCAGAGAAAGGAGCATGAAGCTAGGATGAGACAAGCTGAACTGAGGATTGAAAGGGAAGAAATTGCCCTGGCCAAAGAGAAGCTTGCCCTGGCAAGAGAGCAGCAGATGAGTGGGCTAGCTCCCACTGGTGGCAGCAATCTCCCAAGAGATAGAGAGAAGGGTTTAGATACTAAACACCTGACTAAAATAGTGCCCCCCTTTAAGCAAGGGGATGACATCCAGAAATGGATGGCTGCTCTGGAGAGGGCCTGCACTGTGCAGGGCATTCCCCAGAGTCAGTGGGCAGCTATACTGTGGCTCTCCTTTGATGGTAAAGGTAGAGATAAGCTCCTCACTACAAGAGTGGAGGATGCTAACAATTACCAGGTCCTGAAGAATACACTGGTTGATGGGTTTGGTTTAACCACTGAGCAGTACAGGTTGCTGTTCAGAGACACCCAGAAAACTCAGTCTCAGGACTGGTCTGATTTTGTGGATTGTGCCACTAAGGCTTTGGAGGGCTGGTTGCTGAGTAGCAAGGTTACAGATTACACAGGATTGTATAATCTAATGATGAGAGAACAAATTTTGAACAATTGTCAGAACCAGTTGCTGCACCAGCACCTTGTTGATTCAGATCTGACCTCTCCCCAAGAATTGGGAAAGAAGGCAGACAAATGGGTCAGGACAAGGATCAAGCAGAACCAGAACCAGAACCAGGGTGGTCAGAAGAAAGCAGACCAGAAGGGTAATGTTAAGAATGAGCAAAATGACCAGAAGTCTTCACCAGGTCCCCAACAAACCAAAGAGGGTGGGGGTCAGGCTTCCCAGAAGAAGAAGACTCAAGAAGGCCAGTCAAAAAGGTGGTGCCAATACTGCAAAAGTAAATCTCACTGGTTTAGTGAGTGCACCAAAAGAGGAGGAGGACAAACTCCTGCCACTACAGCTCCTAAAGCAACTGCACCCCCTAGTACAGTCAGTAGTGGTAGTGTCACTCCCAAGGCATTAGTTGGGTTAACCTTGGGTACTGAGGGGTCTGACAACTTAGTTGGCACACTCACTCAGGCTGTCCTTGTCTGTACAGGGGATATGGATATGTCCCCTGAGATAAGTCCCAATACTTTGGGCAAATACAGGCAGACACCTTTGATTAATGGCAAAATGGCTCAGGCCTATAGGGACACTTGTGCCAGTGTCACCATGGTGACACCTAACTTTGTGGACCCTGGACAGATCATGCCAGGTACTGATTTCCTGGTGACCAATGCCAGCAATGTCACTACTAGTCATAGTGTGGCAATTGTGGCTTTCTCCTGGGGTGGAGTGAAGGGACAAAAGAAAGTTGTAGTCAGTTCAGACCTCCCAGTTGATTGTTTGTTGGGCAATGATTTGGAGTCATCACAATGGTCAGAAGTGGAGCAGAGGACTCACATGGAGATGTTAGGCTTGCCAGCACATGTGCTTGCTGTGACTAGGTCACAGGCCAGAAGATGCCCCACTGAACAGGTGCTGGATCCTGAAATTATGGACCAGACACCTTCCAAGAAGAAGAGCAGTAAGGGTAAGGCTTTGCCTTCCCCCTTGCCCCAGGTTGAGGATCAAGTCTCTGAGGAGGCTGATCTAGAAGAGCTGAGGGAAACTGAGCCTAAAGAGCTTGAACTTGATCAAGTTGAGTTTCTGGGCTCAGGGGGACCCTCCAGAGCAGACCTGGGGAAGGAACAGTTGAGCTGCCCTTCCCTTGAACCCCTCAGACAGCAGGCTGCTGCTGAGGCTGCAGGGAATGCCACAGGTGCCCACAGGGTATACTGGGAAGATGGACTCCTGTACTCTGAGTCAAGAGACCCCAAGCCTGGTGCAACCAGGAGGCTGGTCATCCCCTTGTCTCTGAGAGGTTTCCTTCTCACCTTGGCCCATGAGATTCCCCTTGCAGGTCATTTAGGTCAGACAAAGACTTGGGACAGGCTTGTCTCACACTTTCACTGGCCCCATATGAATGAGAATACCAAGGAGTTTTGTCGCTCATGTGTCACTTGCCAAGCCAGTGGTAAGTCAGGTGGCACAACAAAGGCCCCCCTCATACCACTACCTGTGGTGGGGGTTCCCTTTGAAAGAGTGGGGATTGACATTGTTGGTCCAATGGAACCCCAGACAGCATCAGGACACAAGTTTATACTGGTGGTGGTGGACCATGCCACCAGGTATCCTGAGGCTATTCCCCTTAGGACCACTACAGCCCCTGTAGTGGCAAGAGCCCTAGTTGGAGTGTTCTCCAGAGTGGGTTTCCCTAAGGAGGTCGTTTCTGACAGAGGTACAAACTTCATGTCAGGATATCTGACTGCTATGTGGAAAGAGTGTGGTGTGAACTACAAGTTCACCACACCCTATCATCCACAATGCAATGGGCTTGTTGAGAGATTCAACAGGACCCTGAAAGGGATGATTCATGGACTACCTGAACCTCTTAGGAGAAGATGGGATGTCCTGATCCCCTGCCTTTTGTTTGCTTACAGAGAGGTCCCACAGAAGGGGGTTGGCTACAGCCCTTTTGAGCTTCTGTATGGGCACCCTGTAAGAGGACCCCTGTGTTTGGTGAAGGAAGGATGGGAGAGACCTCTCAAAAAGCCTGCAACCAACATAGTGGACTATGTACTTGGTCTCCGCTCCAGGATGGTTGAGTATATGGAAAAGGCATCTAAAAACCTTGAGGCCAGCCAGGAACTTCAAAAAGCTTGGCATGACCAAAAGGCTGTACTGACTGTGTACCAGCCAGGACAGAAGGTGTGGGTGCTGGAGCCAGTGGCCCCAGCAGCTCTGAAAGACAAATGGTCTGGGCCCCACACCATCATTGAGCAAAAGGGAGTGGTTACCTACTTGGTGGACCTTGGAACTCCCAGGAGCCCTCTCAGAGTGCTCCATGTTAACAGGCTCAAGGCATATGTTGACAGGAAGGACATGGGCTTGCTCATGGCCACAGATGAGGGACAGGAGGAAGAGAGTGACCCTCTCCCAGACCTGCTCACTCAGAATCCTGATGATGGGTCAGTTGATGGTGTTGTCTTTTGTGGCAGCCTCACTGAACATCAGCAACAGGATTGCAGGCAAGTTCTGCAATCCTTTCGACATATGTTCTCTCTGACACCCAGCCAAACTGATTGGTGTACCCATGATGTTGACACTGGAGACAGTCTGCCTGTCAAGAGTAAAATCTACAGACAGCCTGATCATGTTAGAGACTGCATCAAAACTGAAGTGCAGAAAATGTTGGAACTGGGAGTCATTGAGCCCTCAGATAGCCCTTGGGCTAGCCCAGTAGTTCTAGTGCCAAAGCCTCACACCCAGGGTGGTAAGAGAGAGATGAGGTTTTGCGTAGACTACAGAGGCCTCAATGCAGTCACTAAGACTGATGCCCACCCAATACCAAGAGCAGATGAGCTTATAGATAGATTGGCTTCTGCCAACTTCTTAAGCACATTTGATTTGACAGCTGGGTATTGGCAAATCAGGTTAGCTGAGGAAGCCAAACCCAAGACAGCATTTTCTACCCCTGGAGGGCATTATCAATTTGTGGTAATGCCCTTTGGACTGAAAAATGCACCTGCCACCTTCCAAAGGTTGGTGAATCAAGTCCTCACTGGGCTGGATGACTTCTGTGCAGCTTATCTTGACGATATTGCTGTCTTTAGCTCCACCTGGGAGGATCACCTGGTCCACCTGAGGAAAGTGTTAGAGGCCCTGCAAAAGGCAGGCCTCACTATCAAGGCCACAAAGTGCCAGATAGGGCAGACACAGGTTGTGTACCTGGGCCACCTTGTGGGTGGAGGCCAGGTTCAGCCACTGGAGAGTAAGATACAGGCCATCAAGGACTGGACTCCTCCAATCACCCAGACTCAGGTTCGAGCTTTCTTGGGCCTGACTGGGTACTATAGGAAGTTTGTCAGAAATTATGGGTCCATAGTGACCCCCCTTAATGACCTGACAAGCAAAAAGATGCCAAAGAAAGTTCAGTGGACAGCAAGCTGTCAGAAAGCATTCAATGACCTAAAGCAGGCCATGTGCACAGCACCTATCCTCAAGAGTCCAGATTACTCCAAGCCATTCATTGTCCAAACAGATGCTTCTGAGTTGGGTGTGGGAGCTGTTCTGTCTCAACTGAATTTTGATGGTAATGATCAGCCTATTGCTTTCATTAGTAGAAGGTTGACACCCAGAGAGAAAAATTGGTCAGCTATTGAGAGGGAGGCCTTTGCTGTGGTCTGGGCCCTGAAGAAGCTGAGGGCCTACTTGTTTGGCACTCACTTCACCATTCAGACAGACCATAAGCCCCTCTTGTGGCTAAATCAGATGAAGGGTGAAAACCCCAAACTGCTTAGGTGGTCCATTTCCCTACAGGGGATGGATTTTACAGTGGAGCATAGACCTGGGACTGATCACAGCAATGCTGATGGGCTCTCCAGGTATTTCCACTTAGAGCAAGAAGACTCACCTGGTCAAGGTTAGTTTATTGTCCCAAAGTTGGGGGGGGGGTCATGTAGGAGAGTAGGGTCTGCAATCCTATGATCACCCAGATTTTTGCTTTTTGCTGCACTGGTTTACGACTTTCCCTGGCTGTGGGCCTGCTAATCAGACCCACAGCCTAGCTGTTCTCTCTATCCAAATTGTACTCAGGTACTGAATTGGCACTGGGCCCTCTCCAAGTCCCTGTACCCAGGGCTGAGGTGCACCCAGAAGTCTCCCAGGGGCTGAAGCATGTATTGTGCCACCCCTGGATTGACTAACTAAAACTGACACAACTGGCTGCACGACAGCTGGGGCAAGGTGGTGTACTCACCCTTTGCTTTAGATATAGTATACCTATATCTAACCCTAAATGGACACACAGATCTCCTATCAGTCACTCCTATGGCAGGCCTTAACAATCCTGAAGGCAGAGTGCTGGGAATCGTGTGAGATGGTGCTCTGGCATGAGCTGAGCCTGTCTGCGGCTTTCGGGATCCATCCCTTAGCCGTTTCCATGATATCGCATACCATATACTCTTAAGTGCATTATAATCCTCGCGGTTATATGCCAACTCTGGTATCGCTTTATCAAAACATGTCGAGTAAGGTGTCATACGAATTGGAATACTAACCCCTCGCCAATTCTGGCGACGGGGTTAGCATTCCACCCTTCTAGAGGGACACGACATGCATGTAACCTATAACCCGGTTAAAAGTCAGACAGAGCCTTAGCATCCACAAAATGGATGCTGCCACCGAGACACAAGTCTGCCCTCCTGCTGCTGGGAGTCCTCCCAGAGCAGGAGATAAGGACAAAGGGTTTCCTGCCAGGGGCGGTGCCAGCACCGTCCCAGACAGGGTTTTGTGTATTGTAGGTAGGCAGGGCTTTAGAGGAAGGTGACTGCACGTGGCACCCCGGTGCTCACTGTGCATAGGCTGGCTGGAACCAGTTCCAGGGTCACTCCAGACCCTGTGCTGGGGAAAAGCCCGCCAAGGAAGTGGGTGTAACCACCCCCCTCCTAGTCCCACCCATAGGGCAGGACTTAGTCGCGTGCCAGCCCCTTTTTACAGGATAAAGGTAGAGACTGGCCCCCTTCCAAATCAGATCATCTTTGAATCCTGAAACTACTTTCTGCGAAAGGAACTCAAGACTTCTTCCTAAGATTTCTCCCTTGTGACTAAGGAGTAGTCACCCTGCATCCGCAGGCACCATCTAAGAACACTGCGGTCTGCTGCAAGTCCTTCCTCCGGAATCCGACTGCCCAGCTCGACGAGAACCGGCTTCCCTGGCACCTCTGACCTCTACCCACCTCTACAGCCCAGCTGAGAACCGTGGGTGCGACGAGACCTCAAGGGACCGGCCATCTGCAAGACTGCACGACTTCTTTCCAGCAAGCCCGCCGAGTAATCTACTGGTGAGTGCTTTGGGGTCCGAGAAGCCCCGACTCTGAGCAGCTCCAGCTCCGAAGTGCAGCCCCCCAGCATCTCCACGATCTGCGTGGGGCCCTTCTGCTTTCCGCTGCTCACCGCGTTGTTTGGCTACTAGCCCGTTGGCTTGTGGCCTTCCTGACGACGCCCGACGACATTTCTGCTGCTGGTCTGGTTGCTCCAGACTGGCCCTTGCTCCCTTCCAGAAGAAGAGCACCCCGGACCCTCCTGGTCCACTCAAGACGCCATTTTGAGTCCACCGCGTGGGCTTGAATTAGCCAAGGCTTGTTGCCCACTCCTGGGTAACTTCGACGCCGACGACTTCAACCTTCGTGGGACAGCTCGCACCTCCATCCTGGTCGCCGACAACGCCTCCTGGTCCGAGAGACTGCAGAGCCCAGCAGCGCCCACTCACCTGACTGCGGTGACTTCGCCCGGTGCCATCCTGGTGCCCACTTAATCACTGGCTAGTGATTCAAGAACTTGGTCCCCTCTGCTTTCAGGTTTCTTCTTCCTTGATCCAGGCTTGGATCCATCAAACTTTTCTTCACTGGTCGCCTGCCAGCAACTTCTTCCTTCCAGGCTCCTGGTCCGGCAACGAGATCCCCGACGTCTTTTCAGACCTATGCAGCTGCAGCCCCTGGGCTAGGTAACTTCGGCACTCCGGTGTCCCAGCATAGCCTCACTATCCAAGGGTCAGGATCCACTGTCGTTTTCTCCCTACCAGGTCGGGTTCGCCCGTGAACACTAACTTTGTGAATTCTAGCTTCCATAGACTTTGTCCCGCATCCCGCGTGAGAGTGCACACTCTGCACCCGAGTCCCCTGGGCCTCCTAGTAGTAATCTAACGATTCCCTAGTCCAGTCCTAGCGATTCCAAAGCCTATTAGAACTGTTACTTACCTGCTAGTAATTCGCATTCCACTTTTAAAGTATATGGTTTTCCGTGCCCCTCGGGCATTTGTATATAACGTGCTAACTTAAGTATTTTCGTAAGAGTTTTGTTGTGTGCTTAGCTCCCTGTCTCATAAAGAGCCAGGGTAGTCTTGTTATAAATAAATACACTGTTTATTTTCATAACAACTTGTGTGGTGTCCTTTCACTGGGTGTTCAAGGGGTAATGTGATGGTAAAACAGCTGGCTTAACACGCCCTCTAGAGTCTTAGCCTTAGACTGCTCGTATCCATGCTACTAGGATAGCTGGTCTATAAGGTTGACTTACAACCAATCATCAATAAGGGTTGTTTGGACTGATATATAGTGATCACTAGAATAGTGAGCACTGCACATCAGGCCAACTTCTCAGAACTATTGATGGGTTGAGTGCGTTACTATCCGTATAAACGCATCCCTACAATTGGGCACACTTGAGTGGTTCGTTGTAGCATACAACAGACTCCAGTAGATTCAAATGAAAGGTATCCTTTTATTGTCAGAAAACCATTAGTTGGTGTGATTCTTTACAGTTCATGAATCACAGTCCATAGTGTCAGCAATTTTCATAATGCTTTTTTTCTTGTCATAAAGTGGGTTTAACCAAAAAAATCCTCCGATGCATTTCGGGCCGGGAGGGCCCTTTATCAAGGAGCGCTGTAACAAATAGAGAATAACGCACTTATCAATGTATATGCAGTGATAGATTAAAAAAACACAATCATAAAAACTTTCCAGTGCATGTGATCAGGATAAATTTAACCGTTGGTAAAGAAGTGATCGGTCTGATGACGGCTGGTGAAGGCATGCATCTTAATGAAGGTTGTACATTTACAAACGGGTAAAGGCAAAGGAACGTGCGTGGCGTGGTGCTCATAAAAAAGGATTGGTGGCGTGAAGGTGAACATTAGTGTTGTGCATCAATGGGGAGAATCGTGAATTAAACGGACGTTAATGCGTGTGGAAACACTGCGGGGTTGAGGGAATCAAGTGGCTGTGGGAAACAGTGAAGACCGGTAAACAGAAGGGTGACATGCGGCTCGTTACAAACGAGACTTACGTAAAGAACATTAATTCGGCTTCTCAGAGCCTGTAAGGAATAAAGCGAAAAAAGTAGTGAGGGCTCAAAGGTCCAAAAGGACGAGCGGTCTCTGTGTGGGTGAAAGGAGGCTGGGAACTTACTTAGACATGTGACGCGCATCAGGTTATCAAAAGGATCTTGTTGCCTGGGGTTCTTCGAAGCGGAGTTCGCGGACTCCGCAGGGAAAGAGCGGATTTCTAAGATGGGCTCTGGGGTCACCTGATGGGTTGCCAAAAAGGTTAAAAATAAAGGAAGGACTGATGGTGCCGGGTGTGAAGGGATCGGCCATCTTAGAGGGGTTGTGGTAAAAGGAAGAAGGAGTGTCTGGGGGCTGCAATGAGTGGGGTTGACAAACGTGTAATCATGCATAAATGATGAAAGGACAAATAACAATGTGTATCAAATGTACCCAGAGGGTACTATAGGTAACAGCTAAATTCTAAACGGTCATTGATATTCTCTGTGCGCGTATAGGCAAAGATGGGTGTTTCTTTGAACAAATCGCCAAAGTCTGGTTCTAGAGATAAGATCCGCCAGTGTTTCAAAATGATATTTTTGAACATTCTGCTGGATGTGGAGTATCTAGAAACAATTACAGTTCTTTTGCTGTCGTTTTTAGTCGAACCCTTAAGGGCTTCTGATCTAGAAACGGTGGATACTCTCTCAATTGCTTCATTGACAGTTTCCTTGGGGTATCCTCTGCTCAAAAATCTTTTAGCCATTGATTGCATTTGGCGGGCACTGGTTTCTGGGTCGGAAACGATCCGTTTAATCCTCAACATTTGACTGTAAGGTAGATGTCTTTTTAAAGAGTTTTGGTGGAAGCTAGTGTGGTGCAAAATGTTATTCCGGTCAGTGGCTTTCCGGAAGATGTCTGTTTGTATTCCATTTTTTGTCAATTTCATGAGAACGTCAAGAAGTGTGATTTCCTGATTGTCAATGTTCCAAGTAAGCTCAATCCGGCTGTCTTTGGAATTGAGATCTGTCAGAGCCATTTCCAAATTTTCTCGGGAGTCCTTCCAGATGATGAATAAATCATCTATGTATCGAACGTAGAGTTTGAGATTATCAGTCCAGTTGCTGTTGGTGTAGATGTGGTTAGACTCGAATTCACCCATGTAAATGTTCGCATAGGTCGGTGCTGCGCAGTTGCCCATAGCCATTCCGGACATTTGTAAATACCATTGTTGATCATGGGTAAAGTAACTGCGGTAGAGGGTGAAGATCATCAGTTCTAAAATTAATGTTTGGAGTGGATCGGCAATGTCACTGTGTAGCAAGGCTTTCTCTACTGCCTCAATTCCTCCACCGTGGGGAATGGAGGTGTAAAGACTTTTGACGTCTGCGGTGCACAGTATGATCTGTTCGTCTTGATTGATGGTGATTTGAGAAAGTTTATTGAGAAATTCTGTTGAATCTTTGATGTAGCTTCTGAGGTTGGTGACCACTGGTTGTAAATATCGATCAATGAATTTCCCAATGGGTTCATGCAATGACCCTCTGGTGGAGACAATAGGTCGGAAAGGTGGATCCCTTAAGTTTTTGTGAATCTTGGGTAGCATGGTGATAGTTGGACTTCTAGGATGTTCCACTATGAGAAATCTTTTTGTTCTATCATCAATGATTTCGTCGTTTAGAGCTTTGTTGATCAATTCCATCAGTTCGGCTTTATATTGACTGGTGGGGTTTCCACTTAGTGGCATATAGGTGTCTGAGTCCAAGATGTGCTCCATGATTCTTGTATTGTAAAGGCTGGTGTTGAGGATCACCAAAGCGCCACCCTTGTCGGCTTTCAAACATTTAATTGATGTGTTGTTCGCAATTTTCCGGAGGGTGTCCCTGTCTTTGGTAGTCATGTTCTGCCTTGTTTTCTTAGTCAAGTTGATTTTAGAAATGTCTTGTTTCACCAGGGTCTTGAAAGTATCAATACTTTTGTGGCTACATGGTGGCATGTAAGTGCTAGATGGTCTTAAGCCAAGTAGCAAGTCAGGTTTGGTATCAGTAGGAGGTTCCAAAACTTTCTCAAAAAAATGTCTCAGGCGTAATTTGCGCGTGAGTTTAAAAGTACTCCCTTCCAACTCCAATAAATTGGTTTTACTTGTGGGAATAAATGACATTCCCTTTTGGAGTATTTTTACTTCATGATCTGTAAGTTGCGTGTCCGAGATGTTGATGACTAGCGATTCCTCTTCCCTTTCTGTTTGGACTTCGTAGGTTGTTGAGTGCCTTCTGATTCTTTTTCCTGCTCTTTTTCCCCGCCTGGGTCGTCGGTTGTGTCTGGGCGTGTCTCTAAAAAAGGCGCGGCAATAGACAGGTTTCCAACACATCAATTAAATGTTTGAAAGCCGACAGGGGTGGCGCTTTGGTGATCCTCAACACCAGCCTTTACAATACAAGAATCATGGAGCACATCTTGGACTCAGACACCTATATGCCACTAAGTGGAAACCCCACCAGTCAATATAAAGCCGAACTGATGGAATTGATCAACAAAGCTCTAAACGACGAAATCATTGATGATAGAACAAAAAGATTTCTCATAGTGGAACATCCTAGAAGTCCAACTATCACCATGCTACCTAAGATTCACAAAAACTTAAGGGATCCACCTTTCCGACCTATTGTCTCCACCAGAGGGTCATTGCATGAACCCATTGGGAAATTCATTGATCGATATTTACAACCAGTGGTCACCAACCTCAGAAGCTACATCAAAGATTCAACAGAATTTCTCAATAAACTTTCTCAAATCACCATCAATCAAGACGAACAGATCATACTGTGCACCGCAGACGTCAAAAGTCTTTACACCTCCATTCCCCACGGTGGAGGAATTGAGGCAGTAGAGAAAGCCTTACTACACAGTGACATTGCCGATCCACTCCAAATATTCATTTTAGAACTTATGATCTTCACCCTCTACCACAGTTACTTTACCCATGATCAACAATGGTATTTACAAATGTCCGGAATGGCTATGGGCAACTGCGCAGCACCGACCTATGCGAACCTTTACATGGGTGAATTTGAGTCTAACCACATCTACACCAACAGCAACTGGACTGATAATCTCAAACTCTACGTTCGATACATAGATGATTTATTCATCATCTGGAAGGACTCCAGAGAAAATTTGGAAATGGCTCTGACAGATCTCAATTCCAAAGACAGCCGGATTGAGCTTACTTGGAACTTTGACAATCAGGAAATCACATTTCTTGACGTTCTCATCAAATTGACAAAAAATGGAATACAAACAGACCTCTTCCGGAAAGCCACTGACCGGAATAACATTTTGCACCACACTAGCTTCCACCAAAACTCTTTAAAAATACATCTACCTTACAGTCAAATGTTGAGGATTAAACGGATCGTTTCCGACCCAGAAACCAGTGCCCGCCAAATGCAATCAATGGCTAAAAGATTTTTGAGCAGAGGATACCCCAAGGAAACTGTCAATGAAGCAATTGAGAGAGTATCCACCGTTTCTAGATCAGAAGCCCTTAAGGGGTCGACTAAAAACGACAGCAAAAGAACTGTAATTGTTTCTAGATACTCCACATCCAGCAGAATGTTCAAAAATATCATTTTGAAACACTGGCGGATCTTATCTCTAGAACTAGACTTTGGCGATTTGTTCAACTAAACACCCATCTTTGCCTATACGCGCACAGAGAATATCAAAGAGGTCTTATCAAGAACCACCAATGAACACCAAACGCACACTGGCACACGTCCGTGCCATCACTGCAATAACTGTAATGATATCATTAAAGGGAACATCATCCGTCACCCCATGAGAGGATACGAAATCAAACTGAACGTGGATGCCACATGTGACTCATCCAATCTAATTTACTTGTTGAAATGCCCGTGTGGCATGATATACATTGGAAAGACTACCAGGAAGATAAAAGTTCGGTTGAATGAGCACAAATCGAACATCAGAACTAAGAACATCAAATCTAATGTTGCCACTCATTTCACCGAAGCCAATCACAACGTGGCACAATTGAAATTTTTGGTACTTGAGATTGTACCTAAAGTGGAAGGAAGAGACATTAACAGGACACTCCTACAGAGAGAAATTTCATGGATTTATCGGCTTCAATCGATGAAGCCACACGGCCTCAATGACCGTTTAGAATTTAGCTGTTACCTATAGTACCCTCTGGGTACATTTGATACACATTGTTATTTGTCCTTTCATCATTTATGCATGATTACACGTTTGTCAACCCCACTCATTGCAGCCCCCAGACACTCCTCCTTCCTTTTACCACAACCCCTCTAAGATGGCCGATCCCTTCACACCCGGCACCATCAGTCCTTCCTTTATTTTTAACCTTTTTGGCAACCCATCAGGTGACCCCAGAGCCCATCTTAGAAATCCGCTCTTTCCCTGCGGAGTCTGCGAACTCCGCTTCGAAGAACCCCAGGCAACAGGATCCTTTTGATAACCTGATGCGCGTCACATGTCTAAGTAAGTTCCCAGCCTCCTTTCACCCACACAGAGACCGCTCGTCCTTTTGGACCTTTGAGAACTCACTATTTTTTTCGCTTTATTCCTTACAGGCTCTGAGAAGCCGAATTAATGTTCTTTACGTAAGTCTCGTTTGTAACGAGCCGCATGTCACCCTTCTGTTTACCGGTCTTCACTGTTTCCCACAGCCACTTCAACCCCGCAGTGTTTCCACACGCATTAACGTCCGTTTAATTCACGATTGTCCCCATTGATGCACAACACTAATGTTCACCTTCACGCCACCAATCCTTTTTTACGAGCACCACGCCACCCACGTTCCTTTGCCTTTCCCCGTTTGTAAATGTACAACCTTCATTAAGATGCATGCCTTCACCAGCCGTCATCAGACCAATCACTTCTTTACCAACGGTTAAATTTATCCTGATCACATGCACTGGAAAGTTTTTATGATTGTGTTTTTTTTATCTATCACTGCATATACATTGATAAGTGCGTTATTCTCTGTTTGTTACAGCGCTCCTTGATAAAGGGCCCTCCCTGCCCGAAATGCATCGGAGCATTTTTTTTGGTTAAACCCGCTTTATGACAAGAAAAAAAGCATTATGAAAATTGCTGACACTATGGACTGTGATTCATGAACTGTAAAGAATCACACCAACTAATGGTTTTCTGACAATAAAAGGATACCTTTCATTTGAATCTACTGGAGTCTGTTGTATGCTACAACGAACCACTCCAGTGTGCCCAATTGTAGGGATGCGTTTACACTGATAGTAACGCACTCAACCCACTAATAATTAACGCCGCCATATTCCACAAAGTACAACTGCATACCGAGTGTGACAAGCTGGCCTGGTATATGCTGTCCACTAATGTAAGTGGGCACTCTGCTCCAGTCCAGACAACTCTTATGGTGATTTAAGAGGTATTGGACAACTTTAGAAAGCTATCCAAGTAGTAGCTGTGGAGAGCAGCCTTCAGGCTAAGTCTTGAAGGAGTGTAAAGCAGCTTGTTTTACCAGAATGCGATCTTATATTATGGATTAAATGATAAGGGAAGCACACAGTAGTTATAAAAAAAATATGTATTTATTATATAACACTATCTAGTACGTTACAGTATCTCCTACACGGATATAGACACAAAGTACACAATAATTAAGCACAGAAACCACAGTAAATTGCCCTAATACACCGTGGGCCCCAGGGAGGGACCAAACCATATACTACGAAAGTGGTATAAGAACCACAACTCAAGTCAGGATGATGTCGAGAGGACGTAGAATCGCTGGGACCCCAAGGAACCACCCAAGGTGAGTAGATAGGACGCCCTTGGAGAACAGGTGCAGTGTGGGAACACGACCCCATGCTCTGAAAAACTCTATGTGAAAGTTGTGGTTGGACCTTTAAGGATTAAGGACGCTTCCAAGTGGACTAAGAAGAAACCCTGTGGAAGACAGAAGGCTGTAGAGCCACCCCACCAGTGGATACCGAAGTACCCAGGTTACCTAACCCAGGCAAGCTGTGTGCATAGGTGTGAATTGGCGTCGGAAACCGCAGTCAGACCCAATGGAGGACTTCTAAGAAGAGCCGCTGCTGGAAGGGAGAAGAATGTCCGTTGGAATCCAAACGTGGATTCTTGGCGACAAGTACCTGCAAGCAGAGGGGACAGAGTCTGGGTCACTTGGGAGTGACCAGAGACTCGATAAACGAATGCCCACCGATGTCGGGTGCTTCAGGAGAGTTGTGAGGATCCCAAAAGGCTTGTTGTCAGAAAAGCAACTGGGTGCACGGCCTAATGTAAGCGCACTGGATTGACTATTATCAGGTGGTGCAAATGGGCGAGTGGATAGCCCTTGGAACCACTCAAAATTAAGTAGACTAAGCTACCAACTGTAGAAATTGTGGGGTTGCCCAATGCACTCATTAACAGTAAAACATATGTTATATACCATGCGAAAGTTTTGTACAGAAAACAAAGCGACAGAAAATTCTCGGAAACTCCAGAGGGAGAGTAGTTCCTTGGAGTCCTTTATTATGTCAAACAGCCAGCCGACACGTGTTTCATCACTATTGCGAATCCTCAGGGCTATATTGGCTGTATCAAAAACAGAAGGTCGCGCAGCTGGTGATAGTTCCGACCCAGCCGGGCCCGTGACCGTCAATGTAGAGAACGCAGGGAACTGATCTCCAAACCAGTGTGAGGATGCTGTAGAACAAAATCTTTGTATGTCAGATGAAACGTCGTTCGATCGAGTGGTCTTCTGATTGAGTAGTGATAAACACTTGCTGCATATAGTGGCGTTCTAAAAGGGGCAATCTTGTCACAACACACCAGCCTGGAATCGGGTACAACTTCAGTTGCTATCGAGAGGACGCCAGAATCTTAGTGTCTCCAAGAGCGGCATACAGCGGGTACTCTCCTCGGGCCACGGCCCGCTCTTGGAGACACTAAGTTTCTGGCGTCCTCTCGATAGCAACTGAAGTCGTACCCGACTCAAGGCTGGTGTGTTGTGACGAGATTGCTCAGGGAGGAAGTTCAGGGAATTGTCAAGAAAGGGGCCAGTGCCAGTTCACCAGCAAGGCAAGGGAGTAGTCTATTCACTCTACTTCCTTATTCCCCAAAAGACCGGTCCTTAAGACCAATCTTGGACCTCAGACCCGTATACGAATATATTTTCTCAGAGCACTTTCACATGGTCACTCTTCAAAATGTTATTCTGTTACTACAACAGTGCGACTTCATCGCCACTCTTGACCTGAAGGATGCCTATTTCCACATACCTATTCTTTCTGCGCATCCCCAGTACCTCAGGTTCGTAATGAATGGACAGCACTTCCAATTCAAACTGCTTCCCTTTGGGGTCACAACCACCCCCATGGTTTTCGAAAAATGTCTTTAAACAGTAATTGCTCATGTGTGCAGGCAAAACCTACACATTTTTTTCCATAATTAGATGATTGGCTCATCAAGTGCAACTCGTGAAAAGTGCTTCCAACACACTCAGGCCACCATAAACCTACATCATCAACTAGGTTTCACTTTCGCAGCAGCCACAACCCACCTTCAACCCCTTCAAACACAACCTCACATCAGAGCCATCCTCGACTTAAAACAGGGGGTAGCTTACCGTAATGTTGTCAGGATTCAATCCTTCCAGACACTCATTCCCCAGTTCCAGCCTCATCATCAGGTAACAGTGAGGACAGTTATGCATCTCCTCTGAACCATGGTTTCATACATAGTCATAGTACCTCATGCTAAACTCGACAGGAGTTTGCTGCTAGAGTGCTTAGCGCACTAATGGACTCAAGCGGAGGTTCAGTAGGAAGATCTAGTGTTGATTGGTCGTCAAGCTTACCGCTCTCTGAAGTGGTGTAATCTCATAAAGGTAGGTCTTTCCTTGACCCAGTTCCACAGTGGTCTATAACAACGAATGCCTCCCTAATGGGTTGGGGAGCGCACTCACAGAGACTTGACTTCCAGTGGCATTGGACACTCGGCCAAATACATCTCCATATCAATCACCTAGAGTTGCTAGCTGTTCATCTACCACTCATAGCCTTCCTTCCTCACCTGACTGGCAAAGTCCTGATCAAAACAGACACCATGACTGCCATGTATTATCTGCAAAAGCAGAAGAGCACCAGGACCCCTCACCTCTCTCAGCTAGCCCAAAACTTCTGGAGGTAGGGCCCTCAGATACAACATTCACCTGAGTGGACAGTGCCTTTGTAAATCTCATCAGCAGGATATGCCAACAAGTCCCCAAGTGGGAGCTCCTCCCGCAAGTCCTCCTCCAAAACGCCTGGCGTTTGGGTCATCCAGACATAGACATTTTCGCCACAGCAGAAAACGCCAAATGCCCAAACTTTGTCTCTAGGTTCCCATACATACAGTCCAAAGGCAGCTCACTATGGATGAGTTGGCCTGGTACGTTTGCTTACACTTTTCCACCTCTTCCACTGCTACTGTTTGTGGTTCACAAACTTCAGCAGACAGCTTTAACCCTCATCCTAGTGGCTCCCATATGGGCACAGCAACCATGGTTCACCATGCTCCTACTTCCCCACGAGGTACTGCCGAAACAGCAGGACATTCTCACTCAGAACCACGGAGGAATCAGACACCTAGCCATAGGTCCCACAACCTTGCGATTTGGCTCCTGAAATCCAAGAGTGGTTATTTAAATCTATGACAACCTTGTATGGACATTCTCAAAGAAACTTTAAGGCCTACTGCTTGTGTCTGTTATGCTGCGAAGTGGAAAAGATGTGTTCACTATCGTAATTACTAACACATTGATCCTTTAGAAGACATTGTTATTTATTCCATTTACATACCTCCTGTCTAGCTTCTACATCTATAAGGCTACACCTTGTGGCGGTAGCCACATATATACAAAACCGGCAACACATGTCGCTATTTAGGATTCCAGTCATTAAAGCCTTTCTGCAAGGTCTCAAAAGAGTCATTGCTCCTAGGGTGCCACATTATTTAAAGGTAAATCTAGAAGCACTATGAAAAGATAATCATCAAAGTCCACCCCTGAAGTGATCATTGCCTGGACAACAGTTTGACTGCAATCTTGATGTACTAAAGAATGTATTTTCCTTCAGATTCTAACAGTCAAAACGCAGATTGAGAACTTATTTATTTGTGGCTTAAATGATAAATTGCAGTAAAAAAAGATTTATGCACTGAATCCACAGTAACGGAGCAGGTAAGTGTAGATGCAGGTACACCAGCTTCTGGTCAATTGCTTGCGGATCCGTTACCACCATGTCTTCTGTTCTATTGATATATATTGATTCCCCCTTGTTTTTTGGCCTTCTCATTAAGGATAATGCTGAAACACAAGTGTTGCAAGTGCTTTTATATATAGATTGAGTAGTGTGGGGCTCAGTGATGAACTTTAGTGCATTACCAATCGGAGATGTTTTGTGAGTGACCTGTGAGGGACCCTTGGGACTTCTTTGGTATTCTCCTGCAAGAAGAAACCAAACAATGCAAGTTCTTTGCCACCTATTCCAACTTCCTATAGATGCTGGATAAGTATAGATTGTGAGACTCTACCACTGTCACCCGGCTCGCATCCAAGGAAGTGTAGATGTAAAAAGGCTTGCAATTAAGGCTTACTGTGTACATTTTTGAAAGTTTCAAAGTCACAGTGCTTCCTGTCTCCCGAATGAGAACTTAAAAAACATAAACCACCACTGTTTGACAAGTTGTAGTTGTATTTTGATTAAAGAATGTTTTGCTGCCTCTTAGGTGTTTAGAACTTGTAATTATTTTTAAATAGTTTTATTAAAAAAAGTAACATTTTTACGTTTTAAATAATTCCAGTTAATTTCTTATATTTTGTACTGGTGTCAGAAAACGTAAAACATATTCAACATTTAAATAGCCATTAGACCTTCGTAATAAACTACTCTAACTCACAAAATAATCCTCATAACTATTCTAACCATTAACTTGTGAAATTAGGCAGCAGTTCCTAAAATATAAAATCCATAAAATCTTTTTTGATTTAATTACAGGTTCCTATATAATTCTACGAAATAGTCTAGAATATTTCATTAATGAATCAAACTTTATAAAAAATGCTAATGTGATATTTTAATTTACACCTTTTTTGTAGATTACCCTAAATCATTTTATGGTTACTTTTAATTATCCATTGCAACAATTAAAAAAACTAAAATTGGCGAATTGTAAGGAATTTTCAATCCTTGAAACTCAAGTATACGTTTCTGAAAGTTCCCGGCTTATACCATATTAGATACAGTTAAACAGTAAAAGTAAATAAATGTCTAAAACTAAGTGACAGTTGACATATTTTAGTTTTTCCAGCCATTAAGCAAAGTGATGTCTGTGGGGAATCATGGTCTGCTTAAGACTCTGCCTTCTACGATCTATAGTACACCCCCCCCCCCCCCCCACACACACACAATTATTGTTCTGTGGTAAATAGTGACATATTAAATGTGGCACACCTGTTTATATCTTTTAAAAGTGCAAATTGTACAACCCTTTTATGGTAGTATTCTTCTTAAGCAATGTTTTTAGTGCAATCAGCAACAATGTGTGACTAATTATGGGGCAAATGGCTTGTATCCAAAAATATGCCATAAACGCTACAGCCACTGAATCTCATAACTCTGCTGACCCTATCCATAAGAGCAAACAAGACCTACACATTCTAATTCTCGTCAGTGCACATTGTTAGAAGCACTTTGAATAAAACAACTTTTAAAAGCAAACTGCCAGAAAACCAATATGTCATACAAAAAATATGTAACAGGTAGAGTGAAAATTCCTTTCATACAAGCTCAACACCCATTCTTTATACGGATCTTGACAAGAGCTAGTGTGATTTGCCCAGGAAAGAACGCGTTCTCTGTATTTATTTATTTATTTATTTTTTGACATTTAATAAAGCGCGAACAATTGCCCGTGGGCGTCTCGGCGCTAGTACTACTGCAGAATTCTCCATGGCTGAGGTTCTGGCGATTACTGATTAAACAGCCAGGTTTTCAGTTTTTTCCGGAATGACATGCGAGTGGGGCTAGTCCTGATAGACTGGGGGAGAGTATTCCATAATTTTGGTGCGGCAACCAAAAAACGGCGATCTCCCCAAGTGACCAGCTTTGTACGAGGCACGACCAATTCGTTAAGATTGGCGGAGCGGAGTGGTCTCGAGGGGTGGTATGGAATTAACTGGTCTGTCAGAAATTGAGGTGCTTGTTGATGCAGTGATTTATAGACTATGCATAAGGTCTTAAATTTAATGCGGTTTCCAATGGTGAGCCAATGATAGCTTCTGATGGTATCAGCTATGGGTTTATACCTAGGAGTTCCCGAGAGAAGTCTGGCCGCCGCATTCTGTACCGTCTGCATTTTTTTGATGACCCTAACCTGAGCATTGACAAACAAGCCATTGCAATAGTCTAATGCAGATAAAACTAGGGAGCTTATCAAGGTCTTACCTGCACTCTTCGGAAGAAAAGGTAGGATTTTTTCACCAATCGCAGTTTGTAAAGAGCTGTCGCAGCAGTTTGATTGGCATGGGCTACAAAATTAAGGTCGTTATGAAAGATCACACCTAGGTTTCTCACCTTGGAAGTTGGTTTCGGCAGGGTACCAAAAGATGTTGGCCACCAAACGGGGGACCAGCTAGGAGATAGGTGTCCAAAGGTTACCACCTCCGTTTTTTCGGAGTTAAGTTTTAAACAGTTTGCAGACATCCACTGTCCGATTGCCAGCATACCTGTTTTAAAACTCTCTGCAACTTTGTCTCCATCATTTTTGATGGCCAGAACCAGCTGTGTATCGTCTGCGTATGAGGTAAGGTTCATCCCATGTGCTTTGATGGTTTTTGCTAGGTCCGACACATAGATGTTAAATAGTGTCGGACTAAGGGATGAACCTTGAGGTACCCCACACGGCAACGACAGATTGGCCGATTGGAACGGTCCCAACGTTACAGCCTGCGATCTTTTGTTCAAGAAAGAAGCCAGTAGTTTCTTAGCTGTCCCCAAAATACCCATTTTTTCGACACGGTCGACCAAAATCTGATGGTCGACCGTGTCGAAGGCTGCAGAGAGATCTAAGAGCACCATTAGTACTGAGCCTCCTTGGTCTCGGATGACTCTTATGTCATCCGCAGCCTTGATCAGAGCAGTTTCTGTTCCGTGGAACTTACGGAACCCATATTGGGTCTCGTCGAGTAAGTGGTGTTCCTCGATATAAGCTGCTAACTGGATGTTCATTGCCTTTTCCACAACCTTAGCCAAAAATGGCAGATTGGCAATAGGTCTGTAATTTTTCAACTCTGTTTTATCTAAGCCTGGTTTTTTCAAAAGGGGCTTCCGGAGGTTTTTTTTCAGTGAACTCGGATAGATTCCTGTGCTGAACATGAGGTTACAGATTTGTGTAATAACAGGGATCAGCGAGTCCATAATCGGGACAAGAGTTTTCAGAGGACATGGATCCAAAGATGATCCCGATTTAATAGTGCTTATGATATCTCTAGCTTGGATCTCTGAGATATCTGCAAACTGAGAGAATACACTGCTAGGGGGGACAGAGTGTATGGCGTTAGTAGTGTAATTAGCGTTGGAGGAGAAGGCTGAATAAATATCATTCACTTTTGTGAAGAAAAATAATGCTAGAGAATCACAAAAACTTTGTGAAGGAGGGGGATTAAGATCAGAAGCACTTTCAGCTAGCTGCTTGGTTATGTCGTATAGTTTCTTGTTGGAGTTTTTTGCCCTTTCTATTTGCTCGCTAAAATACTTTTTTTTGGCTTCTGTAATCATGGATTTGTACTGAGTTAACTGCTCTTTATAAGTTTTTTTACTTTCCTCATCATAATTTTTTCTCCAATACCTTTCCCTATTTCTGCAGAGTTGTTTCTGCTTCCTAAGTTCCACAGAAAACCAAGGGGCCGAGGGGGTCTTCCTATTTCTGGTTATCATTTTGATCGGTACCAGTCCGTTAGTAGCATGATCTAACCAGTCCTGGAATTGCTTAATGGACATATCCGGGTCCTTAGACAGAGTAGGTTTAGTGTTATCAAGTAATATTTTGAGATTAGGAATATCAATGTCTTTCCAGGCCTTAAATGACTCGCGCCTCGGAGGGGGAATCCTAGAGCTAGAGGCCTCATGAGTTGTAATTGCGCCGAGAACTACATGATGATCAGACCAAGGTAGCGGGAGGATATCAATTAGTTGGAGGTCTTCCAGATTAGAGAAAATTCCGTCCAACGTACGTCCTGCGTCATGAGTTGGCCGGTCTACTAATTCAGAGAGCCCCAAGATTTCCATCTCCGCTAGAAGAGATAGTGTGTCATTATCATCATTTCTATCTAAATGGAAGTTGAAATCTCCAAGTACTGTAAGTGACTTCTCAATTGCTAAAGATTCCAAAATAGTGCCGACTTCAGTGAGGAATCCGGAGCGTACTCCTGGCCGTCTATATATTAGTAGTCCCCTAAAATTGTACGTGGGGGAGAGATGAATATCGAATTGCATTGCTTCACAGGTGGTCGAGGGTATTGGTGAGGTCCGGATGTTATACATATCTCGAGCAATTATAGCTATCCCACCTCCTCTTTTACCCTGTCTGTCGTGTCTATGGATTCTAAATCCACTTGGGACCGCAATCACAAGATCTGGATCGGACGACTTATCCATCCATGTTTCAGTCAAAAACATAATATCAATATTCCTGTCTCTAACTAGGTCTGATATTTCATGTCGATGCTTTCCCAAAGACCGGACATTAGTAAGCGCTAGTATGTTTTTTTTAGGGTGTTTCTGATTAGTACAATGAGTGGAGTTGTTTTCTAAAGATATGGTGGTCAGACAGTGCATACATTCCAGAAAGGGAATGTCTAAGTTAGAACCCAAGTTAAACTTAGTGCATTTGCCTGCAGGCGAAGAGCGAAGATCAGTCAGCTTTAGGGATGAGTAGGTGAGGTGGCAATCTGTAACGTGAGGATCAGGGGTTGTGGCCCTCGGCCCGGTTCCGGCACGGACGGGCGCAGACTGGCTTACCTTTGGCGCGCCCGCCCGCTGCGCGGACGGCAAGACATGGTTCCTTTATACAGGGTGGAGGAAGGCGTGAGGCGTCCAGCAGCTGGACCACAACCCTCTCCTACCAGTAAAATGGCGGCTGTAGTGTCAGAGTCACGGCGTCAGCACCTTACTCGGCTGCGCCGTGACAATCAATCGAGTATGCAAGCCCCGGTGTGAAGTAATCTCACAAGCGAGAGCCTGAAATGCAGGTAAGCTGTAGTTGTACCCATCTTTGCATTTTCCCTACACCTGATGTTTCCGCCCTGTGACCAGTCTGGGTTGAAAGGAAGTTCCCGCTCTCAAAGTTCACATGGCACATTCTCATCATGGTTGAAATCTTCGGGTAAGTTAAAGAAGCACAAAAAGTCCAAGCTGGAATCGACCCCTTCCTTCAGCTCTCTAGAGAGGACATAAAGGTGTCAGAGTGCCACTTTATCTCGCTCCTGAACTCGTTAAGATCCGATTCCAAGTCTGGTCCTCGATGCAGCCCAAACTTCCGGGTCAGTTATGACATTGCAGCAGATCACGCCCCAAGAATCCATAGAGTTGGAGTCCTGTCAGCAGGTTCACCCTCTGTGCTGGCTGTGCCTCTTGAACCATTGGGTTCTACACCGATTTATATTGGTTGCCAGTGCTGACTACTCTGGAATTGGATCCACCACCTATAGTTGTTTATGACTCTGAACCGATCTCGATCACGACATGCATTCTGATCCAACCAGAGCATAAGCAAGTACAAACCTGTCAATGTCTGACACATTTCCGTTGCCACAAGGCAGAGCTCATAATTTACATCAACTCTTTGGTTCTGATTTAAACATTAATAACTATGATGAAGCGGATAAATTTCCCCCAGGTGAGAGTAGGGCAGTTTTTGTGCAGAATTACAGCACACCAGTGGTCTAGAAACCTCCACAGACACTGGACTTGTCTCTCCCCCTGTCACAAAGTAGAGTGCCTCTTTCGCCATTGTTTTTTAACGGGCTGCTCAGGTGCATTGCCTGCAGATCCCTACCATACAAATCAAGACTAACATGCTCACAGAGGTTTAACAAAGCCCTGATGGATACCGTCTTTGGCTCTTGGACAAAACCATGCTCTGGGCCTCCAGTATTTAGGCAGGTAGCTCATCGGCACAGACCAGCAGCATGTAACACATACTTTCTGACTCAACACCCTAAGGCCTTTCCTGCGACAGCTCCTGGCTGTTAATCCAAATGCAAGCAAATATTCTCCTCTACCAGTCTTGCTTTATGTTCTGTCAATACCAGCTGCCTCCTGAGCTGCAACATCCATGCTTTTTTTGATATTGTAGGTTAAATCCTACCTGCAGTTCCGAACCATCCAGAACGCCTGGGATGCAGGGAAATGTGTTATATTTGCTTTGGCCTGGACACAACTGATTGCTCGGGTCAAGGAAGGGGCACGGTTGTGGTGCTTTGTTGGCATGCATGGATGAGGTCTACAGGCTTCTATGAGTATGTTCATGCATCCTTGATGGACATGCTATTTGATGAACTTGCTTCTTTGGTAAGAAAGAGACTCTGCCTTAAATGCTTTAAAGAAAGCTGTGCCACAGCGAATTTGTAGGGTTTTCTGTCCCTACCAGGCACTTCTCCAGGTGTTCTGACCAATTTGAGGATATGCCTAAGGTTTTCAATGTTGTCAGTGTCAGACACTTGCCCAAAAACCTTTGCACCATTTTGTTGCAAAGACTGTGACTCCCAGAAACAATGTATAGTGCATCAGGGACAATGTGAAGCTCAGTTTCCCGGACCTCTAGTGACCACACAGCAAAATGACTTTAGTGGTCCTTTTCGACATACACCCACACTGTAGGAGGCAGGCGTTTTCTCCAAGAATGACAAGACATCACTTTGGATGTATTGGTCCTCCAAATAGTCAAACAGGACTACACACTTCCATTTCTTTCTATATCGCCGCCCATTCAAATACCATCAGTGCGGCTGACTGAGCACATATCTGTTAAAGAGCAGGAAGTGACGTCCCATTTGACCGAAGTAGCCATAGACAGGGTTCCGGTCTTAGAATTAGAAACTGGGTGCTACTCCTGTTACTTCCTTGTGTTGCAAAAAGCATGGAGGTCTTCATTCTTTTTTAGATATTGCATAAGACCTGCAGGATGCTTATTCCCATATTGCCTTTTGAATGTCCTCTTATGGTATCTGCAGTTCACAGTGGGTCAGGAGCACTACGTTTTTCGTGCTCACCTTTAACTTTAACAGTACCCCTCAGTTCTCGAAAAGGATGGCGGTGGTCGGAGCTCATCTTCAGATGTAGGGTGTGCTGTTCTTCCCCTAACTTGATGACTTGCTGTTGGAGGCAGTCGTAGACCACCTTCAGCCTATCTCTAACCTCCTAACATTGTTGGGGTACACTATCACTGTGCCAAGATCACTCCTGATTCCTTTGCGGATGTTCCCGCTCATTGGAAGTGCCCTGAATATGGTGCTTTTTCATACTTCCCCTAGTGAAAGCGATTCCAGGACATTTGGACTATGATCCTGATGTTTCTGCCTCTGTGCTGGATTTCATTGAGGATGAAGTTGAGACTAATAGCTTGCTGCATCCTGCCATCCCTTCAGAACGCACATTGCAGGCTCTTTAGCGGAATCAAAATCCCCAGTGGGCGTACTACCAGAGTAACCTGTCCAATTCCAACAAGGTTTCGGAGGAGATTACAAAAGATCTGCAGTGGTGGCTTCAAGAACATGATTTGGCTGGTGGCAGACTTCTCTCCTTATACTACCCAGAACTGATAGTGGTAATGGATGTATCACTACTGGGAAGGGAAGGCCATCGAGAAGAGGTGGAAGTAAGAGAGTACTGGTCTCTGGCAGAAGTCCACCTCCATATTAATTTGCTGGAGTTGTAGGCAGTCTGTTTGGTGTTGAAACCATTCCTACCATCCATCAAAGGGAAGTAATAGGGGTACTCTTAGAATACACCACTGCCATGTCGTTCCGTAACAAGCAGGTCAGAGTGGGGTCTTGGGTCCTGTGGTAATGGCTGACCCTTCAGGGCATTTGTCTGGTCATGAACCACCTAGCGAGATCTTGAAATGCCAGGTCAAACCAACTCTGTTGCCAATACCTAGCAGATCACAAATGGTAGTAAAACCTGGAGGTGTGGTGCAAGGCATCTTCCTATAATGAGGGGGAGCCCTGGCTCTATCTTTTCGCCTCTGCAAGAAAGCACTATTTCAGAGTTTTGGTGCAACAGAGTTCCTAAGAAGACTGTGTCCCTTAGACTCGTTCTGCATAGAGTGTAGCTATGGAGTTCTGTATGCCTACCTACCTTCCCCCTCCTGGCTTGAGTTCTGAAGATCATCAAGACTGACCTTGCTCAAGTCACCCTTATGCCCCCAAATTAGGAACAAGCATCTATCCTCTGATCACGCTGCCACTTCCGAAGAATCTACTGTTGCAGTGACTGGGCATGTCACTGCATGAGTCCTCCACAATCTGCATCTCTATGCAAGGAGATTGAGCAACAGTAGCTAGTTTCCTTCAATCTTCCTGAGATCGTTGATGTTATTCTGGCAACCAGGCACCGATTTATGAAATCTGTTGGCACCGGGAGGTGGTATATGTTTGTGACTTGGTGCACAACCCTTCAAGTTGATACACCACAGGCTAAACGGTCTTAAGTTCTGTTATTTGTTTTGTCATTAGCCTAGCAAGGACCTGCGTTGGGCACTGTTAAAGGTGATTTGATGGCTTTCAGCTAAAGGTTGGCTGATCATCCTTTTGATCTTCTGACATGTTGTGATGAGATTTTTTTTAAAGGTTTACAATATATGTTTCCCCAAAACCCTTTGTGAAGCCACGGTGGGGCTTTTGGAATTTTGTTCTCACTTTTGTAAATGGTGCACTCCATTTGAGCCACACTACAATTGTCCACTTTGCTACTGAAAATGTTTATTCATGGCATGTGTAGCTGTAGATCCTGTGCAAAATCCTACCATCGAGAGTTGGGCTCAGATGAGTGCCACTTGTTGATCTTTGAAGTGTAGTGTAGTTCCTATATTCCCAATAGGCTCTGCGCATTGGAATAATATAAACAGCAGTGTAGACTTAGGACTGAGGTCGACTAGGTCTCTACTGACTATATTAGACTTAATTAGTTTTGACAGCTAGCTCAGAGGTCACTAGAAACTTTCTGGAATAAACAAGGAGGAGTTTAACTTCCCTGGATAGACAAGAAGGGATTAGCTTCTGACAACCATAAACATGACAACTTTGCTCCCTCAGAATAAGAGTGTATCTCTAGTCGTGTGAAAACAATAGACAGTTATTTCGCTCAGTCAATCGTGCATACTTAGTTTCACCAGAGTGCAGAGAATAGAGAGACGGGCGTTTTCAATAAAAGGTGATATTTATTGAGCAGTCTTCTTTCTCATGCAAGAGAAATGAATTGCCACAATTGCAATACTTAGTATAAAGTAAAGTGCGTACAGTAAAAGTAGTATTATGAAATAATACTGTAAAAGCATTGATATGGTTTCTTAGCCATATGATACTTTAAAATGTATAAAATATATACATACATATATACATTGACTAACGTACTCAACTGGTGCTTCTAAATACGCCTACCCCGGTGTACCTGACCTAAGCCTTATACGTGTTAAGGAGTAAGTAAGTAGCAGTTTAAGTTAAGTTGGTTTTGCCAAGAATCTGAGTCAAGAATTCTCTTTAAGGGTTTAGTCAGCTCCGTACCTGGGTAATAGAAAGTAGGAGGTCTGGTATCTCTCTCTCAGGACTCAATATCCCAGCAACCCGCAAGGGCGGCTGAGAACACCGGAGCTGGATTTCTCGGCAGGAGAAAAGACAGCGTCTCTCTCAGTGCCTCAAAAGGGAGGGGTGGCGTCCGTGGGCTCTCGCATCAGCTGGGCTCTCGGGCAAGTAGATAGCCGCTCTGCTCCAAACCACAGTGTGTTTGCTTAAGGCAACGTTGGTATATTTATACCTGAAAGGTGCCGGGTTTGACTTAAGGTTGGACATAAGACGTCAATAAAGATGTCACTAAGAACTGGCCGTTCTTACAGTGCTCACATGAGTTCATTGACAATCAAAACAAAAGCATTGGGAATTCCCAGGTTGCTGGAGGTTTGGTTTGTTTAGAGAACTCGTTGTACTTTCTAGGAGTCTGAGGAGTAGCCTTGCTTAATTTGGACTGCATGGGCTACGACTAAATATGGATATGATTCTTATGCCTTTATAAGGATATTATTTATTATAACCACATAAGGGCATAAATCAGGAATATCGAATTAGGGTCCTAGATAGAAATACAACACCCACTCCACGATCTAATGTCCCTCATTACTTAAAACTAAGCAATAGTAAACATATAATGGTGCATGTGTTTTCCAACCCACCCCAAAATACATAAATCGCATATGAAATGGTATATGGTAAATACACGAAAATGAGTATTGGTACTGTACGCTTTTCAAGCAGTGGGATCATTCAGTTTAAAAAAAGCAATAGATATAGTAGCTGAATGAATTGCGAAAATTTACACATGAAATGGCTCTGAATACAGAAGAGAAGGTCGAGACCATTCCATCACATAATAATACAAATGCTGTACATGCGCTAGAGGCTGAGGTAAAATATTGTCTCTAGAGTTCCTAAAATAGAAGCTCTGTTCTCTAAGAATAGTTCTACTTTAAGCAGAGTACATGTGCCAGAAAAATTGAAATATTTTGGAAGGAAAAAAATATAATTTCGCTTTCAGGGGAAAAAAATAGTGCCAAATGTTTTCAGTAGCTTTTGTTTATCAAAGCTGAAGGGCGGATTCAGAGTTCAGGGAACGCTGTGTGCTCGTTTGTTTTAGAAAATTATTCTTTCTGTTCAGGGGAGAACATCATTTCAGACACTCGCAAAAAATTGGTCTACAGCATCAGGTGAAAGTTCGACCAAGTTTGAAAATGCCGCAACAGTGCAGTCGTGAGAATGATTGCTATCATCGATGTCAGGATCAGCAATGCTCACTGAAGGTTGTACCTGGGTGATGCTGCTCTCATCTCGTACTCCACTGCCACATACTCGTAGTGGTGAAGTCTCAACGAATGCCGTCATCAGAATGGGTAGCCGCTGGGGACAACACGATGCATGAGTCGTTACCGGACCTAGCAAGGTATCTGTATCCATTGGTACTGCTGATGGTAGTGTGAGACAGATGTCCAACACGCATTCTTCTCCGCATAGCATATATCAAAGCACAGGTAAGATGCAATTTTGCCAGTTTGGTCTGAATGAAAGAAACCAGGTCATATGCAGATCTCTTAGCCGGGCTAATCCGAGGACTTTAGTTATGTGGTCCCGATAGCGTATAGCTAGGATCGTTTCTTCCATCGTTGCTGGAGTCTTGTCTGTGACTTGGCTTGCCATATCGGAGCAGAAGAATCAAAAATAAAATTCCTGCTACGAGTCCCAAAAGTAGAGGTAGGCCGCCAAAGACTGAATGGACAAAATTGGGGAAGATGCCCAGAACTGTTTTAAAGGGTGTTAACAGTCCCGAAAAAATTGTCTTAAATACATGTGCGATGCCACTGGTATCTGACATGTTTAGGGTTTGGCTCAGTATTTCTACGAAATGTAAGGGGCAATTTGTTGATAAAAGGGTATGTATCTCTGCCGTTGTCCTTGCAACTTGCAGATCATACGTTTCTCTGGACGAGGTCAAAGGCACGGTTGTCTGTAAAAGAACAGACTTCATTCTGCTTAAAGTATCAATTCGAATAGAAGAGATATTCAAACAAGGCCATATTGCCGCCTCCATATCTGGATTGCTGTTTGGATACAATACTTGCATACAGCAAGTGACCATGGAACTAACGCTGACGAGATAGGCTTTTCCTGGCACCATGCCACAACAGCTGTGGTCCACTATTAGAATATAGCTCCCGTTAGAGCCATTCTTTAGAAGGCTTTCTATCTGTGTTGCAGGAGTGCCGTGCAGGTGACATGAAAGGTTATTCGAAGACCCTTCGCAGGCTCCATGCAAGTTAATACCTTGACACAGAAGTGTACCGCTTAGTGATCGTTTACAATTGTTACCACTAAGAAATACATTCTTTTTCTTTTCACTGTAACATGTGTGTGTATAAGGTAGTTTCCATGTTGACTTGATGTACCCTTTACCCAACCTTTCATAATGGCCCGCTGGTATATATTCTTGCCAAAATTTAAACTGGAAAGTTATCGGAATTGTGATTATTCCGTGTATTATCCTTTCAATGACAGGTCTTTCTGACATTGTCAATGATAATCTCTCAAGTTTTTCAATGCTCAGAATCGTATAGTCTGCTCCTTTTTGTGCCAAACTGATTTGTTTATCAGTAAGGTTAAAGATAGAAAATAATGACGTTGTGTTGATTGAACGCCATGGCACGTAGCCTGAACGCAGATTTTGCAACGTCCAGCCAAGCTGTACAATAGAACGTAATTGGGACTGACCATGTTGTAACATTTGTAAGTCCTGCTCTATTATATCAATAGCAGATGATACAATACTGTCCAGTGAATATATTCTGAAGGACAGAGTCGTTAACCCATTGTCCACAACAGAAAGTGATTTTTCCAAATTAATACGATCAATTTCTCGTATTTTTTCTGCTGTTTCAATTTGCATTACTTTCCAAGCTTCGTTGTACGCAGTGTATATACCGGCCGCTATGAAATGTTTTTTGACGCTGTTTGCGTGGTCCCAATATGAAATCACGCAAGTCAGCACCGTCTTTAAGTAAAGTCAAGTGTTGCTTAATTTCAGCCAGTGTGGATTTCTGTAGCCATTCGAGGCATAGTTTCCCTACACTGTATGTTTATCCCTGGATGTTGTCTCTGGGAGTATCTTGGGTCTGGCTTGGTCATTTTGAACCCCTGTATTTTGTTCAGGAATCTATCTTGACAGTTATTTGTGTCTGTGGGCCAGATCAACCATTTTTTCCAATCAGGATGTGTTCTGTTTTGGTATAAAATATGGGATACGTCTATCTCCATATCAGTAGTGCTATTACTATCAGGTATGGGCTTTGGAATAGACGGTTTGTTTAAGTCCTTAATTTTGGCTAGGCCAAGACAGGTAGTCTGTTGAATGGTGTCATTCAAGAATATTAATTGTTCTGGGATCATGCAGGCTCTAAACAATGCTTCTAAACCTTGGACCTGCCATTCTTTTGTACCCCAGATGGTTTTTGTTTCAATGTTGTTTTTCCAGAATTCAAAACCAAATGTAATAATTTTTTCATAAAATGTTTCAGAATAAATCAATTTAGTATTTGTAAACATTGTTTTCATTCCTGTCTTATTTAACATTTTAAAATAAAACGTTTCTGCATCACTTGTGTTAAACCCTGGGAAGTATGGGAATTTCTCATGAAACGTTTTTGAGCTGCTTTTAGGTGGCGTTGCACAATGTTCCCATTGGTTATAATTAAAAACATTTTTAGGTTGAGCAGATTTATGCAGATAGTGATGTCCAAAGTGACTATAACAGTACAATTCTTCATGATTTGATGAACCCTGCAAGTAATCATGTTCTGTAAATTTTGCTGACATTACTAAATCTGACATCATATTATTGATATTTTCAAAGTACCAATCATCAGAGAAAGTACTTGGTTTTACAAAGTCACTTAATGAAACCTTAAACTGGTGTGGATATTTCAAGAGCTCAATCGGGCCATAGATTTCATAATCCGTTTTGTCCCATGCTACCCCACCGGGTATTGGATTGGCTGTGACGTTCACTGATGATAGTTCTCTTTTCTCGATGTGAGATGACTTGTGAGGCTTTAGGACCAAGTTGATGTTCTGACTTGCTGTGTCCATTGTACTGTATTTTCTTTCAATTAATTTTCCCAAACAAAGAACCACGATGAGCCAAAGCAGGAGGAAAAGTACACCTAACACAATCCAAAATTCAATCCATGGAGAAATCAGAATAGTTTCTTTGAGTTGATGAAAGAGTTCTGTTACTTTTTCTTTGAAAGTTTTTGTGGCTAGCTTTTCTTCAGGCTCGCTTGGATCTTCAGAAAAGTCATCGAAATTGATGAAGTAGCCAGATGCAGTTCTGTCAATTGTTGGAATTGCTTCCGAATTTTCATTTGCTTTTGGATTTTTCTTTGTTTCATTAGCATAGTCTGTGGCTACTTAGTTGTAGACAGGTGTATCTTGACGAACTGTTGCAATTTGGGTTTCAAGAGGCACAAGTTCCATGGCTTTGTTGCATAGTCCTTTTTTATTCATTGCAGGTTTATCGAATGTGATTAGTCTCTCAGTTTGAACCTCTTGTATTGTAGCAAATTTTGGTACTCTGCTATTTCTTGGGAGTCCACTGGCCCTACTACTTATTATTGGCCACATGATTGTGGTTTTACCAGGTCGATGGATACAACTCGGTTCTCCTTTTTACCAGCAAGGGGCGGTAGTACAACTGATCTTGTTCCGCTGACAGCTAAGACAGGTACTGCTTTTCTGTAAGAAGGCCCAAATTCCTTCTTTACTACGATCTTCTCTGACCAGATCCCCAATCTTTGGAATCCAGACAGGTCTTGCTGGGACAGGTGGTTTTTCTTCAGTGGCTGTTGGCTGTTGCTTTAACTTTATGCTGCTCAGGCTTTTTCTTGTTTAATTTAAGTCCTGTAAAACAGCCAAACGGTCTTTGATATCAAAGCATTTTTCTTCTACCACTGAAGTGTGACTATCAAGGTCCTGAATATGCATTCTAGTACCGAACAATAGTTCGTACGGACTGAGACCTTTTAGAGAATTTCTTGGCAGATTATTAAGACTACGTTGGACACTTGTTAAATGTTGGACCCACCCATCACCCGAACCTAATACCCTCGCCGTTATAGATTGCTTTATGTCCCAGTTTTTTCTTTCCACTACCGCATTTCCCTCAGGATGGAAGGGACAAGAGTACCGCAATGCAATGCCCATGCTGGCCATGGCCTCCTTGTAAGCCCTAGAGCTAAAAGCAGGACCCTGGTCAGAATGTAGCATGCCAATTGCATATGTGCCGATAAAGACTCGCAAATCTTTTATAACAGTTCTGGCGTCAGCCGAGCGCTGGGGTCTACCTTTTAAGTGAATCTAGTCTGAAACCTAAATGGGACACATTTTTCCTGCTGGATTTTTGCGTATAGATAGCCTTATGCTTTCTAAAAGAAGTGTCCTGGCATTAGTCCGGTCGGTTCACGACTGCGATCTCTGTTGCAGTTTGGACAGCACCTTACAAATTTATAAAATTGCAGGCTCATCCCCGGCCACCAGTATTCTGATTGTAATTCTTTCAGAGATTCCGTGATCTCTTGATGCCTTAGACCCAATCCCATGTGTGCGTCTGCTATTAAAAAGACTCTCCTGTTCGTGTTTGGAATGACTCTATCCCCCACTCCAGGGATTCAAGCAAAAGGAACGGAGTTTGCATCAATTATGTATGTATAATTGAGTGGATAGTTCACAGGTAATGCTGCACAGTCGTTTTTTAAAGACGTTTTTACTGCCACATTGTTTCCCCGTCTATGTATTTTTCTGAACGCTTTTTTGTGGCTACGGAAGCCGTTTGAGCTGCTACCGCTGTGGGTCTCTGTGCCAATGAATTCCCTGCAACGTGAACGCCATCAAGTTGATGACTCGGTGTATGTATCACGTGAGTCTTTTGTAGTTCTTTCTGCAAAAGAACTACCTGTTCGCAAAGCTTTTTATGCTTTATTGTGGCACCTGTGTCATCTTTTTCATCGTTTAGAACCCAGTTCTGCAAGTAGTTATTGTAAGATTTGACGCAGTAATGCGAATCGCACACTATTAGTGTGGGGAATTCGCGATCAGCATTTTCAAGCGCCATCTTTAAAGATCTTATTTCAGCTCGCTGAGTTGAGCAGTTTCTGAGTGATTCAGTTTTGGTAATTAATGGTCTGAATTTACCAATGCGCCAGCGAACTTTAACAATCGCGCACGCTGCGTTGTAGGATTTTTTCTCTACATCGTAGTGTTGTGCAAATCTGTCCATATAGATTACACATGTGTATTGTTCGAGAGGCAGAATTTCGATTGGCAGAGGATATTCTTTATCATATTTTAGATTTTTTAATTTTATAGTCAAAATAGTATTTCACGTCTTCTGCAGCAAGAGAATTTTTCCATTGTATCCATTTTGGATCTAATGCCACGGTAGTCAAATTGCGTGGGCTTGTTAATGCCTCAAGAGCTGATTCTGCTGTTAAAACAGTTATCTTCGTGCCTTGGGCTTGGGCTTTTTCTTTTGCTACAGCAGTTTGAACCACTATTATGATCTTTTCATAGAACTGAATTTCATTTCAGCTTGTGTGTACAAGTGTGATTTGTAAGCTATTGGTACCGTTTCTCCCTCATTAGAGGTCAGGTACGTGAATCCGCATCTTCCTGGGATGACTCGGATAAAAAGGTTGCGAGTTTGCAATTTTGTTTTAGCTAACATGTCTGTTTGCAATGATCTTTAACATTTCTGTATGTTTCTGAGTCCAATTGATTGGTTTGAAATCAGGTTTTATTAATTCATAGAGAGGTTTAACCCTCTCTGCATAATTTAGAATGTATGTTCTTCCGAAATTCGGGAAACCTAGTATTGATTGTAAGTTCTTCAGCGTTTTAGGTGCTTGGAGTACAGCGCACTTCTCTAAGAAGTTTTCTGCTAGGCTTTTGCCTTCACTTGATAATTCATATCCTAAAAATAGGACAGTAAGATGGGCAATTCGTGACTTTTTAAAGTTGAATTTGTAACCCTCTGCTGCAAACCAAAGTATTATGGTGTTTACTCTTCAAGTGAGTCTCCAGGTCATCATCTGTTAGATAGATGTCATCTACATAAGATAGTGCTTCATCATCATATATTTGTAGTAACTCTGTTACCCTTGCTGAGAATAATCCTGGGCTATTCTTGAATCCCTGTGGGAGTCGACAGAAGTTTTTTGTGACCCCATTATTGAGAACGCGGTCAAATACCTGCTCTCAGGTGCAATGTTTTGACAAAAGAATCCATTAGAGATGTCTAATGTCGTTTTGTATTTTTTGCGCACGATGTTATTCATTAGTGCTGCACTGTGTGAGTTTTGTACTGCAAATGTTTTGCAACATGAGTTAAGGTGTCTGTAGTCCAATACTAGACGATATGAATCGTCTGGTTTGGAGACAGGAAGCAAAGGATTGTTCATTTGTGAGGTGCATGTTTCAATCACCCCCTGATATTCAAGTTGATCTAAGATCTCCCTGACTTGCTTTTTAGCTTCTTGTTTAATTGGGTACTGCCTTTGTGCAGTGGGTTGACATTTTAACTGGATTTTGTGAGGAGGAGAGTCCTCATCCCATCCTACATGATTTTTATATAATGCAGGAGCTTGGGCCACTGCCCATTTTCTTGCAAGTGTATATTTTTTATGAATCGGAATATGATTTGAGAAGGCAGGCATAATCATTTCTTCGCCATGAGGGCACTCCCTGACAAACTCTGGTGGCCAGTCTTTCTCAGCTAAAAGGATGTCATAGCCTTTTGTAAGGTTATCCCAAAAGAGACCCCTTACTTTCCTAGTCTTATCTCCCTCTATACGCAGTGTTATTTCGTATATTTTATGAGGTTTGCTAACTCTGGTATCTGTAGTTTCCACTTGAATGTATTCATTCGTGTCCACTGTCTCCAGAAGACTCATCAGGATCTTGCGAGCTATGGTCACTTCTGCTGTGCTGTCTAGCATTGTCTGAGCCCACTCTCCGTTTTTCAGTTGTGTCCTCAGTATCCTCGGCATGTTTAATTATTGTAATGCTGGCTACCTTCTTTCTTGGAAATTGTAATTTTTTACTTTGATGAGCAGGTTCCTTGTCTTTGGACTTGACGTGCTCTTCCTTGTGTTCTGACCGTCCTCTTCTTTCCGATTTCTGTGAGGAAGTCTGAAAAGATCGAGAGGGATGTGTATCAATATCTTGATATCTATCAGGTTTTCTTAATTTATCACTATCTCTAAGGTTGTATCTTTTCTCAGATGGCTCCCTCTGGGGAGACTTGTTTCCTCGGTCCGGAGATCTTTCTCTCCAGTGAGGAGACCTTCCTCTGGACTGGAAACGTTTTTCTTTGGGAGTGGATTGTTTATTCCCATCCCAACTCTGTTTAGGAGTGTTCAGATTATTTTTAATAATTGTTTTTTCAGGATTTTCAGTTAGTTGGGGTTTTACTGGTTTCCCACCCAAACTATCTCTACCTAGTTCTTCATAGGATTTCTCTATGATTCTGGCAAGTTCAAAAGGTTGTTCCGCTATATCTGTTTCTTTCAGTTTCTGGCGGATCGCCACAGATGCTGCTTCTCCTTTTATATTGGCTAATAATATAGCAGAGACCTGCTTGAAGTCTTTCAGTAATTTCATACCCAGAGTTAAAGCAGGTTCTGGACCATATTCATTTTGAATCTGTCTTAGCACATCTGGTATAATCGCCATGGACGGAACACCATGTGTTTTTGTGTAAATGGAAGCAAAGACTGTGCCCCAAGTGTCACAGTCCTCCACATGTGGTGCGATCCCCATTGGAAGACAGATAGTCAGAATTCTGTGTTTCTCAGTAGGTGTAGTATTAGGAAATACTGCCTCTATTTGAGTGATTTTTTGTGCTAACCAGAATGGAATTTGTTCCCGTTTTGCGGGTGTTTTACCAAGACATGAATGTATGTTCTGTGGTGTCATTTTGTTTGTGTTCCCCTGATGAGGGGTCAGCTGTGGAATGTTAATTGCTGGTTGGACTGTTGAAGTCCGCATTACATATTGGACCAATTGTCTATGTATTTTAATTAATAGTTTTAGCTGAGCTAAAAGTTCCCGGTCTGACATTTTATCAATGTCTGGATGTGGTGTGTAGCTGGCTAGAACCGGCCACGTGGCTCCTGGTCTACCTAGTGGACCTAGCCTGGTGATGTGATTTTGATGTTTTAGGGCGCCTTTAAACCAGAGCAGGTGCTCTTGGTAATTTAATGGGATTTCAACCTCCTCGAAAGGAGTGTATTCCTCTGGAGATTCCTCTATTTTGTAATAGTGGAAGTCTTTTGTTACAGCGTTTGCTGTTGGAAAGTGTATCCATGAATAGAATACCTCTGTCTGCCGATATTCATGGGCCTCTACCACGAATATGACTGTACCACCTCGTGATGTCAGTCCATTTTCTATAAGTTTAATAGTTATAGTTCTTCTTATGTTGACCGGAATGAATATAGCATTCGGGTCATTCTGTTGGATAGTTGTGTCATCCAACAACAGTTGAGACGCTGTAGCATCTCTTTCTTCATCTCCGTCAGGCATTTTACTGACAAATTTTTTGTTGCAGATCAAGTTTCAAGGGAAACAAAGATTAGGTGCACAATATTTTGGAACACTGTATCCTTCAACGTTGACTAAACCAAAAACTATACATAGGAATCTCTTCCTAATAAGTTCCGGCGGATTTTAACCTTTTACCCACTCCAAACGTCTTTTGGAGTATTTACGGGAAAAAGGGTTCTGTGTGAAAAAGCACGACTGAGTTACTCTAGTGTCTTGCGTTAGATTATCGCCTTACCAAACGTTGGGCGCCATGTAGTGTAGTTCCTATATTCCCAATAGGCTCTGCGCATTGGAATAATATAAACAGCAGTGTAGACGTAGGACTGAGGTCGACTAGGTCTCTACTGACTATATTAGACTTAATTAGTTTTTCCAGCTAGCTCAGAGGTCACTAGAAACTTTCTCGAATAAACAAGGAGTTGTTTAACTTCCCTGGATAGACAAGAAGGGATTAGCTTCTGACAACCATAAACATGACAACGTTGCTCCCTCAGAATAAGAGTGTATCTCTAGAGTCGTGTGAAAACAATAGACAGTTATTTCGCTCAGTCAATCGTGCATACTTCGTTTCACCAGAGTGCAGAGAATAGAGAGACGGGTGTTTTCAATAAGAGGTGATATTTATTGAGCAGTCTTCTTTCTCATGCAAGAGAAATGAATTGCCACAATTGCAGTACTTAGTATAAAGTAAAGTGCGTACAGTAAAAGTAGTATTATGAAATAATACTGTAAAAGCATTGATATGGTTTCTTAGCCATATGATACTTTAAAATGGATAAAATATATACATAAATATATACATTGACTAACGTACTGAACTGGTGCTTCTAAATACGCCTACCCCGGTGTACCTGACCTAAGCCGAATACGTGGGAAGGAGTAAGTAAGTATCAGTTTAAGTTAAGTTGGTTTTGCCAAGAATCTGAGTCAAGAATTCTCTTTAAGGGTTTAGTCAGCTCCGTACCTGGGTAATAGAAAGCAGGAGGTCTGGTATCTCTCTCTCAGGACTCGATATCCCAGCAACCCGCGAGGGCGGCTGAGAACACCGGAGCTGGATTTCTCGGCAGGAGAAAAGACAGCGTCTCTCTCAGTGCGTCAAAAGGGAGGGGCGGCGTCCGTTTGCTCTTGCATCAGCTGGGCTCTCGGGCAAGTAGATAGCCGCTCTGCTCCAAACCACCGTGTGTTTGCTTAAGGCAACGTTGGTATATTTATACCTGAAAGGTGCCGGGTTTGACGTAAGGTTGGACATAAGACGTCAATAAAGATGTCACTAAGAACTGGCTGTTCTTACAGTGCTCACATGAGTTCTAGGACAAATCAAAACAAAAGCATGGGGAATTCCCAGGTTGCTGGAGGTTTGGTTTGTTTAGAGAACTCGTTGTACTTTCTAGGAGTCTGGGGAGTAGCCTTGCTTAATTTGGACTGCATCGGCTACGACTAAATATGGATATGATTCTTATGCCTTTATAAGGATATTATTTATTATAACCACATAAGGGCATAAATCAGGAATATTGAATTAGGGTCCTAGATAGAAATACAACAGAAGCATTCTTCGATTCACGATGTATGGTGACCCCACCTGATACTGGTAATGCACATGAGCATCAGCTCCATTATAAGACTGTTTCTTTCGGCCCTCAGCTTTGGATGTGCATCCTTTGATCTCCGGGTCGATGCGTTCCGCAGTTCATCGCCGGTATGTCTTGATTCTTCCACTCCAAACCAACCCTACCTTGCTGCTTGTCACTAGTTTTAAACCAGAGGTACAACAACATCTCCTCAACCTACTCTTTGACAAGAAGCATGTCTTTGTCTCGTAGGTTGATGAAATGCTAGAGACAACCAAGAAGGACACCGACACCACAAAGGCAATGGGAACCCTCCAAACGCCTATTGTACATGTTCCTTTTGAAGGTCCAGCTGTTGACTGTGCTCGAAAACCATCTCTCTCTATACATTTACCTTCTACCAGAGACTGCAGCACCAACGAATGCCATCACAAGGCTACTCCAGGGGAGGTGACTCTCTCTCCCTTCCCCCTGATCCTCACTACACCTGTCAGGGAAGACTGCAGGGGTTGCAATGGATGCATCTGATCAGTGGGTTCTTTCCATCATCAGGCACTTATCAGAGGGATTGTATCGCTCCTCTTATAGGGGATGTTGACCCTTGTACCCCGTTGATCCATTCAAGGCACCATTTGATCAAGGGACGGGAGACGACCCATGGCACAATTACACCATCGACCAATCTGTAGACACTGACCTAGATTTCTACCTCTCAAAGTCATCTACTTCTGATGATACCACCTTGTGTCATGAGATCATTAGCAAGGCCATCACCTGCATCAAGGTAGAGCTGCTTAAGGATCAAGAAGATGGGGACTTCCTCGTGGAGATATTCTCCTCTACCGAAAGGTCAGTTCAATATCTTCCAATGCTGAAAGCCACACTAAGAACTGCACCTGAAACCTTTAAAGACCCAGTAAATGCTAAGGTATAAACCCTGTGTTAATAAAAAAAATTACAAAGCATCGCCCTCAAACTCACCAAACATCCCTCCCTACAAACACACCCTCTCTCAGGAACACCAAGGCATCCGTTCAGAAAACACGGTGACAAGGGAGTGTCCTTGTACTATCTCAACCCCAAAATGGACTATTCCCTCAGAGCCATACTTAGCCACAGACCTCTCAACAAATAAATCCTGTCGGAGCACTTCCACATGTTGACACTCCAGGATGTCATCCCCCTACTGTAGCAAGGCGACTTCATGAGTTCCCTCGACCTGAAGGACACCTACTCTCACATCCCTATCTACCATGCACTTCAATGGTACCTCTGGTTCGTGGAGAATGGTCTGCATTATAAGTTCAAGTTGCTGCCTTTCAGGGTCAGTCCCGCGCCCACATCGATTCCCCAGTCCCCACCCCGAGTGACCACAGATTGTCTTGCCCTGGTGTCTGCTCATCTCAGGAGTAACGGCATCCATGTCTTCCCTTACTTGGACTACTGGCGGATCAAGAGAGCAAAAAAACATTAGTGCTTGGCACTTACGAAGGCTTCCATAGACCTATGGGTTTGCCATCAATCTTGCCAAGTCCCACCTACAAATCCTTTAATTCCACCCCTTTCTAGGGGCAGTACTAAATTCAGGCACTCGGAAAGCATATCTAAGCCTAGCGCAGGTTCAAGCTTTCCAATCTTTGCTCCCTTGTTTTTCAGATAGATCATCCGGTAACAGTCAGAACAATCATGCACCTACTCTGCATGATGGTCTGTTGTATTGCCAAAGTTCTGTGTAAAAAACAAGGACCCCCTGAGATAGTGGATATTATAAGTCCTAGGTCAGGGAAAAACAGCGTGCAAAGTAACAACCATGGCACTTGAAATGAGGATTCTTTCTGATCACATCAATAAATGTAAAGAAGAGGTAGAGGTAGGTCTGTACTCAAAATGTATTATTGACCTTATTTAAAAATAAAACTCACAAATTATACATAATAGCTATCAGTTTAAACAATATAAAATTATTCCTAAAATGCGCAACACATCATAAAAAAGTAATGACAGATAACAACATTTTTAAAAAAAAACTTATAATGACACAACAATTAATTGGAAATCACAATATTAAAAGAGTATCACAAGTTCTTGCTCGATTCCGTTACAACAGACACCATACGCAATCAACTACATATACTGGGAAGCAAGGCAGGACTCTTTAACAGATCCAGACAGAATTTTTGTGAGTGCCAAGAATAGACACTCTTTGCAACACAGATACAGGAAGCTGCCTAGCGAGATTAATTCAGCTTATCCTGGTCTGTTTCCTTCACACATTATCAAATTAGAATCTATTTGTGTAAGGTGTCTGTTGTAACGGAATCGAGCAAGAACTTGTGATACGTGGCTACTCCAGAAGAAGGCGCTGGTCGCCGAAACGCGCGTAGAGAACCATTAGTTATGCCACCTCTTTTAATATTGTGATTTCCAATTAATTGTTGTCATTATAAGTTTTAAAATTTTTTTTTATCTGTCATTACTTTTTTATGATGTGTTGCGAATTTTAGGAATAATTTTATATTGTTTAAACTGATAGCTATTATGTATAATTTGTGAGTTTTATTTTTAAATAAGGTCAATAATACATTTTTAGTACAGACCTACCTCTACCTCTTCTTTACATTTATTGATGTGATCAGAAAGAATCCTCATTTCAAGTGCCATGGTTGTTACTTTGCACGCGGTATTGCCAAAGTTCCCCATGCCAGGTTACACATGCACCCATTGCAGGAGTGCCTTGATGCACAGTGTTCACAGATAGTTGTCACTGTGAAGATCTAGTGTTGATCTGGTGCCGCAATCATTGCTCTTTCCTGTAATGGAACAGCAACAACCTGTTGCAGGGCCAGCCCTTTCTCGATCCTGACCATCTCAACAGATTCATCCCTCACCGGGTTAGGAGCACACTTATAGGACTTGACCATTCAAGACATGTGGAAACCCTGTCAACAAGTTCTCCACATCAACTATTTCGCGCTACAGCCCATCCAGCTAGCCTTCAGTTTATTTTATTACCATATTCAGAACAAGGTGGTCCTCATTCACACAGATAACATGACAAGACATTTTTCACCTGCAGAAGCAGGGTGGCATTAACCCTCCTCAGTTTTCTGAGTTAGCTTGCCATTTGGCGCTGGGCACTCTATTACAGAGTTCATCTACCGGCGAATACTTACCAGGAATTGACTACGATGTTGCAGACTTTTTTAGCAGGATACAGGAACAAGTCTACGAGTGAGCACTCCACCCGCAAGTCCTACTCCTGTAATTCTGTTGTATGGCCTTCCCAGACGTGGACTTCTGTGCCACTGCCAAAAACGCAAAATACCCAAGCTTCACCTCCAGGTACCCACAGTCGATGGGCAATGCACTACGGATGAACTGGTTAAGGATATTAGCCTACACTTTTGCGCCTCTCTCACTTCTTCCATTTGTGATTTGGATGCTTTGGATAAAATATCTCCCCCTCATCCTAGTGATCTTTATGCAAGGACTTAAGAGTCATTCCTCTGAGGGTACCACCTGCCCCTGTATGAAATTTAAACATACCTTACCATGCTTATGGGCTCCTTCTTTTGAACCTTTTCACTCATGCCCTCTTCTGTTCCTTTACTGTATGGTAGTTATTCTAGCGGTGATCACCTACCTCCCTGAAGCGTGTGAGTGAACTTCAGGCTCTACCCCTTCAAGAACCGTTCCTCCGACTTCATACAAATAGCTTAGTCCTTAGGACAAACCCTACATTTCTCCACAAGGTGGTCTCTTCTTTCCACCTCAACCTAAGTATTAAGCTCCCTGTGTTTTTCCCACATCCAGAGTCAGTGGAGGAAAGGGCTCGTCACACACTTGATGTCAAAAGCAACTTCATGTATTATATTGACCAAACAAAACCTTTCCGTTAAACAGAACTCTTTGTCTCCTTTTCCAAACCACACAAAAGCCATGCTCTCTCTAAAGCAGGAATAGCACGTCGGTTAGATCAATTTATACAAACCTGTAATTCTAAACCGAAACTATTTTTGCCTGTCCCTCCCAGACCCCACTCTATCAGCAAAAAGGAGGTCTCTATGGCTTTTTTTTTTTAGGCAACATCCCTATAGCTGCTGTGCAAAGCAACTAACTGGTTCACTCCATGCCAACAGGCTGCACACTGTTCTAGTCAGTCAGTCAGTCAAAATACTTTTATTCGATTTTAGAAAAATCATAAAAAGACGTTACATACAAAAATTCATAAAACATTTTACGGTTACTCAAATATAATCATGTTAAAAAAGGGATTAAGATACATGGCCAGGGCTTTACAATACAACCTTATAAAAAAACAATTACATGTGTAAAGATAACCACTACAAGGCAGTACAAAAATAGACGGTTTGATCACAGTAAAAGAGAATCATTGTATTCTGTAAATGGATACATGATTAGCTTTAATACGCGCTGCTGCGGCCAAGAAGCTTCCCATGCAGAAAATTGTACGAATGGAGCTCATCAACTGTAAGTATAGCAGTGCAGGTTTAACTTGTCTGAAGCCCGCCTCTTAGGATTGGGGGCAGGTATTTCTTTCGGGGCGCTGAGAACAATGTGCAAAACAGGACAAAGTGCGTGGTATCCTGAATTGAGTGATCGTCACAAGAGCACAAGGCGGCTGACTCTGGCTTAGCCCAGGATGGATAATCTCCCAGTAAGTAAGGGATCAAATTTAGTCTAAATTTTGTCAAGAGGAACCTATGGAAAGGTCTTGTAACTATTATGAGGTAAGGTTCCATGGCAATAGCGCTTTTTGTTAAATAATGAGACCTGACCGAGGGCTTCTGCAGTTCTATTTCCTCTCGGTTTGATCTTGCCAGGGACAAAAACTGCCTCTTGATCAAAAGTACATCCTTGTTTGTTATAGTTTTAGGGGATTCAAAGAGTTCCAATCTTCCTAATTGATGAAATGACCTCCTCAAATAATCCAGCCAAGGAATCTTTTAATAGTGCTCCAGGGACATGACGTCCTCCATGATAGAGTGGTTCACGGTTACCTCTTTGTAGAGCCACGTCTTTAGCCAGTAAATCTGTGGGGCCAGATTTAGCCTATCAGTTATATAGTCTATGCCCACCTCCGAGTGAATGGAATAGGTTGGGGTAGGTGGGGGGACTGACAGTAATGAGCGTAAAAACCTGTTCTCCACTCTCTGGATAGGTTCAATTTCTGGATAGGTTCAATTTGTGCGTAACCCCAAATTGGGATGCCATACATGGCTATTGACAGACATTTCGAGGTGTAAACCTTCAGTAGTTCTAGTCCTCTGCATCATCTTACGCCTAACCACCGCTTAGGAAAGAACTGCTTTACAGTCTATGCACAGCATGTGTAGCTACAGCTACACATGCCACAGACAGAAAAAAGTAACTTACCCTGTAAGCATCTATTTGTGGCATGCAGTGTTGTAAATTCACATGCGTCCCCCCCTCCCCCCTCCCCCCATCACCCCATTAGCCTTTGATTGTTGCAGAGGCCCTTGTATTTTTTTTATTTGTTTCATGGTCTTCTTAATCTGTATTGCTATGCTCCATTCATATCCTCACCCTCTTTAAAATCCTTTACATAAAATGTAAAAGAGCTGCATATTAGATTACGAAATGTCCTTCTCAGTACACATAGAATACAATATTGTCAGAACTGGCTTCCCATTGTTTACAAAAAGTAAGAAGTTCTGCTTTTTCTTGGATAACTGTAGTGTTAGTTCGTGCCATCACAAATGTATTACATACTGTGTTGATTTATACTTTCTCTGGTTTTCCTAATCCTGGTTATAGTGTCTCATCTCCTGCTTAAAATTGTCAAGGTCTGTTTTGTGATTGCAGAATGTTACTCAGAAGCCTGTCATTCTAAGAAAGAGAAGGCAAAGGATAAAGATTGAATCCAACTGGGATCTGTTTTATTACAGGTAAATGTTTTAGTTCCTTGGAAAGGTGACTTTGCTTTCCTGTGTTAGGAGTTGTTAATTTCTTTAAAATAGAGAGGTATACACCATGATTCATGTGTTTTAAAACTATCATCATAGAAACGCATGTCTAAAAATGAAAGTGAAAAATTATTCTGCAAAGAACACTAATAAAGGACCGCATTGTGAAGATCACATGCTTGAACTAAACCTGAGAATTACTTGTACAGCTAAAAGCTTGCCATGACCAACTATGTTACATAACCACATTCAACAATTGTTTATGTTCATTGATTGATGACTAATTACTCTGCATCCAGATGTAGGGATTAACAAATTATTTGACCAGCATGTACAGTAATCACACATGACTCCCTTCTATTTCAGAGCAAAATGGCAAGTGTTGCTGGATACTTTTAAGTGGCTGTTTTCAATTTTGAAAACAGAACATCTAACAAGTTGGCTATCTTGTAGTCATGAGGGTGAAATCTTATACGTTTATGCATCACATAGTGCCCTAGACGTTGTTGCAAGTGGGATTTCATAATTTAAATCCAAATGAGGGGCACCACTAGCATCTTTCAACGTTTGTGTCCTTGACCATAGTTGTGGCTGTCCTTGAGGACCTATTGCTCAGCAGGTCTTGGGCTCTAGAATTGGACTTTCCTTCCCCTCTGTTCTTCCCACATCACAAAAGACACCAGATTCTAATACTTTTACCCAACCAGTTTGCAGTGCAAGTCAAGTTGCTGGTTCCTATGTAAGCAGAGATGCCACCTGTGATTGTCATGAAAAAGTAGAATACCAAGTAGAAATAGAAACTCAAAGTACAATGCCACCTCACTGTTTCCTGTCTGTACCAAGCAGGCACCATCATGGGAGAAAGTCTTTAACTGTCAGACACAAAGAAGTATTCCCTGGATTCACCAGGAGACTGGCACATATTGAACAGTGTCTCATCTGGAATATCTAGTTGATAAAATAGTGAATTAACCACCTATGCAGATTGTGGGAAGCAAGCAAAATACATTTGACAGTAATAATAGATACTTGATGAAGTTCATCTTACATTAGTGCTGTGGACCACCTATAGCCTATAATTCTAGACTAGGTGTCTGATGGTGGTGATAGGATACAGTCACAAGGAGTTCCCGGATCTTTAATGAGCAAACTTATGCTAGTCCAAAATTTGAAAGAACCAACAAATTCTCCAATAGCAAGAGTGGACAAATGTTCCATTTTTTCCAAAGCGAAAGGTTAGCCATACTTCTGTCTCCATTTAATAATAATATTTTACCTGTTTGAAGCCCTTTAAAAACAAACTTCACTTTTCCCATGGTTACCAAAAGGAATAGCCAAAGAATGCAGAGGTTGATTCAGGGAAATAATTGGTATTGTCTCAACCCTTGTCCTTCTCTGCATTTAGGATGTAGAAAACAGTTGGGCTTCTTTGAAATGACCATCAAACACGGCTGAGGTCCTAATGTTCTATTAATCAACTTTCAGTAATTGAGCAGTTCAGTGGCATGGGCCATTTTGGATGTCAAATATAATGTTATGAAGATAAGGCATATGAACTTCTCACCACACAATACATTAACAGGTATATCTGATATGCAGACTATAGAAATCTTCAACAAGTGTCATAAGTACCTTGTTGCGCACATGCTCATTCAGGATACCCAGACCTTAGTGGAATCATCTATCTCTATTTGAATTAGGGATATTGACCTCAATCTTCCCTTGATGTTCTATCTTAGCTCTCAGATAATGAACCCCCAAAATGAAGAAGGTGTCTTCAACTCTGAGCCAAACCAGATTATATGGAAAAGATGACAGGATGTTATTCAGTTCACAGCTAGGGAGAACTCAATTGGTCTTTTTCATGCTGTTTCTCCTAGTGACATACAGTGTTCCGCATGAATGAGCCCTATGCCGGTGTGATTTATTGTATACATCGAGTCTCACGGAATCTACCTACACATACTAAACCAACACATCACTGTAAAGCTTTAAGGTTTTGGTGTCAAAGGGCAGGCTAATTGAATGGAAGTCAGTGGTTCCTTTGATCCCAAGTACAATAATGAATACACTGCATAGCCAAAAGTGCACCAAAGCTCTCGTATCCAGCAACATACTCATTCATTTTCTTCATTAACTGATCTTTGGTTGCCTTCACATGAGCTGCATGAACTCTTTAATAGTGCAAAGCAATCTTTCAGATATTAGAAGTTGTCCAGATTGTCCTATTTTATTAGAGCATCAAAGGTGCCCTAATTACAGACATTTGCCTCTAGATGCCACTGTGAATGTTTTGGGTTAGGTATTACTAACATGCATACTGAATGGTTATCAAACAAACAAACACAGCACAGTTTCCAGGCACATTTTAGCGTTGTCCTCAGAGCTGAAAGCAAAGCGTATTTTTGATAGTATTTCTTTGTTTCTGTGTGGAAGGTTAAATAGAAAAGAACGACCTTTCTTTAGTGTTGGCGGATCTTAAAATGGCCTATCATAGGGTGAAGCGAGACAAATTGCGGGGATCCCTTCAATATATTTACGTGGAGGGTGGTATTATCGATGCAGGGAATATCTTGGGCAAAACACGGATTTGGAAAATACAGCATCCTTTTGATTTTTTTTTTATAAGTGGTGTCAGATATTTTTATACATTTATATTTTTGTTAATCAAAAACACAATTCAGAATGCATTATTTCACTTATGTATACTGATAATGTGCTGATGCTTTGGAAATGGATTCTCTATGATGTGTAAAAGTGAATTTTCCTAATGTTTGTTAGCTAGGCCACAGTTTAGGTATAGTCGCCATCTTGTTCAAGATGGAAGTCACCCTTGTTTTATGTCTTTCCCCTTGCCCACCTCTCTTCTCACAATTTCTGCAGCACACAGTTGGACTGAAGTGTTCTGGTTTAGTTAAACTGTCATCGTTTAAGCTGCTCTTGATGAACTTTTTCTTGCTCAGGCATCAACTTCAACTTTTATCTTAAGGTCCTTCCGTTAGATCACTGTGCCCTGTTCATTTATGTAACACATTATTGTTCAAGTATTTTATTTGTACTTGCATCTCCGGACACCGTTAACATAGCGGGTGCAGAATAATTATTCATGTATTTGGATAGTGCTTAGTTGTTAAAACATTGTGACATTTATTTTTCCTGTACTCTGATTTGCTGATAAAATTATACATTTGCTCACATCATCATGATTTTGCCATTTCAGTTAATTTCATATGTGAAATAATGTGTGCAAACCCTTTGGTGGATGAGCCTGTTCTACTAGAAATGCTGTCCATTACACTCCCGATTTTGTAGCCCACTTGGGACTTGAAATTATTTTTGATTTTGCATTTCTTTGTATAACTTTTCCAAAGATATGTTTTGTAGAATTTTTTCTGTAATGCTTTACTTTTGATTTTTGTAATAAAACCCTTTAACTATTCCTTTGATCTAGAACTCAGTTATTGAGTGGACTTCATTATATTATTAAATTGATTGTATTTAACCCCTCCGCTGAACGTTCCGCGCTGGTGCGGAACGTTCTATTGCGCGGGCGGGGCCGGAACGTTCAGCGGACAGGCGCAGCACTACCCAGGTAGTGCACTCGACGTCCGCTGAACATGCGCCGCAGTGAAGGGGTTAATAAATGCTGATGCCTTGTGGGGGTGCCTTAACACAGTGACACATTGCCTCATCAAATTAAGGTTTAACAGCGTCTCTGACCCAGCAAAAAAAGGCATTATGATTCAGGTAACTTTTTGGGTATCTAAAATTTCTGGGTATCCCACATAGAGTGCTCTCAACATATATGTGTTATGGTAGAAACTAACTTATGCTGATTTAGCCTTTGTAAGGATCCAATCTACTTTTTAGTTGGGGAGGAAACAATATTGGCAGCTTTCTATATTATTGGGACCAATCTTGGCAGCTCCCTATGGGCCTGCAGTATTAAACCTTCTCTACCATTCTCTGATTGTAGGTCTTGACTGTGAAATATGAGTTTAATAATCGAGAATTACATATCTTGGTCAGAAGCCAATTGTACCATTTAGTAGTATCAGTGTATCTTGTATGCTGATGGCTAGTTGTTGAATTGATCCCTAATTAAATGTCTAAATATGGCACTCTTTTAAGGTAAATAAAATAAAGCCTAGTAAAAAGTAGCTGTTTAATATCTGCCAAGCACTATTTGCCAGTCCTGGATTAGTATTATGGACTGATAATGCACTCTAGACAAGGGGTGTTATGAGCTACTTCACCAGTCAAAGTGCAGTTTAGGCACACTTGTGGGGCTGTGAGGTTGAAGACTGCTCTGCCTTGTGCCATGCGGGAGCTGTGAGACACCAGCAGGCATAATGCAGCTCATGATGGCTGGGACGCAGATGGCAAGGAGTCGAGTGAGGGTGAGGTAACATCATCTAAGCTAGACATTCATCACACTATACCAAAAGCCTAAGGTAACTATAAAATATAAAATGCATTGGCAATATTTTGTTCTTGCAGGAAGTAAGCAACACATAAAATGTATGTTGATGGCTGTATGAATGAACATATTAATGTATTATTTTCTTTCCTTTGTTTTTTGGTATTGACGACAAGAAAAAAAATAAAACTGCAGAAAATAAAGAGCCTTTCCTGTTTTTGAGAAGCACTAACCAGAATCCCTCTTTATTGCCATCATGGGGTTAGGATGTGTTTGTATGATGGGGAGGTCAAGCCTGGCTAAGTATAACCACATGAGATTGCATGCACTATACCAGGTTGATGGAAAATAATGCTCCGGTAGAGTTAGTAAGCCAAACTAAAAGATACTTCTCTTAGGTGGAACACCAATCACTCTCTGACTTTTGAAGTTTAGAAAGATAAACTACATTCCCAACAAGAAGAGCACCACGTTCTTCACCCTTTACTCCTAACCCTTGCGTAAGGAAATACCTCTATTTGTATAGTCACCTCCAAGTTTTGGATGGATGCTGCTGGTTTACAACTCTGAGAGTGCACTGAGGCCTGCTAACCAGACCCCCGTGCCTGTGCTGTGACCTTAAATGGTTTGTTTGATTGGCTTATACACCATTGGCATAAGATAACTCACTTGAAGGTTCCTACTATATGGTACTCTGGTACCCAGGGCCCGTAAGTTAGAGGTTCACCCCAGGGAGTGCCTCACTGGTTGTGTCATCCTGCAGACTGGAAGAGTAGTTGTAAACTGCTAATTTGTCTTTGCCATTTAAAGCAATGGAAAAGCGTATCTTCCCTTTTAGCATATGTAAGTCACCCCTAAGGCAGGCTTAATAAGCCCTAGGAGGGTGCTGTATTTTAAACAGTGGAACATGTACCTATATATGTTCCAACATTAAAAACACACACTTGTTGTTTTTAGTGTGGGAAAGTTTGGAAGCCCCATAAATTGTTGAATACAGAGTTACAAGCTGACGCATCTGAAAGAAACATTTTAGTGTTAGATTCCTTACCTTAGAATACCCCCAGGCGTCAGACTGGATCCAGAAAGTTTTGCGCAGCAGTACCCCTGCGCGCCGGTAGGCGTCATCTGCGGCTCCGCGTCCGTCGTCTGCATGTGGTCGCCGGGATGACGTCGTCGGAGTACTTAGACGCCGCCCTCTCGCACTGACGTCAGTTCTTTTTTCCATGCCAGCAAGCGCAGATCGGGAAGAGCAGTACTCCTTAGTCACTTTTTGATTAACTTTTTTCAATCTATTTTAGATCTTCTCGAGCCCCGACTGCCGGGCCTTGACGTCGAAAGCTATGCGGGAGCGTTCCCATTAGCGACTCGAGATCCGGCAGTCGGCCCCGCGCTGCTCGAGGTCCCGGTCCAGGAGGAGGTCGAGGGATCAGTCGCGGGGCCACAGTCATCATAGCTCGGCAAGTCTACGCCACTTGTCGGGTTCGAAGTCCTCCGGTTAGTCGAGGCACAAGAAGTCGAAGAGGCGACATCGCTCGTCTGAGTCCCCCCCTGACGCTCGCGCGACGCGGCCAGGGGTTATGGCGACACCGCCCACGCGGCTCCACCGGAGCCACAAGCACGGCATCCAGCTCCACACCCGCCGGTCCCTGGGCTTAACATGATGCCGGGGGAGATCAGCGCCTTCCTCATGGCCATGAGGTCGCGCTTCCCTCCGGGTCCCGCTGAGGTGCCTTCGGGCCCCGTGGACCCGTCTGGGAGCCCGAGAGGGCCGGCAGCTTTGGCCCCGGTGCCGTCGGCGACTTCGGTCCCGACGCCGCCGGGCTCCTCAGGATCCAGGACTGGATCCGTGTCGACGCCGGTCGACCTTACAACCCCTCCACCGGCGTCGTCACCAAGGGTGTCGCCCCCGGGGCCGTTCCGTGTCGTCCCCGATCCCCGGTCCGGTTCCGGCGTTGGACCGGCGCCTCCCGGCACCGTCTTCGACGCCGATAGGTGAGTCCTTCACCGACGATCCTGCTCCATCCTTTCTTCCTGACTTTCAGGAGATGGAGGACGAGGGGGATTGGGAGGGGTCTGAGGAACCTCTGGCACTGCAGTGCCAGTTGAGTCCGGACTGGACAGACGAACTTGGGGAGGCCAGTGGTCTGGACACATCGCCCGACACTGGTTTTGTCTCTCCTCCTTCCGTGGCTATGAAGGAGGGGGCTGAATGCAGCGTGGTGTTGACCCGGGCAGCCAAGGCCTTGGCTCTTGAGCTCCCGGTCGTGAGGACTAACCTCCTCACTGAGGTACTCAAACCGCAGGCAAGCTCCTCTGAGCCTCTCCTGCCGTTCAACGAGGCCTTCACTGACGTTCTGTTGGGCACCTGGTCCAAGGCCTCCACAGGCCTTCCTGTGGATCGGAACGTGGTCCGACGCCACCACCCCGCTCCTGGCGACCCCAGTTTCTTGTCCGTTCACCCCACCCCTGAGAGCCTGATGATCCAGGCCTCAACTTCCAAGACCGCATTCCCGACCGCCCCTCCGGATCGGGAATCCAAAAGGTACGACTAGTTTGGTAAGAAGCTGTTCTCCTCACTGAATCCGGGGGAGCGGTTTGTCAACACTGCCTGCCTTTTGGGCCGTTACTCCCACTCTTGTTGGGATACGGTTGCGGAAGTGCTGCCTCAGTGCCCGGTGGAGGTCCAGGCAAAGCTAACCCAGGCCCTGGCGGAGGGAAGGGACGCAGCACAATATTCTATTCGGTGTGGGCTGGATACCACGGACTCGCTAGGCAGGGCGATTGCAACGACGGTGGCGGTTCGCCGCCACGCCTGGCTGAGGTCCGCCAACTTTTCGGGCGATGTCCAAGCATCCCTTATGGACATGCCCTTTGATGGCCGTCGCCTTTTTGGAGACAAGGCGGACAGCCCGCTGGAACGTTTTAAGGACTCCAGGGTTACGGCCAAGTCCTAGGGCCTCGGCCAACGCCTTTCGTCTCTTTTGTGGCCAAGGAAAGGGGCGCCCCCTCACGTCCAGCTAGCCACATGCTGCAGAACCCCCCTCTACGCGGTCTTCTGACGTGGTCTACCGCCCTGGCGGTGCTGGGGGACACAGGCAAGTCCAGTCCACACCCGCCCCGCAGCATCTGCCTCAAAATCCTCCTAGTCAGAGTTTTCAGGCCCATTTGATGCCAGTGGGGGGCAGGGTTCGCCATCACCTACTCCACTGGCGCTCCCATCACATCGGACAGGTAGGTGCTGCAAATCGTCCGAATGGGCTACTCCCTCCCCTTCGAGGCGACCCCTCCAGCCAAGCCACCACATTTCCACCGCATGTCGGGGGATCACTTGCAACTTTTGCAGGAGGAAGTTATGGCCCTCTTGGTCAAGGGGGCCGTCGCATGCGTTCCTGGGCCAGAAGTAGGACTTGGTTGCTTATTCCCACTACTTTCTGGTACCCAAGGAGGGCAAAAAGGGCCTATGCCCTATCTTGAATCTAAGGAGTGTCAACAGCTTCCTCCGGAAGCAGAAGTTCAAGATGCTGACTTTGGCTCAGGTCCTAGCTGCCCTGGACCCAGAAGACTGGATGGTAGCGTTGGACTTGCAGGACGCATATTTCCACATCCCCGTCCTGCAGGCCTACCGGCGTTACCTGCGGTTCATGGTAGGCCACGAGCACTTTCAGTTTACTGTGCTCCCCTTCGGCCTTACCAGCGCCCCACCGGTGTTCACGAAAGTGATGGCAGTGGTCGCAGCTCATCTGCGCAGATTAGGGGTTTCAGTCTTCCCCTATCTCGACGACTGGTTGTTGAAGGCGGGCTCGCCCCAAGCAGTCATCTCCCACCTCCAGACTACGGCCGGCCTCCTGCACTTGCTGGGGTTCTCCATCAACGTGCTGAAGTCACACCTGTGCCCCTCGTAGAAGCTCCTTTTCATCGGAGGGCTTCTGGACTCCGCGCAGTTTTGGGTCCCCCCGCCCCCAAACAGCGGGTTCGGGATATTCAGGCTCTGATTCCGGTCTTTCAGCCTTTATCCCGAGTCTCAGTTAGGTTGACGCTGCGGCTCCTGGGGCTGATGGCCTCCTGCATCCTTCTGGTGCATCACGCTCGGTGGCTGATGCAAGCTCTGCAGTGGGACCTGAAGTTTCAGTGGGCACAGCATCAGGGCAACCTGTCCGATTGCGTCCGGATCTCGGAGGGCACTGCGAAACAGTTGCAGTGGTGGCTCAAGAACCGCGATTGGGTCAGTGGCAGGTCTCTCTCCCTTCCCCAACCGGAGCACATAGTAGTGACAGATGCGTCCCTCCTGGGATGGGGAGGCCACATGGGAGAGAGGGAGATCAGAGGCCTCTGGTCTCCGGCGGAGTCCTGGCTCCACATCAACCTTCTGGAGCGGCGGGCGATCTGACTTGCACTGAAAGCATTCCTTCCCTCTGTCCGGGGAAGTGTAGTGCAGGTGTTCACGTACAACACCACCGCCATGTGGTACTGCAACAAACAGGGTGGGGTGGGGTTGTGGACCCTTTGTCAAGAGGCTCTGCACCTCTAGACATGGCTGGAACACCAGGGCGTCACCCTGGTGGTTCAACACATGGCAGGTTCCCTGAACGCCAGGGTGGACGAACTCAGCCGCCGGGGCATGATGGATCACGAATGGCGTCTGAACTTGGACGTGGCGCAAGTCTCTTTCAGCAGTGGGGAGAGCCTTGGTTAGGTCTATTCGCCACCGAAGAGAACGCGCAATGTCATCAGTTCTGTGCGTTGGAATTTGCAAGGCGGCACTCGCTCGGCGACGCTTTTCGTCGCGAGTGGAGTGGCGGTCTGTTGTACGCCTTTCCGCATATACCACTTCTGCCCAGAGTGCTGAAGAAAATCAGGCGCGACCGGACCCAACTCATCCTTGTGGCTCCAGACTGGGCACGAATATACTGGTATCCCGAGCTACTCAGCATGTCAGTCGATCCCCCGATTCGACTGCCTCTTCAGGAGGACCTTCTGTCACAGCAGCAGGAAACGGTCCTCCACCCGAACCTGTCCAGCCTCCACCTCCATGCGTGGAGATTGAGCGCCGGCAGTTGAAGCCATTTGACTTGCCTCCTGAAGTCTGTGATGTGATTCTGGCAGCCAGGCGTTCCTCCGCAAAATCAGTATACGCCTGCAGGTGGAACAAATTTGTGGCATGGTGCACAGCAAAGGCCGTGGATCCTCTCTCTGCCCCCCTTTCAGAGGTTCTCCTCTTCCTTCTTTCTCTTGCCCAGCAGGGCTCTGCTCTGGGCACTCTTAAGGGCTACCTCTCTGCCATTTCTGCCTTCTCGAGGCATCCTGATCAGCCCTCTCTTTTCAAGTCCCCTGTTGTGAATAGATTCTTGAAGGGCATCACGCACATGTTTCCTCCTGTTCCTTTCGTGATGCCTCAGTGGGACTTAAACATTGTTCTAACCATCTGGACAAGGTTGTTTTAAGAACGCGTCCTTCTTTCCTGCCCAAAGTGGTTACGGCCTTTCACATTGGGCAGTCCATCACCTTGCCCACCTTCTTTCCACCTCCGCATCCCTCGAAAGAGGAAGAGAGGCTCCACCGTCTGGACCCCAAACGTGCGCTCTCCTTCTACCTTGATCGCACACGCCAGTTCCGGGTGCATGACAAGCTCTTTATGGTTAGGTGGCCGCTAAGAATGGACGGGCGGTGCATAGACTTACCATCTCTCGGTGGGTCATATTGTGAATCAAGGTCTGTTACTCCTTGGCTAAAAAGGTGTCCCCTGTTGGGCTGAGGGACCATTCCACTCAGGCCACGGCAGCTACTACTGCCCTCGGTCGGGGAGTCCCCTTGCAGGACATCTGTCAGGCAGCTACGTGGGCCTCGCTGCACACGTTTGCTAGACACTACTGCCTGGACAGCCAAGTCTGGAGAGATGGCTTTTTCGGCCGTTCCGTTCTCCCGGACTTTCTGGTGTGATCTTGGTCAGCAGACCCACCACCGTGAGAGTTTGCGCTCTACATCAGCTGGACCCTCCGCAGCATTAACTGGCGCCCCCTCCAGCTCCATTCTCAACTACACCTCACACCGCTGTCTAAACTGGTGCATTGATGTTGACTCCCTTGCCACTAGATGATGAGGACCCAATTGTCCTTTCTGACGTAGACTTTGCGCCCTTTCGACCTTGATCAAAGTTGCGCCCCTGCTGCCATTGAGGCTTCATTTTCTCCACTTGATCAGCCACCACAAAAACAAACTCTATGATGCAGGTGATGAGATTAGCCAAATCTGAAAGAGACCCATAAGTGATGGATTCCTGCCTTAGAATATCCCCAGGCGTGAGACAGGTTCCGGAAAGTTTTTTCGTCAGCAGTACCCCTGCACGTCGGTAGGCGTCGTTGTTCTGCTCGGCGTACGTCGCCGGCGTCTTAGTCACCGAGATGATGTTGCTGGAGCTACTTAGACATGCCCACGCACGCTGACGTCAGTTCTTTCTTTTTCTGCGCCAGCAAGCGCAGATCCTGACAGAGCGGTTCCCCCAGTCATTTTTTGACTGAGTTTTTTTTGGGACATTTTGTCTCTGTTTTTAAGTATATATCAATCTACAGGGAAGCCCGGTTTTAAGTCGTGTGCGGCCTGTCCCAGAACGATGTCTGTGACGGACCCGCACTTCGAGTGTCTCTACTGCCTGGGGCGCGACTATGAATCTGAGTCATGCCCCCACTGCGGGCCTGGCTCCGAAAACTTTGCGGGAGCGGTGCCGAAAGATGGCTGGAGGCCCGGGAGTCGGTTCTGCGCCATTCAAGGTCCCGGTCCCTAGGGAGGTCGAGGGACAGCCCGCGGAGCCATCACCATCATTAGAAATCTTCACACTCTGAGTCAGGTAAGGCGAAGCACTAGAAGGCGAAGAAGCGTCGTCGCTCTGCGCCTTTCCCTAGCCAGTCGTGTGACGCGGCTAAGGATGCAGGTGGCGCCGTCCCTGCGGCTCCGGTGGAGCCTACGCAGTTGTCGATGGCCTACCCTCCCGTTCGGGTCCATCGGCGACTCCTGCCCAGCTGCAGGAGTTCTGGTCAGCCATGGCATTGTCTTCGGACCGTCCGGCCCTGCCGATGCGCCTTCGGGCCTCGCGGGGCCGGCCGGGGGTGCTCGTTCTTTGCCGGCTCCAGCCCGACTCTGGCGTCGCCACCGAGGGACCCCCGTGGATCCAGGCCTGGATCCCAGTCTATGCCAGTTGGCCCTGTACGACCTCCACCGGCATCAACCTCGCTGGCGCCAGCCACGGACCCGGCCGGCGCCGTCCCAGGCTCCCTCCCTGGCGTGGGACCGGTGCCGGAAGTGTCGACCGACATCGATTCAGACGCCGTTTGGGAATTTCTTTCCCTTTGTCCACCCACCTCCATGTGTTCCACAGGCTATGGAGGACGGGGGACAGGGAGGGGTCTCAAGACTCTCTTGCAGCCCAATGCGAGTTAGACTCTGACTGGGATGAGGATCTGGGGGGATTCAGGTGACCAGGATTATGCTGGTGCACTGTCTCCTTCTACCGTGACTACGGAGGAGGGTGGATCATATTCTATGGTGTTGCGTAGCGCAGCCAAGGCTTTCCACCTCGAGCTCCCTACTGTGGCCATCAGGACTAACCTCCTGACAGGTGATTCGGCCAGCTTCTGCTTCTACAGAGCCGCTGCTGCTTTTACAGAGCTGCTGCTGCCCCTATAACAATGCACACTCAGACCTTCTTTTGGGCACCTGGTCCAGGCCCAACACAGGGGCTCCTGTAGAAGAGAATGTGGCCCAACGCCATCGCCCGTCCCTGGGTAACCCCGTTTTCCTCTCCCAACACCCTACCCCTAAGAGCTTGGTTGTCCGCACCTCTGTGTCCCAAGGGCATTCCCTTCCGCACCTCTGGAGAGGGAATCCAAGAAACTGGAGCAGTTTGGGAAGATTTTTTCTTCTGCTAGTTCCAGCCTGCACTCTGTGAACACTGCATGTCTTTTGGGCTGTTATTCCTGTGAGAAGTTGGCCTGGTATATGATGTTCACTATTCTAGTGAACACCTTGCACCAGTCCAAACAACCCTTATGGTGATGGTTGTAAGTCAACCTTATAGACCAGCTATCCTAGTGGTAGCGTGGACAGAACAGTCTTAGGCTAAAAGACTCTAGAGGGCGTGTAAAGCCAGCTGTTTTACCATATGCAACCCCTTGAATACCAAATGAAAGGACACCACACAGGATATATATAAAATATATATGTATTTATTCACTAACACACTCCTCTGAACTCTTTATGAGATCCGAGGCAAAAGAGCACATAACAAGTTACTTAATCAGGATACGTTAAGTTGCACAATTTACAGTTAGGCCCTAGGGGCAAAGCAAACCATAGATTAAGAAAGTGGTATAAGTACCACGTCATGAGAAAAGGAAAGGCCTAGGGCCTAGGGAATCGCTGGGGCTACACTATCTTAACCTTAGGTTAGAAGTAGGAGGCCCACAGGCGACGCGTGCAGTGTCTTTACACACACGCGAGAGTCAATGTAAAGTCAATGGGAACTTAGAAGTTAGATAAAGAAGGATTTAGGACACTTCCGGTCTAGCTAGGAGGAAACAACTAAAAACCTAGACACTTGGATAGTCAATACCCTTGGGAGCACCGAAGTACTCGCGTTACCTCACCCACAGGAAGCGGAGGCATAGGTGTGAAGATGTGTCGTGTTTCGCCGTTGAAGTCTATGGAGCCTGTGAAGAAAGATGCTGCAGGCGACCAGGAGGAAGATGTCCGGGTGGATCGAGGATGAAGAGGACCTGAAAGCAGAGGGGACAGAGTCTGGGTCACTAGCCAGTGACCGGGTGGAACCAGGAAGGAACCAGACGACGTCTAGGAGCAATCAGGTGCTGTCTTGAAGCTTGTCTCTTCAGCCACGTGGACCAGGAGGCGTCGAGGACGACCAGGTGCTGGAGGCGAGCTGTCCCACGAAGGTTCTCGCAGATGGAGGGGTCGACTGCCGGATTTGGGTCAACAAGCCTTGGCAAAGGGAGGCAAGGGCCAGTCTGGAGCAACGAGACCAGCGAGTTGGTTCAAAAGGATTGTCGTCACAGAGGCTACTAGCCAACGGGCCTGCAACCGGACAACACGTCGAGCAGAACACAAGCAGAAGAGCCCCACGCAGAACTCGTGGAGTGTGGAGGGCTGATCTTCGGTGCAGGTGGAGCTCGGATTCGGGGTTTCTCAGTCCCCAGTGCACAGCTTCGAGGATGCCTCAGGAGTTGCACAGTTAGCAAGTTGCAGGCTTTTCAAGATGTCCGGTCCCATGTGTCTCGTCGCCTCCACGGATCTCAGCTATGCTGCAGACGTGAAGAGAGGGTCAGAGAGGTCTGGAAGTCTGGGTCTTGTCAGGCACTGTGCTCGGGTCCCGTCGGGAGCGTCAACCAAGCAATCCGTTGATTTGCTGGATGGTGCCTGGTTGCCCAGGGTGGTCACTCCTTGGCCACCAGGGAGATTCTTCAGTCTTTAGCTTCAGCAGAACGTCGAAGGTCCAGAGTTTCGTGTCAAGTTTCGATTCCAGGATTAATCTAAAGTCCTAGGACTCAGCTCCTACCTTTATACAACTAAAAGGGGCTGGATTACTTTCTAGGTCCCTCCTATGGGTGGGACCAGGAAGGGGGGTGGTAACACCCCCTTTCCTTTGTCCAGTTTCGCGACAGAGCTGGGGCTGGAGTGCCCCAGCAACCGGTTTGAACCGGGGTATGCATGGAGTATCTAGTGTGCCCCAGGCAGTGTCTCAATCTATTCAGCCCTCCCTGTCCCAATACACAAAGTCCTGTCTGGGGTGGTGCTCGTACCTCTCCAGGCAGGAAACCTATTGTCCAAACCTATGTGACTGGAAGGACTCCCAGCAGCAGGAGGTCAGACTTGTGTCTGTGGCAGCAGCGTCCATTTTGTGACGCTGGGGCTCTGGTTAACTTTAACCGGGATAGTCCGCAACAACATGTCTTCTCCCTCTAGAAGGGTGGAATGCTACCCCCGTCGCCAGAATTGGCGAGGGGGTAGTATTCCAAAGCGTATGACACCTTACACGACATGTTAAGATAAAGCCAAACCAAAGTTAGCATCTAACCGCGAGGTTCATAATGCACTTAAGAGTATATGGTATGGCAATATCATAGAACAGCTATAAGGACATGGTTCCGAAAGCTGCAGACAGGCTCAGCTCATGCTAGAACACCATCTCACACATAACCAAGCACTCTGCCTCCAGGATTGTTAAGGCCTGCCATAGGAGTGACTTATAGGTTACTGTGTGTCTATATATAAGGGTAGAGAAAGGAATACTATACCTAAGCAAGGGTGATTACACGACCTTGCCCCAGCTGAGTGATCAGTCAGTTGTGTCAGTTTGAGTGGCCAGCCAGGGGTGGCATAATACATGCTGCAGCCCCTGGTAGGTCTTGGTTACACCTATGCCCTGAGTACCTAAGGTACACTTCTACAGGGGCGACAAGGTGAACCAAGACGCAGCCAGGTTCACCATCCGTTGTTGTCTTGACACTGCTGACTTGCTGGGCATGATGATTTCAACAACAGTGGCGCTAAGCCGTCACTTCTGGCTGAGGACTACTGGCTTTTCTGGGGATGTCCAGAACACGTGATGGTCATGCCCTTTGATGGCACTCGCCTGTTCTGCGATAAAGCAGATCGCGCGTTGGAACTTTTTAAGGACTCGCAGGCTACGACCAAGTCCATAGGCCTTTCGTTCGCACGCACTCCTTCTGCTTCTGGTTTTTGCTCCTTGCGTGGCCAAGGAAGGGGCCCCCAAGCACTTTCGTTTCAGAGCCACAGGCCTGCGCAGCAACAGCCTCAGCGCAGCCGCGGACATGGGACCCGCAGAGGCGGGTCACGGGGCCAGTGTGGGGGTCAGTCCACCTCCCCCCCCCCCCTACAGCCACTTCCTCAAAACTTTCCTAGTCCGGTGATTCAGGCCCACCAGACGCCAGTGGGTGGCAGGATTCACCATCACCTCCACCACTGGCGCACCATCACATCGGACAAGTGGGTTCTGCAACTTGTCCAAAGTGGCTACTCCCTCCCCTTCGAGACTACCCCTCCATCCATGCCACCACAGTACCACCGCATGTCGGGGGATCACTTGACACTTCTCCAGCAGGAAGTTACGGCCCTCTTGGCCAAGGGGCTATAGAGCGCGTTCCGACGGCAGAAGTAGGTTGTGGTTGTTACTCCCACTACTTCTTGGTTCCAAAGAAGGACAAAGACCTACGTCCTATCTTGGACCTTCAGGATGTCCGTCGCTTCCTCACGAAAGGAGAAGTTCAAGATGCTCACACTTGCTCAGGTCTTGTCTGCCTTCGACCTGCAAGACTGGTTGGTAGCATTGGACCTGCAGGACGCTTATGTTCATACCCCCGTCCTGTCGGCCACCGGCGTTACCTGCGAATCATGGTAGGGCAGGAGCATTTTCAGTTCACCGTGCTCCCCATCGGCCTTACAAGCGCCCCTGTGGTTTTCACAAAAGTGATGGCGGTGGTCGCAGCTCATCTTCGCAGATCAGGGGTTTCAGTCTTCCCCGATCTCGATGACTGGCTGTTAAAGGCATGCTCGCCCCAGGCAGTCGTCTCCCACCTCCAGACTATGGCCGACCTCCTGCATTTGCTGTGGTTCTCCATCAACGTGCCGAAGTCGCACCTGATTCCCTCTCAGAAGCTCCTCTTCATCGGAGCGGTTCTGGACACGGCGCAGTTTCGGGTCTATCCTCCCGAACAGCGAGTTCGGGACAATTGGGCTATGATTCCGATCTTTCAGCCCTTGTCCCGGGTTTCGGTCAGGACGACCTTGAGGCTGCTGGGCCTCATGGCCTCCTGAATCCTGCTCACCAACCATGCCAGATGGCCTATGCAGGCTCTACAGTGGGGCCTGAAGTTCCAGTGGGCACAGCATCATGGGAGCCTGTCCGACTACGTCCAGATCTCGGAGGGCACTGTACAACAATTGCAGTGGTGACTAACGAATCAGCATTGGGTCAGCCGCAATTCCCTCTCCCTTCCCCAACCGGAGCACACAGTGGTGACGGATGCGTCTTTCCTGGGATGGGGCGCCCACATGGGAGAGGGAGAGAACAGAGGCCTCTGGTCTCCAGCGGAGTCCAGCCTCCATATCAACCTTCTGGAGCTTCGGGTGATCCTTCTTGCACTGAAGGTATTCCTTCCCTCTGTCAAGGGGAAGGTGGTGCATGTGTTCACAGATAACACCACCGCCATGTGGTGTTGCAACAAACAAGGTGGGGTGGGGTCGTGGACCTTATGTCAGGAGGCTCTGCGCCTCTGGACATGACTGGAACGTCAAGGCATATCTGATAGAGACTACTAGCCACAGATTCCTTCACATAGAATTATCCCCAGGCGTGAGACTGGATCCGGAACTGTTTGCCACAGCATCCCTGTGCGCCAGGGGCGGAACAGCACCATGTGACTCCGCCCAGGCGTTGTCCGTGCACGTGACGTCAGCGAGATCACATAAGCCCCACCCCGGCGCGCCTACTTCAGTTTTTTCTTTTTCCGCGTGCAACGCGGATTCGGTCTTTGCTACGGGCCTGTTTGGGGCCCTTTTTTCTTCATCATTGTCTCTTTTTTTGGTGGAACAGTGTGCGAATGCCTTCGGGCTTCAGACTTGCACGTCGTGTGGGGGTCTTATGTCGGCGAGGGACCCTCACCTCATTTGTATGTGATGTTTAGGGGAGGATCACGGTACTACTGATTGTGAGGCGTGCCAACAGTTGAAGCCGAAGTCGCGGCGGGAGTCCCGGATGAAACTACTCTCGGCGCGTCCATCCAGGTTAGCTTCCTCCCTTCGGTCAGCCTTGGCAGACAGCTTCAGATACGGCTGTGGTCGTCGTCCTCGCCTGTGTGCCTGGCGCGGAAAGTCGCGTACAGAACTGACATCACCGCGCGTGGGTGTGTCTAAGTAGCTCCAGCGAGATCATCTCGGCAAGTACGACGCCAGCAACGTACGCGGAGCCGTAGGACAACTGACGTGCAGGGGTACTGCTGACGAAAAAAAATTCCGGATCCAGTCCGATGCCTGGGGATATTCTAAGGTAAGGAATCTATCACTAACTAATGTCTCTTACAGATATATCGTTACACAAGTAAGTAACTTATGCATAAGTCACAGCGAGAATTGGTATGATGACCTGCACGAGGCTAGTGGCCTTGATACCTTCCCAGCACTTGGTTTCCTCTCACCCTTTGTCCCTGCACTGAGGAATGTACTTCCTGCAATATAGATTCTTCAGCCTAGAAGGACATCTACTGATTCTCTCTAACCAGTTAACTAGTCCTTTATGGATACTTTATTATGGGCAAGGGCTAAACCTTGCTCTGGCCCCACGGTCATCGACCAAATTGCATGACTGCATTACCCTGCCCTAGGCAACCCTGCATATTTATCTCAGCACCCTAATCTGAAAGGTTGGTGCTGTAGGAGTCTGCAAGCATGTCTAATCCCAACACATTCCCGATGATGACTCCTGATAGGAAGTCAAATTGGATGGAGATGTTCAGGAACAGCATGGTACTCGGTTCCCTGAATTACTGCTGCATGTTGGGGCGCTGTTGTTATGCCCTTTGGGACTCAGAGTCACAAGTGCTCCCAAGTGGTATTGACAATCTGACTAGTCCTTGCCCATGCCATACAGGACAGTTGCAACGCATCCAAGTTCACAATTCGCTGTGGCTTGGACACCGCCGATTCCATCAGCACCAGTTTTGCCTTTCATCCCCACACTTGGTTACAAACCATCGCTCTGAGTAACTATTGGCTGTTTGTAGTTTCACTCCTACCTTTTGTTCTATTTTGACTACTAGGCCCTGGTATAATGATTCTGAAATGCCCTGTTCCGTGCTAATCAGGACTCAGTGCATGTCCGCTGACCTATAAAAAGTTACATATTTAATTCGCTCATCAACAATTGGCATACCTAGACTTAATTGTACGTCCCTAGTATATGGTATTGGGGGTACCTAGGACCTGTAAAGTACTCTCTCTAATGGGCTGCAGCACTAGTTGTGCCACCCTGAGTGTGACAAGAAGAAAGCGTAACTCCCAGCTTGCCATTTCTGTCTGGCAGAGCAGTTTTAAACTGCCAGCTAATTTTTGCATTTTCAACCAATGGGAAAGCCCAAGCCTCCCTTTTTAATATTTGCAAGTCACACCTTTAGCAGGCCTTCTGAGCCTTAAAGGCAAGGTGCATTGTGTTAAAAGGTTGGGCCCATAGTTTCATGCTTTTCAGATCCTAACAGTGAAAACCAGCATTGTTGTTTTGTCATTTCTGCTGCTACAGAGCTGGTAGCCCCATTGGCGAGTGTCGAGTTGCACGCTAGCATCTCATCCCTGCTAACTTCTAAATGGGACTTCCAAAGTTGGTACTTCAAAGAATTGGTAGACTAAATCAGATGTAATGGTTACATTGAATTTAATGTCACTGATTGGCAAAGTGCAGCTTTAGTAAGTTGCCACTTTGTTGCCCAAGGTTTCCAGTACTCGTTTATGGTTGTGAACTCCGGACCGCCTTCTGGCCTCCTAGGGAGGAGTGTAAACAATTACCAGGAAAGCCTGCAAAGGATCTGTAGGGAGAAGAGATGTTCTCTCCTTCTGATAGAAAAAAGCCACTCTGGTTGTGAACCCAGAAATGCGAGCTTCAAAGGGAAGTCGCCTTAATGAGCAATTAGCAAGCACACATGTCGAGGAGCTGCTTCTTTGTTTAGGCAGACAGCCGTGTTTCAGGGACAGAGAGGAAAAACCCTAGTCTAAACACTTTTTTTAATGAGTGTGTGGTTCATCATTAGCTTGTGCCACCTAATGCTCAAGTCCTGGATGATATACTATATTTTTCTGGTTATGATTTGCTTAAACAGACAGAAAATGTAATTGATTTGCTATGCTACCTGCAACTCAGTTTTTAAGTATACATTACAAGTAATGTGCCATAGTCTTGTTTGCGATAAAAAACTAGACCTTAATAGAAATAACATTTATTTTCTGGCCTCAGACAGGGCATGCTCCGTGTCTTTCGAGAACATTAGTTTTCTAACAATCAGCTTTGAAACTGCCCATTGCTTACCATTGGCTGGCTTTATTGTCGAGCTCCTTTGTTAGCTTCTTCATTGGTTAGCTGCCATAGGCTTCTTTCCTCTTTGCGTGTGTGTACCTCCCCTGAAGCATAGACACAGTACCTATATCCTTCCACTGCTCATGTTTTAGGTGCTACTTTTCTCTTAGAATTTAATCAGTCTGAGAGTACATATGTTTAAGCTGTTTCCCTCATATACTTCTCACCCACTTCCTGTGTTCGTCTCATTCGCCGGCCCTACACTCTACATCTGCTTTCACTCTGCACCTCCCTTTCACAATCTGCGGTCTGTTTGCTCAGCACAGCATCTCCACCCATTCTGTTGACTGTCTGCTTTCCCCAGATCCTCCCTCCAAAACTGTGTTGTCCATCTGTTTGTCCCCCAACCTGTCTTGCCTCCCTCCATCTCTGCTGTACAACATGGCTAAAACCATTATTAAAGTCAATACCTCTTGTAAGAGAGACATATTCTCTTTGCCAATGATTTTTCATTTCTTGATATTCAGGAGTGGATGTACTTGGCAGCACTACTGCCAAGTACATCCACTCCTGGTTTAGAAAATATCTTATGAAATTAAAAGGATGATGAAGATATTTCACACAGTAAATATGATTGCAGAATGCCTTTTGCGCTGGAAAGGACCATGCACTATGATGGGAGTCCTGGTTCATACCACCAAGCCGGTTCTATGATGAGACAGGATCACTGAGGCACCACAGCATTTAAAGCGATGAGACCGACCCACCAATCCATAATGAGTCAGTGGGTACGGTATACTTAGTGGTGTGACAGCAAGCTGCAGGAAGTTAGAGCAGTTTCTGGGATCAACTTATGACCTAGTGACCCAACACATTGCTCACCCTGCCATGCACTGTGTTCGGGGCAACTGTATAATTTCAAATGTCATAATTCTTATGACTGCTGGGATTTCACATCCTTCAAGTTGTATAATATGCAGGGATATAACCAGTGCATGGAGAAACTTCGACTTCTAGTTTATGTAGTGTAGCGATTGATGTGAGAAGCATGTGCACAGAGGTGCACAATGTATAGTAAACTGAAGATGTTGCATACATGTAATATTTAACTAGTGGTGCGTAAATTAAAAATGTAAGTTATAACTTTATTATTTCTCATGTTTATATAATTTAATATGGGTTTGTATATAAAGAGTTAATAAAGTTTTCCTAACTATTACATAGCTGTAACCTTTGCTTTATTCATTAAATGTAAGTGTTTTTCTATTTTTTAATAAAAATGCTTTTCAAATCGGTGTTCAGTGTCATTTAATTGAGTGTTAAGTGCAGTTTAGTAGAGTATTGTAAAGGACAGTGTCGTAAAGTGTAGTGTTATGGTGGAGTTGGATACTGTGGAGTTGCGTTGTGTATATTAGAGTAAAGTGATATATAGCAGATCGTTGTGTTGTATAGTGGAGTGGAGTAGTATAGAGTGTAGTGGTGTGTTGTACAGTGGAGTATCGTTAACTATTGGAGTGAAGTCAAGCGTCAAGGAGTAGAGTGTTGTAGAACGGCATAGAGTGGAGTAGAGCTTTATGCAGTGTAGGGGCACAGAGTGTAGTAGAGTGTTAAGTAATACAATTTTATAGAGGACAGTGTATGTGTTGTACATTGCATCGGTGTATATTGGAGTGTTGTACAGTGGGCTAAACTGTTGTACAGTGTAGTCAATGGACTAGAATACGGTGGGGTGCCATAAGGTAGAATAGCGTAGAGTGGGGTGGCATACAGTGGAATAGCAGTGATTGGAGTGGTGTAAACTACACTGCCGTAGAGTAGAATAGTATACAGTGGAATAGCATAGAGTAGACTGGCGTAGAGTAGTGTACATTGGAGTGTTGTAGACTGGAGTGGGGTAAAGTGGATTTGCATACTTGAGAATGACATGGAGTAGAGTGGGATAGATTGGAATAGCTTACAGTAGACTACCATACACTGAAATAGGGTACAGTAGAGTGGCATAGATTGGAGTAGCATACCGTGGAGTAGCATAGAGTGCCGTGGCTTACAGTGGAATAGCCTACTGTGGAGTGGGGTAGAGTGGCGTTGCATAGAGTTGAATATAGTTGAGTGGTGTAGAGTGTAGTTGTGTACAGTTGAGTATTGTACAGTGGAGTGGTGTAAAGTGGATTGGCGTACAGGAGTGGCTTAGAGTACAGTGCAATGTTGTAGAATGGAGTGCAGTGGTATACTGTAGAATAACTTGGAGTGGCATAGGATGGAATGTGGTATCGGGTTATAGTGTACAGTAGTATAGCGTAGATTGAAGCGGCGTACAGTGGAGTGAGGTGCAATGCAATGCAGTGCGGTAGAATAGCGTGGAGTGGCGTACAGTGTAGTAGCATACAATGGAGTGTGGTACAATGTAATAGTGTACAGTGGAGTAGTGTAGAGTGCAGTGGCATACAGTGGAGTGAGGGACAGTGTGGTGCTATACAGTAGAATAGCATAAAGTGGCGTGCCGTAGAGTGGAGTGTGTAGGAGAGGCATTGGGTGGGGGTACCGTACAGGGGAGTAGCATACAGGGGATTAGGGTAGAGTAGCCTAGAATGGAGTGTTTATATTGTATATTGAAGTGGGTACACTGGAGTGGCGTACAATGGAATAGCATGCAGTGGAGTGACATAAAGAACAATAGCATGCAGTGAAGTGTAGTGTCGTATAATGGAGTGTGGTTCAGTGTAATAGTGTACAGCGGAGAAACTTAGGGTGCTGTAGAGTGGAGCGGCATATACTGATTGAGGTACAAAGTAGTGCTGTACAGTAGAATGGTGTTGCATACAAAGGAATAGTATACAATGGAGTGGCGTAGAGGGGAGTGGCATAGAGTGGATTGTCATCCAGTGGAATAGCATAGATTGGAGTGGTATACACTACATTGTCAGAGAGTGGAATAGCATATAGTGGAGTAGCATACACTGGAGTGGAGTACCGTTGAGTAGAGTAGAGTTGCATACAGTGGACTATAATAGAGTAGACTGGTCTGGGGTGGAGTAGCGTGCAAAGGAATAGTATACAGTGGATTGGCATAGGGTAGAGTGGCATAGCATAAAGTAGTGTTGTACAGTGGTGTTGCGTACAGCGGAATAATGTAGAGTTGATTGGCGTACAGTGGAGTGGCATAGACTGGAGTGTCATTCAGTGTAGCAGCATATAGTGAAATAGTGTAGAGTGGAGTGGTGTTGAATGGATTGGCTTAAGACTGAAATAGCATATGGTGGAGTGGCACAAAGGGTAGTTGTGTTGAGTGGAGTGAGGTAGAGTGAAGTGACATATACAGTTGAATAGCGTAGAGTGCAGTGACGTATAGATGAGTAGCATACAGTGTAATGGCATGCACCAGAGTAGAGTGGAGAGCCATACATTGGAGTGACGCCTAGTACAGTGTATTGTTGTACAGTGGAATAGCATAGAGTGAAATATTGTAAAGTAGGGTACAATGTGGAGGGTAGACTGTAGTGGCATACAGTTTAATAGGGTACTGTGCAGCAGCATATAGTCTGTTGTGGAGTTGTGTAGAGTGGACTATCGTAGAATGGAGTTGCATTCAGTGGAGTGGTGTAGAGTGGAATAACATTGAGTTTAATGGTGTAGTGTTGTAGGGTGTTGTGACGTAGTGTAGCATACAGTGTAGTGACTTAGAATGGAGTCGTGTGGTGTAGAATGGAGTAGTGTACAGTGTAATCGCATACAGTGGGTCGTTGTGGAGTGGCATACACTGCAGTAGTGTATAGTGTTTTGATTTGGGGGAGTTCTGCCTTCTTGTTTCTATCCGCAACTGGTGGAACGTTAATGTGTGTACTGTTGTTTAGTATAAGAGGGCTGCTGGTTGAAGGGCAACTTCCGGTTATGTTCCCACCATTGCTTTTGGGAGATTAGTGAGATTGAGCTTGTCTCAGGGTTTTCTCTCTCTTCTTGTATGTGATGTTTTCTGCTGAATTCTCGTTACTTATAGATGTTCTGGTAATACTTTTGACTGTTGCGACCAAATCTGATAGGACTTCCAGGAGTCAACTCAATGTTTGAGGTATGTGAGCTGTAGATCACATGCTGTGCATAGCCCGCCATCTAGTGTTGGGTCCAGATGTTTGCACTTTGTTTTTGTTGGAAGAAGTCTTTTCCGGTCACGAGGTAGGTGACTCCTCCTTTTGGTGATAGTCGCATGGGCATCGACTCCATTGTTAGATTGTTTTTTTTCCGCCATCTGGTTCAAACCAAGAATCTTCGATCGGAAAACTCGTGGAATGAATAAAGAATGAATGAATAGGACTTTTTTAAAGCGCATGGCTACCAAAGGCCTCCCAGTGCTACAAGACACACCTAAACCAGAAACAGAATTATCCAAACAAAAAAGTTTAAAGAAGTTTTCGGAAGCGAAGATGGTTGGCCTCTAGGCGAATAGATTCTGGCAATTCCTTCCACCTTTGAGCAGAGATGACGGAAAAAAGACGACCCCCAGTCCGGGCTCGCTTAAATCTCGGGACAGCAGCGAGATGTCTCAACTCCGAGCGGAGGGATCTTCTCGGGATATATAGAGAAACAATGGATTGGAGAATCGGTGGCAGTTTAGACGCTAGAGATTTGTTGACAATGCATAAGGCTTTAAATTGAACTCTTTTGTCCACGGGCAGCCAATGCAATGCTCTCATGTATGGCTTGGCAGATTCTCTGTTCTGAGCATGCATCAGAAGTTGTGCCGCACAATATTGGACCGTTTGGAGTTTTTTTATGGTAAGGCATGAGGAGCCCAGGTACAACACGTTGGCATGATCAAGCCTTGATAAAATCAAAGCTTGAACTAAGAGTTTCCTGGCATTAAAAGGCAGGAGAGGTAGAATCTTCCTGATCTTCTTAAGAATGCCATAGCATGAGCCAGCAACTTTGGATGCCTGAATCTTAAAGCTCAAATTATGGTCAAGCCATACTCCCAGACTTTTTACTTGGTCTTTGGGGGCAGGCATATCTCCCATACATTTCGGCCATAGGGCGTCATTCACCAAACCAATAGTCTTTCCCAAAAACATCAACTCAGTTTTAGCCGAATTCAGTTTCAGGAAAGAAGAGTCCATCCAAGCCGAAACTTTCTCAAGGCAGTTTGCCAGGATGGACTTATCGTTGTTCATCAGATTGAGAGACACAATAAGCGGAGTATCGTCAGCGTATGTGTGACGTGTGGAAGAGGGGGGGGGTTACTTGAAGAAGGCGGCACGGGTCCACTGCTGTGCTTAAACGGTACTTCTTTATTTCAGGAGTACAACAGTTATGAGAAACATTTGAAAGAAAGCGGTTTCACGGGTCTTGAGGTCTGATGAGGGAGTCCTTCTAGGTATGTCTCTTGATATAGTCGTTACCACCTTGCATTCAGGGGTCCATATGAGTGCTCCCGTGAAGACATAAAAAAAAGAAAAGAACAAAACCCAGGGTTACGATTGTCTCCTGTATTCTAAGTCTGACAGAGGGGGGCGGGGAGTGAGGGATCACCAGGGACTTTCACCAGTATAGCAATAGGCTTCGAGGCGAGTGCTCGGGGTCGACCGCCAGTGTAGAGGTAAAACAGCCACACCCCCGTCCCGTGACCTCCCTCAACCACCCCTACCCGCTCCCTCCCCTTGAAAAGACGAGACCCCTGAGCCGGTCCGGTACCTTGTGTAGCCACACTTCTCCTGAAGTGCGGCGGGGCGACTCGTATCCTCGGTGGCCTCCTGGCGTTCCGGATTCCGTCGGTGGAGCGTCTCTCGAGTCTTCGTCCTCGTTACCCCTGGGCAGCTCGACTGGAACGCTGGTTGACTCCTCTCCCACTCTCGATCCGGCCTCCAAAGACATGCCACCGCCTTCCGGGTAGACCGCTATAATCTCCTCCCTCGTTTCCGATTGGTTGAGGAACGATGACGTCACCGTCGAGTCTCCGAGTTCCGAGAAAGCCCATGCAGCATTAAAGGGGCCGTAGGAATCCTGTGCGCAGGACGGAAAGTGACATTGTGAGAAGTTGGCCTGATATATGATGCTCACTAGTTCTAGTAATCACCTTGTATCAGTCCAAACAACCCTTATGGTGATTGGTTGTAAGTCAACCTTATAGACCAGCTATCCTAATGGTAGCATGGACAAAGCAGTCTTAGGCTAAACTCTTTTGGCATGTGAAGTCAGCTGTTTTACCACAATATAACCCCTTGAATACCAGATGAAAGGACACCACACAGGTTGTTATGAAAATAAACAGTATATTTATTAATAACAAACACCTCTGAACTCTTTATGAGGTCAGAGGGCTAAGCACATGACAATCTCTTAGGAAAAATACGAGAAGTTGCACAAAATTACAATGGTGCCCTAGGGGCACGACAAACTATATACTAAGTAAGTGGAATGTGAGAGTCGATAGAAGAAATGGAGCTGTCCAGAGGCTGGAGGTTCGCTAGGACTACGCTATCTTCACCTTAGGTAAGTAATAGGAGGCCCACGGGACGCGTGTGCAGAGTGTGAACTCACACGCGAGATGCGTAACAACGTCTATGGATAGTACAGTTCAAGTAAAAGGTGAGTACGGACAATCCTTACTAGATAGGGCTAAAATGACTGTGGAACTGGACACTAGGACAGTTAAACTACCCTTGAGCACCGAAATGCTCTTTTTACCTCACCCACGGGCTGCGGGTGCATAGGTGTCAAAGTGTGCGACCAGGAGGAAGATGTCCGGGGCGATCCAAGGGTGGATCGGTGAAGAAGAGGACCTGAAAGCAGAGGGGACAATGTTCAAAGTCACTAGCCAGTGACTGGAGTGGAACCAGGAAGGAACCAGATGTCATTGTCGCGATCAGGTGAAGAGTGGACGCTTGTCTCTGCAGCCACGTGGACCAGGAGGTGTCTTCGACAACCAGGATGGAGGCACGAGCTGTCCCACGCAGGCTCTCGCTGTCGGCGGTGTTGGATCCGGAATCGGCGTCAACAGGCCTTGGCAAAGGCAATCCACGCGGTGAGTGAAAACGGCGTCTGGAGTGGACCAGGAGGGTCCGGGGTGCTCCTCTTTTGGAAGGGAGCAAGGGCCAGTCTGGAGCAACCAGACCAGCAGTGAAGATTTCAAAGTTCGTCGTCTAGGAGGCCATTAGCCAGCCGGCAAGTGACCAGACAACGCGTCAAGCAGAAAACCAGCAGAAGGGCCCCACGCAGATCTCGTGGATGCTGGAGGGCTGGTCTTCGGTGCAGGAGCTGCTCGGGGCTGGGGCTTCTCAGTCCCCAAAGCACTTGTTCGAGTTTACCTCGGGAGTCGTGCTGAAAGCGAAGTGCAGGTTCTTTCAAGATGGCCGGTCCCACGTGTCTCGTCGCACCCACGGATCTCAGCTGAGCTGCAGATGTAGGTTGAGGTTGGAGAGGTCTGGAAATCCGGGTCTCGTCGGGCTCTGAAGTCTGGATCCTCGAGGGAAGACGACAAAGTGAAGCCGCTGGACGCTTGATGGTGCCTGCTTGTGCAGGGTGGACACTCCTTGCCCACAAGGGAGATTCTTCAGTCTTCTGTGGAGCAGGACGTCGAAGTCCACAGTTTCTTCTTGTAAAGTCGGTCAGGATAATCTAATTTGGAATGGGACCAGCTCCTACCTTTATTCTCCTAAGGGGGCTGCACTACTGACTAGGTCCCTCCCCTGGGTGGGACCAGGAAGGGGGGTGGCTACACCCCCTATCCTTTGTCCGGTTTTCGCGCCAGAGGTGGGGCAGGGATGCCCCAGCAACTGGTTTGAACCGGTGTATGCACAGGACACCTTGTGTGCCCCGGGCATGTCTCATTCCTTTCAGGCCTGTCCTACCCAATACACAAAATCCTGTCTGGGGTGGTGCTAGCATCTCCCAAGGCAGGAAACCCTTTGTCCAAGCCTCCCTCGCTGGAAAGACTCCCAGCAGCAGGAGGTCAGACTTGTGTCTGTGGTGGCAGCATCCATTTTGTGATGCTGAGGCTCTAGCTTAACTTTAACCGGGGTTACAGTTACATACATGTCGTGTCCCTCTAGAAGGGTGGAATGCAACCCCCGTCGCCAGAATTGGCGAGGGGGTAGTATTCCAATTCGTATGACACCTTACTCGACATGTTTTGATAATGTTATACCAGAGTTAGCATTCAACCGCGAGGATTATAATGCACTTAAGAGTATATGGTATAGCGTTATCATGGAAACAGCTAAGGGACTTGGTTCCGAAAGCTGTAGACAGGCTCAGCTCATGCTAGAGCACCATCTCACATAATTCCAAGCACTCTGCCTTCAGGATTGATAAGGCCTGCCATAGGAGTGACTGATAGGAGTATGTGTCCTTTTTGGGGTTAGATATAGGTATACTATATCTATAGCAAAGGGTGATTACACCACCTTGCCCCAGCTGTCTTAGCAGCCAGTTGTGTCAGTTTTGGATGGCCAGCCAGGGGTGGCATAATACATGCTGCAGCCCCTGGTAGGCCCTGGGTGCATCTATGCCCTGGGTACCTAAGGTACACTCCTAAGGTACACTAAAAGCCTCCTTTCTCCGGACTCAGCTTGATCAGGCGAGAAACCGCCCAAGAGAACTCTTTAACATTGTAAAAAAACAAATTTCCACTGGCCCTCCCAAAATTTTAGCCTCTACCGACAGATGTGAAGAAATCGCTAGATTCTTTACTGACAAAATCAACTTGATCGAACTATCCTTCTCCTCCCTCCTGCTCTCACTCCAACCTCCCCCCACCCAACACACCCTCGCCCCATCCTCTAACTCACCTTTGTTCTCTATATCAACTCCTCTCAATCCCTCCCAAGCCCTCGTGGCTCTCTCCCAACCTGGCCCCGTTCTGGAACTCATCACCCCGGCTAAAAACAATGCCTCGTGGAGTGACTGTAGTCCAGTATCTGAATCTACGATCACTAATATCATTACCAAACTCAAACCTTCCTCCCACTCCAAAGATCCTCTTCCCGCACACCTGGTTCAAGAACTTAATTCTATCATCGCACCTATATGGACCAAAATCATCAACTCCTCTCTTTCCACTGGCTGCGTTCCCGCCTCTCTTCAACTTGGTCAAATCACACCTATTCTAAAAAATCCCACGACTGATCCTAATGACCTCAGCAACCTTCGCCCTATCTCTAACCTTCCATTCCTCTCTAAAGCCCTAGAGAAATGTGTCCTACTACAATTAGATAAACACATCATCACCTACAATCTACTTGATGTTTTCCAATCTGGCTTCAGAAAAGGATGTAGTACCGAAACTGCTATGCTAAACATTACTGACGACATCCATCGCTCACTAGATAGTGGGGAATCCTCAATACTAATCCTCCTTGACCTCTCTTCTGCTTTTGATACTGTACACCACCGCACCCTTCTCAACATTCTTAAAGCTCGATTTGGCCTTACAGGTAATGTCTTAAATTGGTTCTCCTCATTCCTTCATAACAGATCACAACAAATCAAGCTCAACCACTTCCTCTCTAAACCCCAACCCGTCTCACTCAGCGTCCCTCAAGGATCCATCCTCTCCCCAACCCTATTCAATCTGTTCATGGAACCACTCACTCTCATCCTCAAACAAGCCAATATCAGTTACCACCTCTATGCCGATGACACCCAACTATACTACAAGATCAAATCCCACAAAGACATACTTCACCTCAATGACACCTTGACTAAAGTTCAAACCTGGTTCCATCAAAACCATCTCAAACTTAACCCGAAAAAAACTGAAATCATACTGTTCTCCCCCAAAAACAATTCCCTTCACATCCAACTCTGGATCAATGACATCAAAGCTCTTAACTGTTCACTCTCCACTTCTAATTCCGTTAAATCCCTAGGCATCAGTATTGACCAGAACCTCAATCTCATACCCCACATTAAAAATGCAGCTAAAAGTGCCCTTTTCTCGCTTCTACAACTCAAGAAAATTAAACCATTTATACCAGCAGCCGACTTCAAGCTTGTTGTCCAATCGCTTGTCCTTTCTAGGATCGACTATGGTAACGCAACTCTGGCCGGCACACCTAAAATCCATCTTGCGCCGATCAAATCTGTCCTTAATCTAGCTGCAAGACTCATCTCCGACTGTAAAAAATTTGATCACATCTCCCCTACCCTCAAGATCCTCAATTGGCTCCCAATTGAAGGAAGATCCACCTATAAGATCGCTTGCATCACACACAAGGCTCTCCACCAAAACACACCTTCTTACCTTTCAAACAAACTACACAAAGCAGGATGCTCCAGGTCCCTGAGAAGCACAAACTCCCTTGTCCTTATCCCTCCTAGACTCAAATGTCAAAAGACCCAATCCTGTGCTTTCTCTGGCAATGCTCCTACAATTTGGAACTCTCTCCCCAAAGATCTTCGCTGCAACCCCTCTTACTCTCTCTTCAAAAAAGAACTCAAAGTACTTCTTCTCAACAAATACTGGGGTAAATAACGCAAGCTCTACAGACTACACTTTCATTATGTAATTTGCTATATTATGTATATTTGCTTCCATTACGTATATTTTGCTTTTTGTTTCTCTATTTCTCGCACAAACATTCGTTGATTCTCACCTCCATGTAAAGCGCTCTGATACTCTTGGGTCCAGCAGCGCTATATAAAACCTTTGAAATAAATAAATAAAAATAAACACTATACAGGGACTGATAAGGTGACTCAGTATCCAATTAGATATGTACCTAGGGTACATGGAGTCCATTTTAACAGAGAGAGCAGGAAGCCTGGGGTCCTGAATAGCAGGATCCCAGGCCAACTAAGTAAAAAACCAGCAAAACACTAGACAAAAAGTTGGGGGTAACCATAGTCAGATATCCACCTTCCTACAGACATGAGTTAGGGTCTTTGCCCGAGCCCGGGCCGAGAGGGACCCCGTGACAGTATGTGACAAACTTAACCTCAAATGGCTCGACGATCTCAGCTAAGGGACGCATGTAGACGTTAAAAAGTGTGGGGCTCAGTGAGGAACCCTGAGGAACCCCACACTGTAATGGCATCCAGTCCGAGGTGGCGGCGTTCTCAAACACAGGAAAAGAACGCTCGACCAGAAAAGACTCCAGCCATTTATGTAAGAAGCCCGTCACTCCAATCTCTCTAAGTCTTACCAGTAGGAGTTGGTGGTTGACCGTGTCGAAGGCTGCACTGAGATCAAGCAAAATGATCGCAGCGGAGCCTCCGGAGTCAAGGATTTTTTGGGCCTCCTCGACAACTGAGAGGAGGGCGGTTTCGGTACCCTGTTGAGGAGTGGTGATCGCCGGTACCACCGCAGCTGGGATGCAGACCGAGGTTGCTTTCCCTTCAGAGTCCCCCCGGAGCATTGAACGCAGCTCCTAGTCCCCAGAAAAGATACAAGACTTGTGAAATGCGGCGAAAATTAAGTGCATGTAAAACAATTAAAAACAGTAATTTGCAAGTCTAAAGCGTTTGTCAAACACAGAAAGTGACAGTAGTGGCAGCCTCTGTACCCAATCGAGCCGCTTATGCAGGATTAGGTGAATCTTGTGTGTGGAGGGCCGTTGGGCCAACCAGCGCCGGACTCGCTAACAGTCGATGGCACTGTCTCCATTCAAGCTCTGTCCTGGGTGTTGCACCAAGTTTCCGCACACCGACCTGCAAGAAGTGTGCAATCTCCCCGGAACACGATGAGAAAGACTGCGACGTGTACCGACCATTTCGGTCAGAGAAGATGCTCAGTGACAGTCGAGCTCGACATCACGAAATGCACCAAGGCGGCTCCGTACCAGACATCTTCGGAGAAGATTCTGACTAAGAACACGCTCAAGGAACCGAGGAAGCAGAACATGTCTCCGTGTCTGAAGCCGACTCCGACATGGAAGAAGAGGAGCAAGCTACACCGGGTCAGCATACCGTGAGTACAGGAACCCCCTTGCCCCAACAACCAAAACCCAAGAAGGCTCCGGTCCTTCCTCTGCCTGCGGGCCAAGGTCGGCACGGAGAGAAAGTTTCAAGCACCCCGCCGCCGGGCCCAGTGCCGAAACACAAAGAAAAGCCTTCCGTCTCAGGATCGAGTCGACCCCCTAGCTGCACCGAACCAAAATCCATGGCGCCGAATACCAAGCATGTCCAACCTCCATCTTTGTCCAAGCCTATATCTTCTGTGCCGAAGAGTTCAGAGCTGAAACTCTCAACGCTGAAAACTACAACTAAAGAGAAAAAGACTCCAACAAAAGATTTTTGGCCCGATGTTCCACCTCAGGATCCGAAACATAAAGAACTGGTTATCAACTCAGGTACTGGACATATTCATGCCAAATTACCTGATATTGGCACATCAGGATGAGCATCATATACCTCTAAAGAAAGGGAATATGGGTACAAACCCATCACCACCTGATATTCTGCCTCCTTCACCTACTATTCCTCACCTACTTATTACCCCCACTAATTCACCACCAACACTGTCACCGGATCCACAGGATGAGGGGGATTGGGATGACAACTGACCACAAGATTTTGATCCATGGGTGAAATATAATACTGATCCACATACAGACACTGACCCTGATTTTGTATCCATCGAAGCCATCACCTCCTGATGACAGTATAGGCTATATTGAGCTTCTTAATAGGCAGCTCACTATCATGGGGTGGAATTGCATAAAGAAACTCTAGAGCAGGACTTCTTATTCAAGACATTAAGCTCCAGTCAAAAAACAACACACACTTTACCAATGCTTAAGGGGATGCTTAAGCATGCAGATGAGGATTTCAAAGACCCTGTCAGGGCAAGAATAATCACGCCCAGGTTTGATAAAAAATATAAACCAGCACCTACTGACCCTGCTTGCATCAAAGGTTAACTGTCCTTAGACTCTTTGATGGTCTCTAATGCGTGTAAAAGAGCAAATTCACAAACAGGTGTGCCCCTCCCTCTGATAAAGAGTCCAAGTTAATTGATGCCTCTGGTGAAAGGGTAGCTTCTCATGTAGCTAATCACTGGCGTATTGCCAATGCTCAGACTTTGCTAGCTAAATATGATAGAGCTCATTATGATGAGTTGGAAAAAGGTATCCAATATCTGCCTGATGAGCATAAAGCTAAGGCAAATGATCTCCTACAAGAAGGAACACTCATTACCAATACCTCCTTCAAATGTGCATTAGATGCAGCAGACACAGCAGCAGGTGCAGTAAACACAAGCGTGTTGCTACACAGACACGCATGGTCAAGAATATCAGGTTTCAAACCTGAGATACAGGCCTCTATTCTTAATCAACCTTTTGACAAGGAACACCTATTTGGCCCAGCAGTTGACACCTCTCTAGAAAAAATGAAAAAGAACACTGAGTTCGCAAAGTCCATGGGGGCTTTACAATTACCTGCTAGTAGAGATTCCTTTCACCGCTCTTTTTACAGGGGTGGTTCGAAAACTGTTACCACAGTAAATCCCTCCTCCTCTCGCAAGGGTAACAATCAATCGCACTCATCAAGAGGATATTTTAGGGGAGGTTTTAGAGGAAACAATGGTAACGGGCGAGGCAGAGGCATCTCCACACACTTCCCGTTATTAACAAACCGTGACTTGCTTCCACTAACTTCCGATCATTCCACTCCTGTCAGAGGACGTCTATCAATTTCTCCCTGTCTGGAACACCATCACCTCAGACAAACAGGTTCTACAAATTATCCAATATTGTTACTGCCTGGAACTTACAGACACTCCCCCAAACATTCTTCCAAGATCACATGCACTGTCACAGGAACATCTCACCCTTCTAAAAAAAAAAAAGAGTTTCAATCTCTGTTGGAAAAAGGAGCTATAGAGCCAGTCCCATAACATCAAAGAACCAGAGTATACGCCCTATACTTCTTAATTCCCAAGAAGGACAGATCTTTCAGACCTATACTGGACCTCAGAGAACTCAATCTATACATTCAATCAGACCACTTTCACAAGGTCACTCTACAACAAGTACTTCCACTGCTTCAAAAAGGCGACTTACTGTCCACTCTGTATTTAAAGTACGCCTATTTCCATATCGTAATACATCCTGCTCATCGCAAATACCTAAGGTTCGTGGTAGCAGGGCAGCATTATCAGTTCAAGGTGCTCCCATTTGGAGTAACTACCACACCCAGAGTTTTCACCAAGTGCTTAGCAGTAGTCGCAGCTCACCTTCGAAGACAACACATTCACGTCTTCCCATATCTGGACGACTGCCTCATAAAAACCGGCTCGCAAAAAAGCTGTCTCCGTCACACTCGCAAAACAGTGCAGTTGATTCACAGTAAACCTGTCCAAGTCTCATCTACAGCCATCCAACACACAGGTGTATCTGGGAGCTACAATAGATACACAAAATGCTTTGGCCTGCCCCTATCCGGCCAGAATCTGCAACATGCAGGCTCTGCCAGTTTCAGCCTCATCACTCATTACCAGCTCAAGTGTTCATGCAGTTACTAGGGATGATGGTGTCTTGCATACTAATAGTCTCTTACACAAGACTTCACATGCGTCCCCTTCAAGAGTGCTTAGCACGTCAATGGAACCAGGCTCAGGGTCGTTTATTGGATCTAGTGTTCATGGCTGGCCGCACCCATCGCTCTCTGCAGTGGTGTAATGCACAAAACCTTTCAAAAGCGCAGCCCTTCATCGACCCGGTTCCACAGATAGTGCTAACAGCAGACAAATCGCTCACTGGTTGGGGAGCTCATCTCCAAACACATACAATTCAGGGCATGTGTAGCCTGCAGCAAGAACAACTCCACAGAAACCATCTAGAGCTGCGAGCAATTTTTCTACCGCTCAAAGCATTTCAAGTTCATTTAGTAGGCAAAATTGGCCTGATCCGTACAGACAACATGACAGCAATGTACTACATACAAAAACAAAGGGGGGGCGTGGGGGAGACACTCTCTCCAGCTGTCACAACTAGCACAGACCATCTGGATGGGCCATACATCACAGAATGTTTCTCCTGGCAGAACACCTTCCGGGAGTAAACAAACAGGCACACAAGTCTCTCCACGACCTGGGCCCCAAGTACCTCAACGACCGCCTGACCTTCTACACGCCCACCCGCCAGCTACGGTCCACCAGCCTCGCCCTCGCAGCCGTACCAGGCATCCGAAGAGCCACCGCCGGAGGAAGATCCTTCTCTTACCTGGCTGCCAAGACTTGGAACTCCCTCCCCATCCACCTTCGAATTTGAATTTGAATTTAAAAACATTTGTATAGCGCTCGTTTACCAGGCGGTTTCATGGCGCTAGTGGCGGACGGTGGGCGGCGGTGACAAGAGGGGTCTATGTCAGATGGGCTTGCGTGAAGAGGAAGGTTTTAAGGTTCTTCCGGAACAGGAGGTAGGAAGGAGAAGTGCGCAAGGTGACAGGGAGGGAGTTCCAGAAGGTAGGAGCCAAGACAGCAAAACTGGATCCGCCCGCTTTCTGTTTTTTAAAGCGGGGAATAGCAAGAAGAGCCGAATAAGTGGAGCGGAGTTCTCTGCCGGGAAGATAGGGCTTAATGGCCGAGCAGATGAACTCAGGGGCAGTGCCTGATCTGGCCTGATAGGTGAGGCAGCCGAGCTTGAAAAGGGCGCGTTCTTTTATTGGAAGCCAGTGCAGGGTTTTGAGCAGTGGGGTAGCCCGATGGTATTTGGGCTGGCCATAGATCAGGCGGGCCGCCTGGTTCTGTACCAGTTGCAGGCGGTGGATTGCATAGGCCGGGGCCCCATTATAGACTATGTTGCCATAGTCTATACGGGACAAAACCATGGCCAGCACAATGATTTTTAAAGCAGGGGTAGAAAAGAAACGGGAAACTTTCCTAATAACCTTCGGCTGACCCAGGACCATCTCGCCTTCAGGAAACAACTCAAGACCTGGCTGTTCGAGCAGTAGCATACCCCTCCCCCCAAGCGCCTTGAGACCCTCCCGGGTGAGTAGTGCGCTATACAAATGGCATGATTGATTGATTGATTGATTGATTGATTGATTGATTGCAGATCTGCTCAGTCGTCAAAGACAACAGATCCATGAATGGGAATTCCAGTCTTCTCGTCCCATTCTTTCAAATGTGGGGCTTTCTAGACATAGATCTGTTCGCCACAAACCTAAACGAAAAATGCCCAAACTTTGCATCCAGACATCCACACCCATTGTCCAAGGACAATGCACTATGGATGAATTGGTCAGGGATATTTGCCCACGCTTTTCAGCCACTCCCACTCATTCCATTAGTGGTTCTGAAGCTCACACAGGCTTCCCCGACATTAATCCCAGTTGCTCCCACATGGACTCAACAACACTTGTTCACAAACCTGTTGGGAGCTCTCAGTAGTTCCCCACCAAAACTGCACCTCACTTCCAATATGCTCACTCAGAGCCATGGAGAAATAAGACATCCAGATCCCAGCTATCTCAACCTTGTGATCTGGCACCTGAAATCCTAGAGTTTAGCTACCATAATCTTCCACCAGGCTGTATAGATATTATCAAAAAGGCTAGACGTCCCACCCCAAGAGCATTATATGCAGAGAAAGTGGAAGCGATTTGTTATTTACTGCAATAAAATAGATCCACTCGACGCTTCAGTTTAAAACATCATTTGCTATTTACTACATCTGCAGCTTTCCAATTTAGCGTACTCTTCCATACACTTACATCTTGCTGCAATAGCTGCATACCTACAGAACATACAACATCTATCTCTTTTTAGAGTGCCTGTCATCAAAGCATTTATGGAGGGACTTAAAAGAATCATTCCTCCAAGGTTTCCACCCGCTCCAGTGTGGAATCTCAACATTACCCTCACCAGGCTTATGGGTCCACCCTTTGAACCATTGCATACATGTGAAATACAATTTCTTACTTGGAAGGTAGCTTTCCTCATAGCTATAACATCTCTGAGGAGAGTGGGTGAGCTTCAGGCACTACCCATACAAGAACCATTCTTAGAAATACATCAAAACAAAGTGGTGTTGCGGACCAACCTTAAATTTCTACCATCAGTCATTGCCTTTCATTATCAACCAATCTGTTGAGTTGCCTATGTTCTTCCATCAACTAGATTCTGTGGCAGAACGTGCTTTACACACTTTAGATGTGAAAAGAGCATTTCTTTACTATATAGAAAGGACAAAACCTTCCCGCAAAACAAAATAACTATTTGTTGCTTTTGGCCCACCACATAAAGGCAATCCAATATCAAGGTCTGGCATTGCAAGATGGATAGACAAATGTATTGAGATATGCTATGCAAAAGCAAAAAGAACTTCAACAATTCCCCTAGAGCACACTCCACTTGCAAACTAGGGGCTTCTATGGCATTTCTAGGAAACATACCCATAATTATCTGCAAAGCTGCAACATGGTCTACACCTCACATATTCACAAAGCACTATTGTGTAGATGTGTTAGCAAGACAGTAAGCTAGTGTGGGCCAATCAGTTTTACGTACACTATTTAAAACCACTGCAATAGTTACAGGATAGCCACTGCTTTGGGGGATAAATGCTTTGTATTCTATGCACAGCATGTGATCTACAGCTCTCATGCTTCGAACAGAAAATGCTACTTACCCAGTATGCATCTGTCCTTGGCATGTAGAGCTGTAGAGTCACATGCGCCCACCGGCCTCCCCGAGTACCTATACCTGTTGCAGTTACATCTTACTTAGCTACATACATACATGGGCACCTCTTACTAACTCCATCACCTTCTGCGGCAAACAATCTAACAATGGAGTCGATGCCCATGCGCACTATCACCGAAAGGAGGAGTTGACTACCTTGTGACTGGAAAAGACTTCTTCGAACAAAAACAAAGTGCTAACATCCGGACTCAACACTAGATGGCGGGCTATGCATAGCATGTGACTCTACAGCTCTACATGCCAACAGCAGATGCATACTGGATAAGTAGCATTTTCCTTATTGATGATAGGGGCACATGTACAGGAGCCTTTTGACCTGAATTATGGCTTCTGTGCGATCCAGTTTGGTGCGCAGATCCACTAGTCAGAGGGCCAATGACTATAGCAAGTCCATCTGAAGTTCCGATTTTGATGGCTGCCATAGCAATGCTCTGGCCATTGCATCTTGAGAGGCACTAATGGAGGCCATAAATAGATCTGCATGTTGGGAATGTGTACAACTTTCATGCTTTCTTGCGTTGAGTACTCTGTGAATAGCTTTGGGGTGAGCTCCAACAGAAAAGATTTGTGAGGAGTGCTGATTTGAACAACTGATTTGTGTGCTGGAGAGCACTGACTCCCTGCTCGGCCTTGGGCAGGAACGTGTGCTGCACCTCAGAGTTGTGTAGATCCCCGGTGCTGGTGCGTTGCTCAAACTGTTATTGAGGGATTCTGCGATTTTATTACAAGCTGTGATTGAGTCTTGTAAATACTGGGAGATGAGTCTCATTGGATTAGGTGTTGGAGATGAAGGCACCTATAGGGCACGGTGAGCCATGGGTGGCTTTATGCAGCTTTTTACTTGTTCCAGGGTCTCTTCACTATCGGAACGGGTTGTAGGTATAACTTTCGCCACTGCTAAACCCCCAACTCCGGCCTTTTTGCGGCTTGGTAGCCTCCTTCTTAAATTAAATCAATGCATTCTGATCGTGCAAGGGACCTGGTTGCTGTGCTGTAATTGGTTAACAAGCGGACAACGTTTCTCAGTGAGGAACACAGATGGAACGGACGAGCTTCCCTCTTCCATGCAGGTCAGGAAGCTGTCTAGCTACGATTTGCTGCTATAGTGCTCTCCAGGTGTTGGTGGTTAACGTGTGAAAAGCCAGACATCAGGAAGAGTGTCAGGAGAGTCTCTGGGGATTCCAAGCTGATGCAACAGATGGTGGGGGCGTGGAAGCACACAGCTGTGAGCAAATGACTGCTACTTGTCCCCATTAGCGCAACCCTCCGGCCGCAGATTTTGCGCTACTGCCACTCCAGGACACACCACAACCACACCACTGCCCGCTCCTCGACTCTGCCTCTACTCGGCCTCTTCTCCCCCTCCAGATCCTGCCTGACCCAAGAGTGCATAGCTAACTAGGGCCAGGCAGGATCAACAGGCAGAGGCAAGCTGCAGTCTCCATCGAGGTGAGGAAAGGAGCAGAGGTAGGCAGGCAGTCCAAGCAGCACTCCTACAGGGGATGCCTCTGAGGGAAACAGGCAGTGGTCAGGGGAGGGGGCAGCCAGGTAAACTGGATGCCTGAAAACTGATTGCCCAAAACATGACCCGCTGGCCATTCATCCATCAGTTGGCAGGCAGCAAGCACTCAGAGTCAGGCAGAATCCTGTTTCGGGAGCCAGCAGTGACGTCTGTGAACTCTGCAACCGGCAGGTTTGGGTGAGTCTGCAACACAGCAGCCTCGGGTAACAGCAAGCGACAGAGGGAGTGAGGCCATTAATCTGGGGGTGGCCGAAGCAGGTGCCACCAAGTCTGCGGTTTCGCCGTCTGGGCTGGAGATAGTCATTGAAAGACTCCGCTGCTGGTGCTCTTCTACACACCGCCCCCTCTGCTGTGGCAGAAAGCGTACTGTCTGTTGCACTGTTACTTAAAATCGTCAGTCACTCCATTGTCCAACTCTATTCTCCACTCTATGCCAGTATACTCCATTGTACAGCACTTTATTCCACTATGCAATACTTTTCTATACTTTACAACATAGTACTCCTCTCTACTGTACCAAACCCCACTCCAATTTATAACATTTTGCATCCAATGCTATGCCACTACACTCCATGACACTACTGTATACGCTGTTATACTTTACTCCACACTACCTTACGCCACTCAACTGTTATCCACTTTACAAGACTTTACCTCCTTCTACGCTAGTGTACAGCCATTCAGTCTACGCAGCTCCACTGTTTGACTCACTACTGTACTCAATGCAGCTCCATTCTACAACACACTACTACACTGCATGCTACTCTCTGACCATTTTCTTCTGACTATACACCTACACTCCGCTGTACTATACTGTGTGCCACTGTGCAACACTCTGCTCCACTTTATGCTGTTCTATGTTACTCTAATCCACTATACAACACTGTACGCAACTCTTTGCATGCAACTGCACATCACTTTCTCCACTCTTGACACAGTACTCCACTGTACTCCACTCCATGCCATTGTACTCTAGAACACTGTATGCCAGTCCACTCTAATAACACTCTACTGTATACCACTCTGCTCTACAAAACTCAATTATACTGTATGCCTCTACTTTTCTGTAGTCTACAAAACTTTCCAATACTGTACGACAAGCCACTACACTGTACTGTACAAAACAGTACTTCAGTTTATGATACTTTACTCAACTGTATGTGACGCCACTCCTCTCTGCTGCACTTCTCGCCACTATAGTCTACGGCATAGCACTCCACTCTGACACTTTATACCACGCTACGCTACCCCACTCTGGTGCACTCCACTGCACTATACTTCACTCTATTACACTTTGTCCCGCTCCACGCGACTATATCATACTCTGTTCTACACTGCTTCACTTTCTCACACTATATTCCACTGTGCCACTATACTCCATTCTATGTCCATCCACTCTGTGCCACTATACCGCACTGTATGACACTTAACAATGTGCCACTCCACTCTACGATACACCACTGACACAGCACTCAATGATACTGCACTATACAACACTCTACTTCACCCTACTCCATTTTAAAACCGTCTGACACTCTGACAGTGTTTGATACTCTACTGTATGACACTCCAGACCACTTTACAACTAACCACTCCAGTCAGCAATACTTGCCTCCACTATGAGACACCATGCCACTACACTATATAAAACTTTACTATGCTGTGCGATATGCCCCTCCATAACACACTATTCTGTGAAAATAGACTTTGCAACAATCCACTATACTATTCCACACTCTCCTCCACCATACTGTTCGACACTCCACATAACACTCCACTCGACACTGGACTCTACAATTTGAAACACATTTTTATTATAAAATGATACAAAATTTAAATTAAAAAAAAAAACAAAGGTCAAAGCTTAGTTATAGTTTGGAAAACCTTTGTTCCCTGTACAAACCTAACTTAAATTACATGCACTTTGAAAATTTTAAAGTTTTAGTTATAGCTTTCATTCTAAATGTATCCACCACCTTTAAAGTATTATAACTACACTGTACAAGACTCTCTGCCACTCTACCGTACGACACTGCACTTGACAAAACTAAACTGTACGACTCTACTCAACTCCACTCTATTCCACTACACACTGCTACACTGTATGCCACTCTACTCTGACACTCCACCACACTTGTTTTGACGACACTCCATTGTACCACACTCATCTCTACTGTTCGATACACCACTCCACTGTACAGCAAGCCACTCCCCTGTACGATACTCAACTAAACGACAGACAACGCCACTCCATAACACTTTACTCCATTTTATGCTAGGTCACTCCACTCTATTCCACTCTACAATACTGCACTTCATGACACTAGACTGATACTCTTCTTCACATTACCGTACGACACTCAACTTTGCATCTCTCCAATGAATTACACGCCACAGTATAATTTGAAACACATTTTTTATTAAAAGATAAAAAACATTAACATACAATGAAATAAACAAAAGTTAATGATAATTTATAGTTAGAAATACTTAATGTACAAACCCAACTTAAAAAATACTCCGACATTAAAAATGATAACATTATAATTATAATTTCAATTTATAATTTACGCTCCACCTTCAAATTACTATAAGTCTCACTCTCCCAAACACAGTTGTCACCTCACTTGACACTCTACATTAACTGCAACTAAAGCTCCATGCACTAGCTACACCCTTACGTACTGCATTACTTATGGCATGTGAAATCATAGCATTCATAACAAGACTTATAACATCTCAAGCAGCCTAATTTTTCACAACACAGTGCATGGGCGAGTGGTGAGTGTAGGAGAGTAGGGTCTGCAATCCTATGGTCACCCCAGATTTTTGCTTTTTGCTTCACTGGTTTACGACTTTCCCTGGCTGTGGGCCTGCTAATCAAACCCACAGCCTCGCTGTTCTCTCTCTAAATTGACAACCATGTACTTTAGGTGCATTTACCAATTGGTACTGGGCCACCTTATCAGTCCCTGTATAGTGTACCTTAGGTACCCAGGGCATAGGTGTACCCAGGGCCTACCAGGGGCTGAAGCATGTATTATGCCACCCCTGGCTGGCCATCTAAACAGACACAACTTGCTGCTAAGACAGCTGGGGCAAGGTGGTGTAATCACCCTTTGCTGTAGATATAGTATACCTATATCTAACCCCAAAATGGAAACATATATTCCTATCAGTCACTCCTATGGCAGGCCTTATCAATCCTAGAGGCAGAGTGCTTGGAATTATGTGAGATGGTGCTCTAGCATGAGCTGAGCCTGTCTGCAGCTTGCGGAACCAAGTCCTAATAGCTGTTCCATGATAACGCTATACCATATACTCTTAAGTGCATTATAATCCTCGCGGTTGAATGCTAACTTTGGTATAGCATTATCAAAACATGTCGTGTAAGGTGTCATACGAATTGGAATACTACCCCCTCGCCAGTTCTGGCGACGGGGGTAACATTCCACCCTTCTAGAAGGACACGACATGTATGTAACTGTAAACCCCGGTTAAAGTTACTCGAGCCTTGGCATCACAAAATCGATGCTGCCACCACAGACACAAGTCTGACCTCCTGCTGCTGGGAGTCCTTCCAGCGAGGGAGGCTTGGACAAAGAGTTTCCTGCCTTGGGAGGTGCTAGCACCACCCCAGACAGGATTTTGTGTATTGGGTAGGACAGGCCTGAACGGAATGAGACATGCCTGGGTCCCACAAGGTGTCCTGTGCATACACCGGTTCAAACCAGTTGCTGGGGCATCCCTGCCCCAGCTCTGGCGCGAAAACCGGACCACCCCCCTTCCTGGTCCCACCCATAGGAGGGACCTAGACGTAGTACAGCCCCCTTTAGCAGGATAAAGGTAGGAGTTGGTCCCATTCCAAATTAGATTATCCTGAACAACTTTACAAAAAGAAACTCTGGACTTCGACATTCTGCTCGACAGAAGACTGAAGAATCTCCCTTGTGGGCAAGGAGTGTCCACCCTGCAACTGCAGGCACCATCAAGCGTCCAGCGGCTTCACTTTGTCGTCTTCCCTCGAGGATCCAGACTTCAGAGCCCGATGAGACCCGGATTCCCAGACCTCTCCGACCTCAACTCACATCTGCAGCACAGCTGAGATCCGTGGGTGCGACGAGACACGTGGGACCGGCCATCTTGGAGAAACTGCACTTCGCTTCCAGCACGACTCCCGAGGTAAACTCGACCAAGTGCTTTGAGGATTGAGAAGCCCCAGCCCCGAGCAGCTCCTGCACCGAAGATCAGCCCTCCAGCTTCCACGAGATCTGCGTGGGGCCCTTCTGCCTGTTTGCTGCTCGACGCGTTGTCTGGTCACTTGCCGGCTGGCTAGTGACCTCCTAGACGACGAACTTTGAAAACTACACTGCTGATCTGGTTGCTCCAGACTGGCCCTTGCTCCCTTCCAAAAGAGGAGCACCCCGGACTCTCCTAGTCCGCACCAGACGCCTTTTCCACTCACCGCGTGGGTTGCCTTTGCCAAGGCCTGTTGACGCCGAAACCAGAACAGATACCACCGACAGCGAGAGCCTGCGTGGGACAGCTCGTGCCTCCATCCTGGTCGTCGAAGACACCTCCTGGTCCACGTGGCTGCATTGTCAAGCGTCCACTCTTCACCTGATCGCGACGACGACATCTGGTTCCTTTCTGGTTCCACTCCAGTCACTAGCTAGTGACTTTGAACATTGTCCCCTCTACTTTCAGGTCCTCTTCTTCCTCGATCCACCCTTGGATCGCACCGGACATCTTCCTCCTAGTCGCCTGCAGCATCTTTTCTTCCAGGCTCCATAGACTTCAACGCAGAAACCCGACACGACTTCGCACCTATGCGCCCGTGGGTGAGGTAACAAGAGCATTTCGGTACTCAAGGGTAGATTGACTCTCCTAGTGTCCAGATTCACAGTCGTTTTAGTCCTAACTAGTCAGGATTGTCTGTACTCACCTTTTTCTTGAACTGTACTGTCCATAGACGTTACGCATCCCGCGTGCGAGTTCACACTCTGCACCCGCGTCCCGTGGGCCTCCTATTACTTACCTAAAGTTAGGATAGCGTGGTCCTACAGCCTCTGGACAGCTCCATTCCCTCTATCGATTTCCTTATACCATTTACTTAGTATATGGTTTGTCGTGCCCCTAGGGCACCATTGTAATTTTGTGCAACTCATCGTATTTTTCCTAAGAGATTGTCATGAGCTTATGTAAATGTAGTATACTTGTAAAGCGCACAGCTGCCCCAGCAACGGGGCGTCCCGGCGCTGTATAACTCTGGGGAACCCGTCCTGGCTTTCCCTGTGGGATGGTCCCTTGCTGGGAGTCCCCAAGGTGGAGCCAGGCATCCCCGGAATTGGTGGGGCCGTTGTGGAGATTAGGCAAGCTAATGCCCAGAGTTGCCGAGTGGAACCCCTGATTAGAATAAGCACCGAAGCGAGAATTATCGAGTCCGCTGACCAAGGTCCGCGACCCTGCCGCGTCGGGAATTGAACCCTGGTCCCGGGCTGACTTCTGCTCTCGGGCCTGCCGCCTCTAACCAGTGAGCCACACTACTCCACAGCTTAGCCCTCTGATCTCATAAAGAGTTCAGAGGTGTTTGTTATTGATAAATATACTGTTTATTTTCATAACAACCTGTGTGGTGTCCTTTCATCTGGTATTCAATGGGTTATATTGTGGTAAAACAGCTGGCTTCACATGCCAAAAGAGTTTAGCCGAAGACTGCTTTGTCCATGCTACAATTAGGATAGCTGGTCTATAAGGTTGACTTACAACCAATCACCATAGGGGTTGTTTGGACTGATACAAGCTGATCACTAGAACTAGTGATTCTCCGTTGTGGAGATTAGGCAAGCTAATGCCCAGAGTTGCCGAGTGGAACCCCTGATTAGAATAAGCACCGAAGCGAGAATTATCGAGTCCGCTGACCAAGGTCCACGACCCTGCCGCGTCGGGAATTGAACCCTGGTCCCGGGCTGACTTCTGCTCTCGGGCCTGCCGCCTCTAACCAGTGAGCCACACTACTCCACAGCTTAGCCCTCTGATCTCATAAAGAGTTCAGAGGTGTTTGTTATTGATAAATACACTGTTTATTTTCATAACAACCTGTGTGGTGTCCTTTCATCTGGTATTCAATGGGTTATATTGTGGTAAAACAGCTGGCTTCACATGCCAAAAGAGTTTAGCCGAAGACTGCTTTGTCCATGCTACCATTAGGATAGCTGGTCTATAAGGTTGACTTACAACCAATCACCATAGGGGTTGTTTGGACTGATACAAGCTGATCACTAGAACTAGTGATTCAGAAAAGGGGGTGGTGATGAACAGTGTGTCTGAATTAAGCAGACCACTCTTACCCAGTCCAAAGATCAGGGCTTGATCCATCACCGTTTTTTAGCTCACTGCACCATCCCAGCTCAGAACTTGGCTATATGCAAATTAGTCTGTTCCTGTCCCAGTGCATGATGGGAACAGGGCAAACCAAACTACCAAGCCAATTCTTATACTGGGAAGGAAACAAGCTACCGGGGACCGGTTTCTGGCATTTCAGCCTCGTCTGCCCGGCTTGCTTGAATCCTGATGGTGCAATGAGCAAGGGACTCACATCTGAGTATACCCTTCCACGCTTATGGTGGACAAAATGATTCAGAAAAGGGGGTGGTGATAAGCAGACCACTCTTACCCAGTCCAAAGATCAGGGCTTGATCCATCACTGTTTTTTAGCTCACTGCACCATCCCAGCTCAGAACTTGGCTATATGCAAATTAGTCTGTTCCTGTCCCAGTGCATGATGGGAACAGGGCAAACCAAACTACCAAGCCAATTCTTATACTGGGAAGGAAACAAGCTACCGGGGACCGGTTTCTGGCATTTCAGCCTCGTCGGCCCGGCTTGCTTGAATCCTGATGGTGCAATGAGCAAGGGACTCACATCTGAGTATACCCTTCCACGCTTATGGTGGACAAAATGATTCAGAAAAGGGGGTGGTGATGAACAGAGTGCCTGAATTAAGCAGACCACTCTTACCCAGTCCAAAGATCAGGGCTTGATCCATCACCGTTTTTTAGCTCACTGCACCATCCCAGCTCAGAACTTGGCTATATGCAAATTAGTCTGTTCCTGTCCCAGTGCATGATGGGAACAGGGCAAACCAAACTACCAAGCCAATTCTTATACTGGGAAGGAAACAAGCTACCGGGGACCGGTTTCTGGCATTTCAGCCTCGTCTGCCCGGCTTGCTTGAATCCTGATGGTGCAATGAGCAAGGGACTCACATCTGAGTATACCCTTCCACGCTTATGGTGGACAAAATGATTCAGAAAAGGGGGTGGTGATAAGCAGACCACTCTTACCCAGTCCAAAGATCAGGGCTTGATCCATCACTGTTTTTTAGCTCACTGCACCATCCCAGCTCAGAACTTGGCTATATGCAAATTAGTCTGTTCCTGTCCCAGTGCATGATGGGAACAGGGCAAACCAAACTACCAAGCCAATTCTTATACTGGGAAGGAAACAAGCTACCGGGGACCGGTTTCAGGCATTTCAGCCTCATCGGCCCGGCTTGCTTGAATCCTGATGGTGCAATGAGCAAGGGACTCACATCTGAGTATACCCTTCCACGCTTATGGTGGACAAAATGATTCAGAAAAGGGGGTGGTGATGAACAGAGTGCCTGAATTAAGCAGACCACTCTTACCCAGTCCAAAGATCAGGGCTTGATCCATCACCGTTTTTTAGCTCACTGCACCATCCCAGCTCAGAACTTGGCTATATGCAAATTAGTCTGTTCCTGTCCCAGTGCATGATGGGAACAGGGCAAACCAAACTACCAAGCCAATTCTTATACTGGGAAGGAAACAAGGTACCGGGGACCGGTTTCAGGCATTTCAGCCTCATCGGCCCGGCTTGCTTGAATCCTGATGGTGCAATGAGCAAGGGACTCACATCTGAGTATACCCTTCCACGCTTATGGTGGACAAAATGATTCAGAAAAGGGGGTGGTGATGAACAGAGTGCCTGAATTAAGCAGACCACTCTTACCCAGTCCAAAGATCAGGGCTTGATCCATCACCGTTTTTTAGCTCACTGCACCATCCCAGCTCAGAACTTGGCTATATGCAAATTAGTCTGTTCTTGTCCCAGTGCATGATGGGAACAGGGCAAACCAAACTACCAAGGCAATTCTTATACTGGGAAGGAAACAAGCTACCGGGGACCGGTTTCTGGCATTTCAGCCTCGTCGGCCCGGCTTGCTTGAATCCTGATGGTGCAATGAGCAAGGGACTCACATCTGAGTATACCCTTCCACGCTTATGGTGGACAAAATGATTCAGAACCCCCTTTTCTGAATCTTTTTTGGCCACTATAGGTGTGGCAGGGTATACTCAGACATGAGTCCCTTGCTCACTGCTCCATCAGGATTCAAGCAAGCCGGGCCGACGAGGCTGAAATGCCAGAAACCGGTCCCCGGTAGCTTGTCTCCTTTCTGGTGAAGAATTGGCTTGGTAGTTTGGTCTGCCCTGTTCCCATGATGCACTGGGCCAGGGACAGACTAATTTGCCTATAGCCAGGTTCTGAGCTGGGATGGGGCAGTGAGCTAAATAACGGTGATGGATCAAGCCCTGATCTTTGGACTGGGTAAGAGTGGTCTGCTTAATTCAGACACTCTGTTCATCACCACCCCCTTTTCTGAATCGTTTTTGGCCACTATAGGTGTGGCAGGGTATACTCAGACATGAGTCCCTTGCTCACTGCTCCATCAGGATTCAAGCAAGCCGGGCCGACGAGGCTGAAATGCCATAAACCGGTCCCCGGTAGCTTGTCTCCTTTCTGGTGAAGAATTGGCTTGGTAGTTTGGTCTGCCCTGTTCCCATGATGCACTGGGCCAGGGACAGACTAATTTGCATATAGCCAGGTTCTGAGCTGGGATGGGACAGTGAGCTAAATAACGGTGATGGATCAAGCCCTGATCTTTGGACTGGGTAAGAGTGGTCTGCTTAATTCAGACACTCTGTTCATCACCACCCCCTTTTCTGAATCGTTTTTGGCCACTATAGGTGTGGCAGGGTATACTCAGACATGAGTCCCTTGCTCACTGCTCCATCAGGATTCAAGCAAGCCGGGCCGACGAGGCTGAAATGCCAGAAACCGGTCCCCGGTAGCTTGTCTCCTTTCTGGTGAAGAATTGGCTTGGTAGTTTGGTCTGCCCTGTTCCCATGATGCACTGGGCCAGGGACAGACTAATTTGCATATAGCCAGGTTCTGAGCTGGGATGGGGCAGTGAGCTAAATAACGGTGATGGATCAAGCCCTGATCTTTGGACTGGGTAAGAGTGGTCTGCTTAATTCAGACACTCTGTTCATCACCACCCCCTTTTCTGAATCACTAGAACTAGTGAGCATCATATATCAGGCCATCTTCTCACAGTGAGTTATAGTTAATGTTGCCTGGTAAGTAAGCTGAACAGAGAGTGTAACGAGGTGCACTACTTTAAATACTTTTAAGGTCGTGGATAAACGGTAAATGAAAACTATAACCATATAATTGTTTTAAGTTTGTGTAGTTTAAGTTGGTTTGTATAGGGGTAAAAAAGTTTCCTAAACATAACTAAGCTTTAACCTTTGTTTTTTTTCATTATATACGTGTGTGAATGAAAACAAAAAATATATATATGTATAAAATGCTGATTGAGCCTCTGTACATCTGTAGTTCTAGTTAGGTCAGAGTTTACACTGAAAAGGCATTTTTTGTTTTCTTTTTAACTTTGGTACCGTTTAACAAATCTGCATGAAACTTTAATTTAAGAAAAAGTACACCCACTAAGTTTTTGCAGATTGTTCAAGCGGAGGCCATCAAAAACAGGGGTGCTTTGCCGTGCTGTTTCCAACAGGATTATTTGCTCCTTTATGCTTGAAAAACTGCAGAATGTAATTGAAACAGATTTGGCATGAAGGTAGAACTTTACTCAGTGGAGTGCCTTTACTCAGTTTGGTGAAAATCCATTCTGTAGTTTTCAAGAAATTAGTGTTTCAAAAGGGGCTGGGTTGTGCATGAAGAGACAACATTTCATGGAATTCTGTGAAGCCAAATTTGCAGAGCTCTGCAGACCCAAAAAGTAATAAAAAAAGAAAAAAGTATTTGAACTTGACTGGCTGAGGAAACATTTTATTCTATCATCCATTTCATCCACAAATGTGCAAGCACATAAGGCGGCAGGGTGAGCACACTCAGTTCCACATGGGGGACCGCTGTGAGCCCTCAAGGGTTGACTATAACAACAAATTATTTCAGATCCATGAAACCTAAATGGATTTTTTTTTAAATCAGGGCCTGGCTGTATTCCTGGAAATGCAACCAAGCCCGCTGCTCAGACTCTATAGTTTGCTGCCTGCAGAGGGTAGGATGCTTGGTGTGGTCAGAGGTCAGATTCTGAGGCCAAAGTTTGCTACACACAGCTTTTCTCAGCAAGATTTGGCCCAGGGAGCTCTTGTATGTGGGCGAAGGGCAGCGGCAGTGCTCCTAGTCCGCTCGCGGTTTCTCTCCATGCAACAGTAGCATTTTTTAAAAACGATAAATTTGTAATACTGGACATTGCCTTGTTTTAATTTCAATTACTCCTGAGTGAGTCTGAAGAGGGGGTACGATTTCCTGGGCTCGATTGCCTGGTCTCCCTGCCTCGGTCCGACGCGGCGTTACCGTTGAGCGGAGGGTGGGTGAGACAGAGCCAGGTACTTCCTGTTGGGGAGGGCAGTGTTCTAGTTGTTGGGAGGGCTCTGCCTTTAAATTCACATGCTCCAACGCCCGCACAGCAGCCGTGCGCAGCGGGCGCGCCGGTGGCGCGCCTAGACCCCCACCAATCTGGCTTCAGAAAGGGCTGCAGCACTGAAACTGCAATCCTTAATGTCATAGACGATCTTCACAAATCACTGGACTTGAACCAATGCTGCCTTCTCATCCTCCTAGACCTATCAGCTGCATTCGATACAGTCAACCACAAACTGCTCATCAAGACTCTACAAGAAAGGGCAGGTTTAGAAAAGACAGTACTCAATTGGTTCTCTTCCTTTCTCCACAACCGCTCACAAAGAATACAAATTAAAAGCTTCCAATTAGACCTCCACCCCGTTAACAGAGGTGTTCCACAAGGATCAGTGCTCTCCTCAGCTTTTCAACGCCTACATCGAACCCCTTACCTCCCTACTCAGGAAATCTAACATCCCTTTCCACCTATATGCGGATGACACACAACTCTACCTGGAAACCTCCTCCATTGCTGACATCCAGAGACTCAACGCCACACTCAGGGAGGTACAAGTCTGGCTCTCAAATAATCACCTAAAACTCAATCATGAAAACTGAAATACTCCTCCTCTCCAATAAAGATGAAAACCCACAAATTGCAGAATGGCTCAAAGCTATCGATGCCCTCAATGGCAACCTCATCCTAGCGGAGTCGGTGTAATCTCTTGGTAAACACCTTAGACTCGAAACTAAACTTGAATAAACATATCTCAAAATCCACAAAAAGTGCCTTCCTCAATCTGAAATTACTGTACAAAATCATACCCTTCCTCCCACCCAAAGACCTGCAACAAGCCACCCAAGCACTAGTGCTCTCCAGAATTGATTACGGGATTGCAGCCCTGACTGGGACTTCTAAATTTCACTACGCCCCCTTGAAAACAACGTTAAATGCAGCAGCCAGAATGGCCACTGGTACTAAGAAATTTGATCACATCTCCCCTGCACTTGAAGAACTCAAATGGCTCCCAATTGAACTGAGAGCCAGCTTCAGAACAGCCTGCGTCACCCACAAAGCCCTGCACACAGGCAAATCGGAATACCTGGCTGCCAAACTCAAAAAGGCCGGCCAGTCCAGAAACCTAAGGAGCTCCAACACTCTGCTACTCATCCCACTAAAATCTCGCAAGCAGAAAAATGCGACAAAATCGTTTGCTGGAAACGCCCCCAAAATCTGGAACTCCATCCCCCCCACATCAGAACGATACCCTCATTTCCCAAATTCAAAAATCTGCTCAAAATCCTCTTCCTCGACCGCTATCGAACGAACCGATAGAAGCCAGGATGCTCTCCACCCTGCACCTCTTCTATCCTTATATTTTGACCAGTGGCATTGACTCGGACCAAGAAATTCTTTCGGGACTCGCGTCCGGTGTGAACTAAGCAACCTTTGGGCGGCGCCTTGTTCGAACTGCATCCTCCTTGCCCTCCCGCGCCACCACGCCTCTATTCGTCCTACTCTCGGCCTGATCCACGTGTTTGACTATAACCTGTACTGCTTACTTGCTCATAATTTACTTGTTGTAAAGCGCTCTCATACCCTCGGGTACAGCTAGCGCTATATAAAACTCTTAAAATAAAAAAAAGGCAAGCCCGTCTGCGCCCGTCCGCGGCCGACCGGGGCTAGGGGCCAGAACCCCTGCTGGATCTGGTCCAAGACTCCATTACAGCCCCCAGAAACTTCGTGCTCTCTGCCCAGTGATTGATATTAGGTGTAAGCATACTATTAATGTGGAGGGCTGGCAATGCAATCATTGCCTATATGGGGCGTCAGAACAAGTAGATGTCAGGGAGGGACGACCCGCACTCAGGTTAGCGCTGATCAATTGTAGATCTCTGAGAAAGCACAGGATCGAGATCCATGATATACTATCTGAGGGTCAAACTGATGTTATGTTTCTTACGGAAACATGGCTGGACGATGATCCTGCCCCTGAAATTTTAGAGGCACTCCCTAGTGGCTATGGGATCATGAGAGTAGACCGAATGCTGGGAAGAGGGGGGGGGTCATCGCAATTAGTTACAAGCATGCTATTTGGTGCTCCCTTGTACCTGTGAGCATAGATGATGGGGAGGCTAGGTTTTTTACTATCAGACTCGCCACTGATTATGTTGTGAAGGGGCTCCTGATGTATAGACCCCTGGGACCTCACTCACGTTTCATACCTAGTTTTGTTGATTACCTTATCCAACCTGCTCTCCGGTACGAAAAGCTCCTGGTACTGGGGGATTTTAACATACATTTTGATGATGCACGTGACCCTGGTGCACACGAGCTGTGCTAGGGACTTGAAGTGCTACAAATAGTTCTAAAATCTGAACTCCCGATTCATAAACTGGGACATTTACTTGACCCTATTCTCGCCAACTGGGACGCTATGGAAATTAAGCCTCCTCGCCCAGTGTTGTGGTCCGATCATTTTCTGATCACGTTTGTGATAAAGCTACCCATACATAAAAAGCAGGAGTTAGTTCACTCTGACACAGAGAAGGAAATAGGCAGGCATCTCGCAGGGGGACTTTAACTTGGGCTTTATTAAAGGATGGTTTGCCTTATGGCCAGGACGTAAATAGGGCGTGCAAAGATCTCGAGAGGCGGATAACTGCTGCTCTGGACTGCACGGCACCCTGGTCAATTGAAAAGGCGACAAACAGACGCAAATCAGCCCGTGGTTTAATGAAGTGTTACGGGCTGCTAAATCGACCTATAAACAATTATAAAGGCGATGGAGAAAGCAGTTTTCAGTTGATCTGGAAGCTGAATACAAAGTCAGCCGTAAACACTACCACTCACTCATTAGGAAGGCTAAGGCAGCATACTTTAATAATAGGATCCAAACAGCGTAAACCTCTACAAAAGAGCTGTTTAAGATATTTAAAGAGATATCATCCTTGACATCTGCTGCAGCGCCTATTATGGGCTCTGTAGAGTCGTGCAATCGAGTTGCTGAATTTTGCAGAAAAGGTTGAAAGGATTTACTCCTCTTTTCCGCAATCAGCTCGTGAGGGTAAAAAAGATAAGGAATGGTTGGTTGCGCCTGAAATACAAGGTCTCCATAATTTTACTGTACCCTCCAAGGACATTCTTAAAAGGATGGCGACCGGTATTAAGTTGGGTTCGCCTAGGTACCCTGCTACGCCGAGAATACTCAGAGGCAGCATAGATGTATTGGAACCTTTTCTGAGATCTCTTAGAACTGTCCTTTAACTCTGGAGTGGTTCCGGAAGTATGGAAGGAGGCCGTGGTACTTCCACTACAGAAAATCCCACATGAGCGCCGATCAGCTTGATAATCTGCGGCCCATTTCCTTGATTCCTTATTTTGCTAAGGTTGCGGAAAAGATAGTAAATACTCAGCTTACTACACACATATGTACTAACAACCTTCTCCATCCTTAGCAGTCGGGTTTTCGGGCGTTGCATTCCACCGAATTGGCTCTACTCTATTCCACAGAGATCATCAGGAAGCATGTGGACGAAGGACAGACAGCGGCCTTAATTCTTCTAGACACTGTCGCCCATCACACCCTACTTCACCACGATCTAATGAGAGGGGGTGTAGCGGACGGAGCATTAAAATGGCTAGAATCCTTCTTATCTGAGCGCAGTTTCACTGTTATGCAGGGTAACTTTCATTCTAGAAACATCAAGCTGGCCCAAGGGGTGCCTCAGGGCTCTATTTTGAGCCCTACCCTATTCAATCTTTATGTCGCCCCCTTGGCTAAAATCTCAGATAAGTTTGGTATTAATGCTCTGTCTTACGCTGACGACACCCAGCTGGTAGTCTCCCTGACCCAGGCCCAGCCTGGTGCTCCCTCCAATTTTGCATCCTGCCTTCAAGAACTGGCAGGCTGGATGGCCAGCAACTGCCTCAGGTTGAATGGCAGTAAAACCGAGGTATTGGTGATTGGCAAGGCCCCATCAGTATGGTCCTCGGCGTGGTGGCCCCAGTCGCTGCGCCCCACTCCTATACCCTGCGAACATGCCAAGAATCTTGGGATCTGGGTGGATAATAAGTTGTCCTTCGACTACCACATCGGGCGAGTGGCAGGCGCCTGCTTTGGTGTGCTGAGGAGACTCCGGAAGACCCTTGACGCCCTTCCCACGGAATCAAGGAAAATACTTGTCCATGCGCTGGTAACCTCCCGCCTGGAACGATGGTAATCTCCTGTACTTGGGTGCTCCGGTCAGAGGCCTGAGGCGCTTGCAATGCATTCAAAATGCAGCAGCAAGATTAATCCTCATGCTCTCAAAAAGGGCCTCGGCGACTAAGGCACTGGCGTCCTTACACTGGCTCCCTATTAGGGAAAGAGTGAAATTTAAGGCTCTGTGGGATGTATGACGTTACAACTCATACTTTTACAACGCATACCATTACAACGGATTTTTTACAACGCAAAAACCATTACAACGCATGTTTTTACAACGCATGTTTTTACAACGCAAGTACCTTTACAACGCATACCATTACATCGTAAGTATTGCTAAGTATATATTAATTATTTTATTTTAATTTAATTAAAATTAATATTATTTATTTTAATTTAATGTAATGTAATTTTTTTATTTTTAATTAATTTAATTTAAATTAATTATATTAAATTACATAAATTAAATATATTATTTAATTTAATATATATTAATTTTAATGTAATATATATTAATTTTTTTATTTAAATTAATTAAATTTAATATTATTTCATTTATTTTAATTTCATTTCATTTATTTTAATTTAATTTTATTTCATTTAATTGATTTAATTTAAATTTAATTTATTTAATTATTTATTTTAAATTTATTTTAATTTTATTTTATTTTTAACCTGTATCCCTGTAACCCAAAAACCCAAAATTGACCCTGAACTCTAAAAATACCCCTGTACCCCAAAAACCCAAAACTGACCCTGAACTCTAAAACTACCCCTTTACCCAAAAACTGAAAACTGACCCTGAACCCTAAAAATACCTCTTTACCCAAAAACTGAAAACTGACCCTGAACCCTAAAAATACCCCTTTACCCAAAAACTGAACTGACCCTGAACCCTAAAAATACCCCTTTACCCAAAAACTGAAAACTGACCCTGAACCCTAAAAATAACCCTTTACCCAAAAACCCAAAACTGACCCTGAACCCTAAAAATACCCCTTTACCCAAAAACTGAAAACTGACCCTGAACCCTAAAAATACCCATTTACCCGAAAACTGACCCTGAACCCTAAAAATACCCCTTTATCCAAAAACTGAAAACTGACACTGAACCCTAAAAATACCCCTTTACCCAAAAACTGAAAACTGACCCTGAACCCTAAAAATACCCCTTTACCCAAAAACTGAAAACTGACCCTGAACCCTAAAAATACCCCTTTACCCAAAAACTGAAAACTGACCCTGAACCCTAAAAATAACCCTTTACCCAAAAACTGAAAACTGACCCTGAACCCTAAAAATACCCCTTTACCCAAAAACTGAAAACTGACCCTGAACCCTAAAAATACCCCTTTACCCAAAAACTGAAAACTGACCCTGAACCCTTAAAAATACCCCTTTACCCAAATAGAACATTTTAAATATAATTATAAAAATACCCCTAAAAAACCCCCAAATATATAACATTTTAATTATAATTATATACTTACCAATACTTACGTTGTAATGGTATGCGTTGTAAAGGTACCTGCGTTGTAAAAACATGCGTTGTAAATACATGCGTTGTAATGGTTTTTGCGTTGTAAAAAATTCGTTGTAATGGTAGTGCGTTGTAAAAGTTGCGTTGTAAAGGTTGTTTCCCGGCTCTGTGTGTGAGCCAACGTATCCTTCAAAGGAAAGGTCCAGCGTACTTGTATGGTATTCTGACTCCTTATGCACCTACTAGATTGTTACGGTCCAGTGGAACAGGTAGGGTGTGTGTCCCTAAAATTAAAAGAGCCAGGATGGGCGGAGGCTCGTTCTGCTATTTAGCAGCTCAACTGTGGAATTCGCTTCCTCAGGCACTCCGGCTGGAGAGTTCTGAGCCCATTTTTAGGAAGGGTCTGAAGACGTACTTATTACCAGCTTCCTAAATTTTGCCCTGGTCCTTTTTGGTTGTTGCTGTTGGGTTCTGTTGATACCGTAGCACGGGGACACACTGGTCTCCGTGTGACCAGGCGCTTTACAAATGTAACTATTATTATTATTATTATTATTATATGATCAGAAAATAGAAATGCCCTGAAAAAAATATTACATTGAAGTTATGCTTAGGATTAGTTATAATACCGTACTAGGTGTTTACGAATACCTCTGATGTTCACTTAATAAAAACTGTTGAAATACAATCATGGTTACAAATTTTAAAAAAAGACTGAAATTCACCAGTTATGTTTAGCTATGCTGTCCATCGCTTGCAAAATAGCCGTGCAAATTGTAATTCCCACTGAGTGATAGTGATATTGGAAATGTGATATGTAATCTTACATGTAAGATGGTTTGATATTTGTAATTGCATATTTTACATTTGGAGTGAGGGCATGAGCACTGCATTTGGAGTATTGCCAGCCTTCAAATTCTATTTTAATGTTGGTGAAAAATATGTTCTAGCTCTCTGGGTTAATGGTGCAGATCAACCAATAAGTCTGGAAAAAGTGATTCTAAAAGCTATCAAAACACAACTCACTGGAGTGAGTCACTAGCACTAAACCTTGTAAAATTAATGTTTTACTAGATTTCATCAAGATCATGCAAGATCAAACCTAATATGGAACTTCAAGACGCGAGAAGAACTACGAGATACCCTGGAAACTGAAATGCGAGCATTTAACATTGATCGAGAACTCGGTAGCAACAGCGTCATCTCATGGAACCATCATGAATTTGAAGTATGTTACTTCTCCACCATAATCCTATACTTAGGTGTCTGTTGTTTGGCAGGTGTACCACCCTCACATACTCCTATATAAAGCTGATTGAGCTGTACATCTAACTTTAGACTGACATGGTTCATGGTGTACTTACTACAAGTGAAAGCAGGCACAAAATATAAAGGGGTAGAGTGGATGAGGCTTGACGTGAGAGTGGACAAAATCCAGTGAAGAGGTGAATCAAGGACAAGAGGGAAAAGGAGTGTGTGAATAAAGGACTTGAGCAGGGCATAAGGGACACTGGAAGAGGGCTAGAGTAAAGAGGAAGCCCACGATTTGAGGGGGTAGAGGAGACAGTGGACATAAAGAAGTGAGTGGGGCAGAAAAGGTAATGGCTCCAGTGGAAAGTTGTCAAAAACAGTGAGGAGATCATCTGGATGGGAGCTGAGCAAAAAACATTGAGATTGACTTCAAGGCTTCTTGGTCCCCTGGCCCTGTGCATCATCCTTGTGTCGTATACCAGGTGACATATATGGGCCCTGCAGTGGAACCTCCGATTCCAGTGGGCCCAGCTTCTGAGCTGCTTCCCTAATTTAATTCAGATCCCCAAGGAGACTGCTCAGGATCTGCAATGTTGGCAGACGAGTAACAACCTCACCTGCAGCAGGCTACCCTCCGCCCCTCACCAAGAATTCACATTGGTGACAGATGTGTCGCTGGAGGAGAGGGGTCACTGTTGGGTACGTTGAATGTGAGGCAGTGGTTCGGGTATGTTGGTCAGGCATTGTGAAGGGCCTTGTATGCATGGATGAGGAGTTTGAAGGTTATTCTTCTGTTGACTGCGAGCCAGTGGAGGTTGCAAGGGTGTTGACTGATGTGGCTGCAATGGGGAATGTTGAGGATTAGTCTTGCTGCAGCGTTCTGGACATTCTGGAGTTTGCGGAGGAGTTTCTGGGTGATGCCGGCATAGAGTGCGTTGCTGTAGTCGAGTCTCCTGCTGATGGGGATCCATTTGAAGGTCTTTCGAAGATGGCGAAGTGTGTTGCAGCAGGCCGAGGAGATGGTGTTTATCTGGTGGTCCGTTGTAAGCAAGGAGTCCAGTATGATGCTAAGGATTCGTGCGTGGTTAATGAGTGAAGGGGGACTTCCTAGAGCAGAGGAGAGGAAATTATGGAGAGCCCCCAGGCCATAGCTGCAGATCGACCAAGTTAGCTTCAGAATAAATGTTACCAAAGTGTGCTTCCCAGTCCTCCCCAGTTATGTGGCAACTAACCACTGATCCACCTTGGTCTAGAGAGTGCATACAGGAAATGAATGGCTTGCTATCTTTTGTATTGAAAGATATTGTGGGTAAATCCCATTCAAGACTTCAGGGTGCATTTGAGGATGGGATGGTCAACTGGGTTGAAGGCGGCTAAGAGGTCCAGCAATATCGGGAGGCAGACGTCATTTTCATCCATGGTAAATAGGGCATAATCAAGAATGACTTTCAATGAATCAAACCTAGAACTCGTTTAACTAGTTAGTGGTTATCTGGGATGTATAATCTCCCGTAGATCTGTGTGTGACAGCCTTGTGTCTTTGAAAATGAATAGAAAATACTTTGAAGTCATGTCATACTGAGTGGAAGTATGGCTGATCTGCTCTCCAAACATTAGGGGGCATTTACATCTTTCTTTTGTAGTCCGGAGTTTGGTCACATTGACAGGCATATAGATCCATTAAAATACAAGTGTCCTGTTTAGAGCACTTAAGAACTAAACGTTGAATGCCACATGACTGTGCAGGCTGTATGCTGATAGCACACTTGCTCTGCCATTGTCTCAACCGGCTCAGGTGTGTTGAATGCCTAGACATGTGTGTTTGTGTGTCAGTGTCTCCTCCCTCTGTGCTGAATGGATGCTGCTTCTGAAAGTTCCGGAGCCACTTTGAGTTGAAATTGATAGGTGTATATGTGATTCCAAGAATTGTGTATTTGATATGTCATAATGATTGCAAGCTAGTTCTTGTAGTTTTGTCCGTAAAGTGACTGGGGGAGCTTTAATCTCTCTTGAAGAGGTGCTTTTTGTCCCTTATTTAAGTTGAGATTTCTTATTCTTTATTGTAAACTGTGACTTTTCTTGCTTTATTTTTGGTCTAGTCCCGCCTCTGTGGTAGTGACCATTTATATTCTTTCTCAAAATCTGAGTAGTGGCATAGAGTGCTTTCAGACATGCATTGTCAATGATTTTGGCCTTCACTGTCTAAAGGGCGATCCTACACTACTCCCAAATGGCTTCTTGAGAAAGTAACCCTGCAACCTCTTCTTTGACCAGGGGACTGTTGCCTCCTATTAAGAGCGACACTGGAGGGGAGCAAGAATATCTTACCCATAGTCTTGCTATTGTTTCATGCATTTAAAATAACACATTTAAATGGAACTAAACCTACTTGCTTGCCCCAAAGCTGTACATACCAAGCTTCCTTTTGTCCGGGCCAGTATCTTGAAAATCACCTAAATTAGGGGACTGAGCAGGAAGCAGTGTACCCAGCAGGTCTCTCTGTAAATTGCATGATACGTCATTTCTGTTGGTTTTAGGCCAGCTGCCTCTGTTGTGCTTGCAGAATTGAGTTGCAAGGTGCATAATCCACACTTGTATCAATAGAAGAGCTCTGTAATACCAAACTTGCAGTCTCACAAAAAGGAACCCCACATACTTACTGTTAGATCAATGAACTAATCCTAGTTCCAAGAGACAACAAAATAATATGGGGAGACATAACCTTGATAGTGGAAGAATAAAAGATTTATAATTCAGATGCTGGAACGTAGAAACCAGAAGGTCTAGTAGATATTCAGAATACCTATCAAAACCTGTCTTTTCAAGAAGGGTTCTAGTCTTTAAATGAGCTATCTAAGTTTCCTAATGCAACAATGCATTGGAAATGTCAAGCAACCTAAAGTGAATTATATTCCTCCACAAGAAACTCAACAACAAAAAATTACTATTACAAATAAACATTGAGAAAGAAATAGCACAAACCAGAGAGTGCCGCTTACCCTTCGCTCTGTAGTCCAGAAACGTAAGCACAGTTTGAAGAATCCTTCGGTACCGCACAACCTCATAACACACCAGCATTTCCACTACCTCTTCTTTTCAAAGGACATGTAGACTTTCCTTCACGTTATTCTTTGAGGCTTGCTAATACTAACGCTTTTGTTTCAGCAGTGAAACTAGAGACCCGTTGCTGACACTGACGTATCAGCGCACTGTAACTAGAGAGCAGTATTGGTAGCTCAAAGGCGTTTTAAACAATAGAAAAACAGTACGGCTTTCATTTGCATATGTAATGCAATATCCAAGATTATACCCACCTTTGGTTCTAATTATGCATACTAATGATTTTTTTTTTTTATTGGTGTAGGTTCGATATGAGTGCTTGGCTGATGAAATTAAAATAGGGGACTACTATCTTAGACTATTGCTGGAAGAAGATGAAAATGAGGAGTCTGGAGCAATCAAAAGATCGTAAGACTCTGTACCAAGCTTTATTACCCGACTTATTTTCTGATATGCTTCCTTGTCAATGTTTTTTTTTGGGGGGGGGGGGGGGCGGGTATGTTTTTTTACCTGGTCTAACCACATGAGCCTCTCTATTTGGATCTAAACTGCAAGATCTCTCCTTTATCTCTTTTTATTTTTAGGTACGAGTTTTTTAATGAATTGTACCATCGTTTTCTACTCACCCCTAAGGTGAACATGAAGTGTCTATGTTTACAAGCGCTGGCTATTGTATATGGCAGATGTCATGAGGAAATTGGACCTTTTGCAGACACACGATATATTGTTGCAATGCTTGAGAGGGTAAGAATGGCAAAACGTATATATATATGCTATGTTACATGACTATTATCTAAGCTTGGTTGAATGCTGTAGGTCATTCTTTTATGAAGGTTTTGCATCTGGTAATTTTGAAGAACACCTATGTTTCCATTTTCTTCATGTTTTAACCTATTTGAGGTTTGTTAATATTTAATATTAGAGCTAAAAATGATACTGGTATTTTTTTGTACCCATTTTGTTTTTGAAGAAGTCTGAGCAATGCACATCTGATGATAGTTTTTTTTGCATTTTTATATGGCCCAAACTCGACCCCAAGGTATCAGAGCGCATTACATGAGCACCAGTTGCATTACAGACAGACACATGCACTTCTAGGCACGGGGAGATTACGTGATTTGCCCAGAATCACAGGATGTTTGAGCCTCCCTCCAGACTCAAACCTAGTTCCCCACCTTCAAAGTCATCTGCTCTAGTCATGAAGCCAGATCCTCTATTATATATACTACTGTTGCAAGACCCTGGCAGAATGTTTTAAGTGCTGTTACTCATTGTCAAGATATTACACGCTTAAAAACAATTAATACACATTGAAACAATCCTGCAGGTAATCCTCTGGTTATGCTCATTTCTCTCCACTAAGAATGTTGCCATTTTTGTAGATTTTTTCTGCTTTGGATTTCTAACCACTAGTTATTCATTTTTTAGGATGGACCAAGCCTACTTTTTTGTCCCCTGTCCTGAATGACTACATAGTTTACACACAGGCTTAGGAAGAACACGAATCTGAGAACTAATAATACTTCTATGATCAGACTGACTCCTCTACAATACTGAGATGAAAGTCAATGGTACCACTAAAGTTACCTTACGGTTGTGATAGTATGCCTATAAAGAACAAACCTGGAACAAGCTCGCCAGCCACCACTAGCTAAGAGCAAAATGCACATCTCCTGAACTCGGCCTAACAATAATGTATTGCATTATATACAATCTGCACAACAATTTGAAGGCTAAACATACAATATACAACAAAGGATTCCAACTCACAAACAGTAATGTACTCACACTTATTCACTTTATGACCTACAATCCCTTTAACTGTGCAATGAAGTAAAATCCATGCAGTAAGAGATTTTCCAAATAAGTAGGTTTTTTATTGAGAACCCCACACAGGTACATCCAACTTAGGGTCCAGTGGCATCTTACCAAGTTGTTCCACTAGACAGAAGCCTTGGAACCACGATATACAATGGGTTCTCTATTTCATAAGTAAAAAATAAATAAAACAAACACAGCCCCCACAAAACAATGAAAATAATTGGAAGAAGGACACCACACTATATTTTCTCATTACTTTTGAACCTCACTACTCTGTTGAGATTCTAGACTCTTCCATCCTCCACTTTAACTGCATTGTGGAATAGTTTGATGACTCTGAATGGACCCATGAACTTGGAATCACTCTTTCACATCAGCGGTTTCTTGATTAACACCTTCTCACCCACTGACAAGTCTACCCATTTTACAGGTTTACGGACATCATGGGACGCTTTCCTCTTTTCAACACATGCTCTTTCTTTTTCACTTCCACTCTACATCGATGCCCATGACACTCACAGATCCTTACCCCACTTCAACCAACCAGGTGACAATAACGTGTGGTCCCTTCTTCCCCTAAACACTTTAAAATGAATTTCTCATGGTAGTGTATGGAGAACGTCTTTGAGCCTGTAGGAAACTATTGAGTGCCTCCTTCCAGTTCTTTCCAGCACTCATCTCCAGCAGTATGTATTACTTGATACTTGTATTACATTTTTCCACAGTGCCATTACCTTCTGGATGGTACAGTGAGTATTTCTTGTGCTTGATACTTTTCTCATGTAGGAATTCCTCCATTTCTGTAGACACAAACTGCGGCCAATTGTCTGCCAAAACACAGTTGGGAATACAGTCACGACTCAAAATATCACACATGAACTGAGCCTCTTTCCCTGTTTCAATGCTGCTAACTAGCCCCAGCTCAGCCCACCTTGAAAATTGATCAGTTATCACTTACAAATTGTTGACACCACCTTTGCCATGCAATGGTCCCACAATATCTATTGCCACAAACTCCGAAGGCTTAGACGGACAGTCTCTATAGCACATGGGAGGATTCCTATCATTGTAGACCTTATTACTGTTATGACATTCAGTGCACTCCCTGATCATTCTCTGAATCATGAGCTCCATCCATAGCCACCAATAACTAAGACAAATCCTCGCCTTGGTTTTTCTTATGCCTTGATGCCCATCATGTCCTAAATTTACGATCTTCTCTCCTAATGCCATTGCAACAACTAGTCTCAAACCTCTAAAAATCACATCTTCATCACATGACAACTCATCTTTTGTTTTCCAAAAACCAACTAACTCAGAATCTCTCTTCACCTCATTGCTCCAACCTTCACACAGTGCTTCCTTGACACGCTGAACAACAGTATCACCATTAACTGTTTCAATTCACTCCTCCTGAGACACACACCCACTTGTAACACTACACACCTTCACCTTATCGACATCTAGAATACCTTCCTTCACCACCGTAGTGAGTCTAGATAAGCAGCCGGCAACTTTGTTCTGTGGCCTGGTAAAGAACCGAACAGACCACCCTGTGATAGCATGCCTCATTATGAGATTACGCAAGTCATACATTGTAAAATCTGCCATTCGTACAGAAAGATGAACCGAGACTCACCAACACCAAAAAAAAGTGTATTTAGTTCTGATCAGAATTCAACTCAACATACCTAAGAATCGTTTTGAACCCTGTTTGACCTTTTCCAATCAAGGGTTTCGACCTCAAAGATCCCCTTTACGTTTAGGAGGAGTATGCGATAAGTACAAACAATAATAAATCGAGGCTTGGGTGGACTGGGTATCGGATCTAGTTGCAACCTCCCGTGAAGAATTTTAAGCTGGAGGTGGAAAAAGGTAGAACTTCATTTTGTGAAGAGGTACAAATCTTCGTTTTCAAAGACTCGCATGGAATTTTCTTTTCTCCTTAGTATCATTTGTCATGCAAGGGAACTAATTCAATTTTTTTTAATTCCATAACAGTCTTGCTGCACACACTGTCTTATTTAGCATAGCTAGACTGCCCAAATCACGTAGTATAGCTATGATTTGTAAGTTAAACCCAAATACGAAGGGTGGATATTTATGTTTATAGCTAATATATACAAGTAGAGCCACAACCACATTGGTGGGTATCCAAACCATTATAAGCTTGCAGTGTCTGGTGACATCCTACGTGTTCAAAATCCCTCGTTCCACATCATTAAACTAACAAGCCAGGTGACATGGCTAGCAATGTTAGTTTTTCAGAACTAGTCAGGCAAAGTTCCAAATCATATACTACATCCCCAGTTGCTTGAGCAAAAATGCAAAGATAAGAAGTAAAAACAAAGCGGACCAATTAGTCATGTCCTGTCTTACCTCGCAAATGTCTATGTTGAATCTCTTGGTTTAGGGTGAAGAAGAGGTTTCAAGACAACAACGTGGACATATGTCAACCCATTATCCAGTATGAAGAAGCCTGTAAACGGACATAGGTAGCAAACTAGATCAGGAAACAAGTACCCACTAGAGTATCGACTGGGGGTACAGTCATGGCAGTTATCGAAAAGAGAACTCACCCGTAGTGGCTTCTCAAAAAGTGTCAGACGTTAGTATTTCGTGGCTCGTAGTGCGCGTTCGTTTATGTAAGCTCCACGTTGGCCACGTTCTCATAAGCATAGAGAGAGGAGTATCCTGTAGGGAAATGTACAGCAAATGTGGGAACCATTTTGGAATGGTAAAGTAGAGGTTGATACAACATGGCAAGTGCCATTTCCGATTGGTGCCATAAGAGGTCCTTCCTGTAGTTGTTTTTACAAATGATGTGACGTAGGGTCCTTAGGGAAGCCCAGGCATTCTTTTTAATCGTGATTTTTTTTATAGGCGGAGAATGATTTTCGCTGACCTGCTCGTTTCTTCAGAACCACAATGACTCCTTCTCCATCAGCGGCCGGCTCCACACCGACTGTTTTTCTGTGGATGAGTCCCAACGAGTAGAGAGGTGTGAAGATGTCTGCTCACCTGCAATGGATGATTGTTCGCAATTGCTCCAGTTTCCTGATTAAACGGAACAAGCAGGTTTACAGTACGGAACCCAACAATCTGAAGGAGCATCTCTTTAAAAAATAATATAACGTTTTTTGGAGAAAAAAATATATAGTTCTTCAAATCCAACAGCTTTGATCACATAAATAGTTTACATAACTCATTTTCAGTGTTTACTTTCTCATTGTAGTATCTGCCCAGTTTTTCTTCTGGCAGCTAGTCTACTGCGATAGATGTTTCAAGCATATCTGTTCTGGCAAAAACCATGCAACAAGTTGGACCCGTCTTGGCAATAATAGTGCCTTACACATTCTTATAGGGTGTTCAAAAGTGTTGACAAACCTGTGTCCCATCCTAATAAAGGAGTAGCAACGCTTATCATGGCAGGCATTCTTTTCCTGCCTGAATGTTATGTAGGTTTGCTTATAGATGAAAGGCATCACCTACAAATATATGTAGACAGGTGCTGTTGTCCATGCCCTTTGGATTTCAAAGTGGGTGAATTTCTATGGACCTAACAGCAAGCATTACAAAAAAAAATCCTAACCTGTTAATGATTTCTAGACCTAGGGTTCGAGGCATGTGGGCTGCTAAATTCATATCTATTGCATAGATCGCCGCCTAGTGTTGGGTCCGGATGATTGCACATTGTTGTCCTGGAAGAGTCTTCGAAGTATCACGAGATAGGTGGCTCCTCCCCTGGACTACAGTGCGCATGGGCATCGGCTCCATCCCCAGATTGTTTTTTTCCGCCATTGGGTTCGGATGTGATTTCGACGGCTCCTTGTCGGAATCGAAAGAAACTTACTTCTTAAGGCCAAAAGGCCTTCGGTATTCGCGTCGGTATTGTTTGCGATCGGTCCCGAGCATCGTCTTACTCTTCGGGTCGGACATCTGCGGAGTGGTTTACTCTTCGTGCATCGAGGCCCTGTACTTGCAGCAAGACCCCGGCGACTTCATCATGGAACGGAGTCCGTTCAAGCGCTGCCCCGTGTGTGGGTCTAAATACCCACACATCGACGTGCATCCAGTCTGTAATAAATGTCTATCGCCGGAACACGACGAGGACAACTGCATGGCCTGCTCCAAATTCAGGTCAAAGAAGACGCTCAAGCATCGGCGCGCGGCGCGACTTGAAGCCCTACACGCAGCCCCGGCACCCGACGACATATTCGACGACCCCGCAGAAGAAGGCCACAGCCATCATCTTCAAATCTCACCACCATCGACGGAGGTCGAGGCGGATCCAGAAGAATACTTCGAAGGACAGAGCCAAGACCTTGAATACGTCGAGGAGGTAGGGGACGACGAAGAAGTCTATGGGGCCGCGGAAGATAGCTCAGAGGACGAGCTATGCCCCGAAAGTTACTCGACTCAGGCTCCGGTCACGGGATCGCCACTCGGCCTTACCCACGACCCTGCGCCGGTATCCCCAGCCCCGCCTTCGAGCCCGGCCACGGATACACCGGAGGAGCCACCGTTGCGCGTATCGAAACCGAAACCGCAACCATTGCTGTCGACAACACCTAAAATGGCCGACATCACGCCAAAAACGAAACCGAAACCATCGGTCTCCACGGCTCCCAAAATGGCCGCCGACTCGGCACAACCGAAACCGAAACCGAAACCTACGGCTTCGACAACATCTAAAATGGCCGACGTCCCGTCCAAGCCATCGAAGCCTACTCCGTCTTCAACTCCGTCGCCTTCGGGCCCCACGAAGTCAAAGAAGACTGTCGACTCACCGGCGCCTCAAACGGTGGCCAAGGACACGTCCTCCAACAAGGTCATCCATCCTACCTCGACGTCTGCGGCGTCTACCACCAAACGCACGGTCGAAGCCAAGTCCGCTAAGGCCCAGGGTCCGACGGCCGGAGCCACTACTCATCGGCACAAGGATGCCGGAACGGCATCGACGGCGTCAGCGCCTAAACCTACCACAGGGCAGCGTCCCGTGGGAGGCCAGGAATCGTCGGTGGCCACTTCTGCTACGCCGAAGTCCTCCGAAGCGGACGAACATGAAGCATCGGTTGCCAAGCCCTCGGCTTCCTTTACAAAACAGGTCACCGACTCCCTCAAGAGAATTCGGGAGAAAGCCCAGACATCGGCGTCTACCGCACCATCGGATCTGAGACCGGTGGACATACCTGCGAAGTCGTCCTCCAAGCTTCTCTACGTTCTACCACCAAAAGTGGCGCCGAAGGCGTTTGTGGCCAAAGCGGTCTCAAAGAACACCGAAACGCCGGAATATTCGACGCCCAGTCCCAATTTGCCTCGGCCAACTGCGTCGGAGGACAATTCGGAGCACTACATCGATGCCCACACGGGGAAATTGACACTTTATAAAAGAAAGATCACTTCCCAACCATTGGAATCATTTGTTATTCCACTCAAGAAGAAAAGGCCAGCACAGGACATTACTCCACTTGTTGAACCTATTCAGCCTCCACCAAGGAGGAGTCCAACACCTTCCCCCCACCTATCAGGGGGTGAGGATGATGAACAAGATGACCAATATAACTTCCCTACTGGAAATGACCCTGATGTACACCAGGACCCATATGTCGACGCTGGGGACCAGGACAGCCATCAGGTGGTACAGGACCCTCAGGTTTTTGGATCACGTACGTCCCCTACTGAGGACTCAGCAGCATTCACTGCTTTAATAGAACGGGCAGCTGCAAATCATAATGTGGACATGCACTCTGACCCGGTGGAGGAAGATTTCCTTTTTGACACTTTCTCTGTCTCAGAAAGAACAGTCAAAACACTCCCCATGCTGAAAGGTGTCCTTAAACATGCACCAGAGATCTTTAAGGAACCAACAAGAGCAAGGGTGGTAAACCCACGTATTGAGAAAGTACAGGCCCGCACCTGGTGACCCTGCATATATTCGGGGACAGTTGCCTTTGGACTCATTGGTGGTCGCAAATGCCCGCAAATGGGCCAACTCCCAAACAACGGGTGAAGCTCCTCCCCCAGACAAGGAGTCGAAAGTGCTTGAGGCTTCTGGCAAGCGGGTGGCTGCGCAGGCTGCCAATGTATGGCGTATAGCAAACACACAGGCACTACTGGCGCGTTACGACACCCTAGAACAGCTCCTTCAACATCTACCTGATGAGTATAAAGAAGCAGGCGAAATGCTCATTCAAGAGGGAAAGCTTATATCAAATGCTGCAATTAAGTGTGCACTTGATGTCGCGGACACAGCGGCTAGGGGGATTAACACTAGCGTCATGCTAAGGCGCCAAGCCTGGCTTCGTATATCTGGTTTTAAGCCTGACATCCAAACTACAATCCTCAACCAGCCCGTCAATCCTGACAGACTGTTTGGCCCTGATGTAGACACCACACTTGAAAAGATTAAGAAGGACAACGAGACTGCTAAGTCCATGGGGGCTCTCCAATCACAACAGTTCAGGGGCAACACTTTTCGTCGCTCAGGTGCGCGTAGTGTTACCAGAGCACACTTGGGCCAACAAACACAATTCGCAAGAGGCGGTGCGCAATCCTCGTACCCCAAGCAAGGTAAAGGGGGTTACAGAGGTAACCGTGCCAAAGGCAGAGGCAGGGGAAACAACAACTCACGTTCCTCTGCCACGAACAAACAGTGACTCCCTGTCACTGCCCCCCGACCATCCAACACCTGTCGGGGGAAGACTCCAGCAGTTCCTGCCAGTCTGGTCATCCATCACCACAGACAGGTGGGTGAGAAAACTAATTCAGTACGGTTATTGTTTGGAGTTAATATCCACTCCTCCCAATATTCCCCCAAAACACCGTCCTATGTCGGCAGAGCACTTGCACTTATTGCAGCAGGAGGTACTAGTAATGCTGCAAAAAGGAGCAATCGAACTCGTGCCAGTGGAAGAGGAAGGAACAGGGGTCTATTCCCTGTACTTCCTCATCCCAAAGAAGGACGGATCCCTCAGACCCATTCTGGATCTACGCCCTCTCAACATGTATATACTGTCAGAACATTTTCACATGCTAACACTGCAACAAATCCTTCCCCTTCTGAACCAAGGGGATTTCCTAGCAACCTTAGACCTCAAGGATGCTTACTTCCACATCCCGCTCCACCCGTCCCACAGAAAATACCTCAGGTTCACCATTCTCAACAAGCACTATCAGTTCAAAGTCCTACCCTTCGGGGTGACTACTGCCCCCAGAGTGTTTACAAAGTGTCTGGCGACAGTGGCAGCGCACCTCAGGAGACAAAACATACATGTCTACCCGTACCTCGACGACTGGCTCGTTCAAGCAAAGTCGGAAAGACAGTGCGCCTCACACATGTCCCACACTATTCAACTCCTTCACAGCCTGGGGTTCTCCCTAAACTACCCAAAGTCGCACCTTCAGCCAGCCCATGTGCGGCAGTATCTGGGTGCGACAATAAACACCCTGACTGCTATGGCTCAACCAAACACAGTCAGAATCAACAGCATTCAGTCGCTGATCCAAAGGTTCAGACCGCAACACTCCCTGCCAGCGAGAGTGTTCATGCAGTTGATAGGCATGATGGCCTCCTGCATCTTCATAGTCCCGCACGCAAGGTTGCACATGCGTCCCCTCCAAGAATGCTTAGCAAATCAATGGACACAGGCTCAGGGACAACTGACAGACCTAGTGTTGGTGACCGGTCGGGCATACAACTCTCTGCATTGGTGGAATCCACACAACCTTTGCAAGGGACGACCGTTCCAAGAGCCTGTGCCACAGATTGTCCTAACAACGGACGCATCTCTCCAAGGGTGGGGAGCGCATGTGCTCCACTACACGGTGCACAGACTGTGGTCACCCCAGCAACAACGATTGCACATCAACTACCTGGAATTGATGGCAATCTTCATGGCGCTCAAGTCCTTCAAAGTACATCTGTGCAACAAGGTCGTGTTGATCCGGACGGACAACATGACAGCCATGTACTACATCCAGAAGCAGGGAGGTACTCACTCGCCACAGCTGTCTCATCTGGCTCAGAGCATGTGGAAGTGGGCCATTCAGAGGAACGTCTTCCTCATGGCAGAACACCTCCCGGGCAAGGCAATCAGATGGCGCATCTGCTCAGCAGATACAGCCATCATATGCACGAGTGGGAGATACATCCATCAGTACTCCACCCGTACTTCCAGCAGTGGGATCATCCAGAGATAGACCTGTTTGCCACAAGGGAAAACGCAAAATGCCAAAGCTTTGCCGCCAGGTTCCCTCACCCGGAATCGCAAGGGAATGCGATATGGATGAACTGGTCAGGCAAATTTGCGTACGCTTTTCCCCCAGCGCCTCTCATTCCGCTGGTGGCAAGAAAGCTAAAGCAACACTCGATGACTCTCATCCTGGTTGCTCCAACATGGGCACGCCAACCATGGTACACCACGTTTCTAGAACTTTCCGTGGTACCGCATCAAAGGCTGCATCTCACATCCAGGCTCTTGACGCAGAACCATGGCGACATTCAGCATCCAGATCCGCAACAGCTCAATCTGGCGATCTGGCTCCTGAGGTCTTAGAGTTTGGCTACCTTAACCTGCCTCCAGAATGCATGGACATCATCAGGGAGGCACGGAAGCCCACTACAAGAGCTTGCTATTCAGCAAAATGGAAGCGGTTTGTCATTTACTGTACTGACAACAATATCAACCCGCTAGATGCATCCATTCCTGACATCATCTGCTATTTGTTACATCTTTACAAATGCAATCTAGCGTACGCCTCCATTCGGATACATTTATCCGCCATAGCGGCTTATCTCCAGAATAGGCAGCACCTCTCTGTTTTCAGGGTGCCTGCCATTAAAGCCTTCCTAGAGGGACTGAAGCGAGTCATTCCTCCAAGAACACCACCAGCTCCGGTGTGGAACCTCAATGTAGTCCTCACTAGGCTGATGGGCCCACCTTTCGAGCCACTGCACTCCTGCGAAATTCAATTTCTGACGTGGAAAGTGGCTTTTCTCATTGCTATCACATCGCTCAGACGTGTTAGCGAGCTGCAAGCGCTCACAATCCAAGAGCCATTCATCCAAATACATTCCAACAGGGTAGTGCTCCGCACTAACCCTAAATTCCTTCCAAAGGTGGTGTCACAGTTTCATATCAACCAAACTATTGACCTGCCTGCATTCTTCCAAAACCCACAAACGGTAGCAGAAAGAATGCTTCATACATTAGACGTTAGGAGGGCGCTAATGTACTACATTGACAGAACTCAACACTTTAGAAAGACACAACAACTTTTTGTTGCCTTCTCACCACAGCACAAAGGCAACCCCATTTCCAAAGCAGGAATAGCCAGATGGATCGTTAAGTGCATTCAAATCTGTTATCAAAAAGCTAAACGCACTTTAACCATACCCCCAAGGGTGCACTCCACACGCAAATTGGGGGCCTCCATGGCGTTCCTGGGGAACATTCCCTTGGAAGACATTTGTAGAGCAGCCACTTGGGCTACACCACACACGTTTACCAAACATTACTGTGTAGATGTGCATTCCAAACAGCAAGCAGCTGTAGGACAGGCTGTTCTCAAAACACTTTTTCAAGCTTCTGCAGCTGGCACGGGCAACCGCCCTTAATGGAGGGACTGCTATATATTCTATGCAAAAGATATGAATTTAGCAGCCCACATGCCTCGAACTGAATATGCTACTTACCAGTATGCATCTGTTCTTGGCATGTAAGGCTGCTAACATTCATATCGCCCGCCCTCCTCCCCGGTGCCCGTAGCGGCTGCAGACACTCTCTTGCATTCATCATTAGCATGGACATCCTTTACACTATTTCACTCCATCTCTGCCACAATGACTAAAAACAATCTGGGGATGGAGCCGATGCCCATGCGCACTGTAGTCCAGGGGAGGAGCCACCTATCTCGTGATTCTTCGAAGACTCTTCCAGGACAACAATGTGCAATCATCCGGACCCAACACTAGGCGGCGATCTATGCAATAGATATGAATGTTAGCAGCCCTACATGCCAAGAACAGATGCATACTGGTAAGTAGCATATTCAATTTCTGATATTCTGTGATCAGAACAAATCCAGTCAGCCATTGGTTCTAAATGTGCATGGAGTCTATCAGAGAGGCAACATTCAACATGTCTTTTCTACCTATCGTAATCTGCTTTCTGACGACTAAACAACCTCCAAAATGTTGTTTATCGTGGAAGCAAAATAAATCTAGACAACAAAAACAGTATTCCTGCAAAACAATTATTCTAAAGCAGTCTTTGCCAACATTATGCACATTTCTTACTTAAGCAAAGTTCCTGTGAGGACTTTTAATGGTTAAGTAAAAATGTGAGATGGTAGTTCAGCTAGATAGTACAAGTCATTGACCACTTAGTCTTTCGGTTGGTGTAAACTATTGTCCCTCCGGGATGTTGATCAAGATACGGTTGACACCTCCTTGTAATCAATTTCCTTAGGTTGCCGAGGATGGACCTATGGATGGTAATTAGTATAGTTCATGTTCAACTTAAGATATTTTCCTTTGAATAGCTAGATATTTATCAGTGTAGGCCGATTTTAGTCCGGTAAACTGTAAAACAAAGGGGCGCACAAGTGAGTATTTGGTCAAATGATCAAGCAGAATGATGCTTGTTTGTTGTTCTGGAACAATGCTGGGTCTCATGCGGTCTGGTCAGGAATCAATGTGATCTGAAAATTTAAGTTGAACATTAACTAAATTAATGACCAGCCATGAGTCTATCCTCTGCAAACTAAGGACACAGCCACATTCACTAAACCAGCATTTCCCAAACTGTGGGTTGGGACTTACTTGTGGGTCGCGAGCCGATTTTTGGTGGGTCACGAAAGTCCTGATCTATATGTAAATAATATTTAAAATAATTAGCCCGATTTGTGCACCACTAAAAAAGTTGATGAACAATGTCCCGTAGTTCTTTTAAAGCAACATTTTTTCAAGTATTACAAAGCAAGACTTTACTTGAACCTTTCAGTATTTGCTTTGCTGTTTTATTTTTTTAACTTCAAAAAGCCATTTCAACAGCAAATGTGCTCAATATACATGATCATACACAACCATACCAGGTTCGAGTCCTGTCATTGGCTCAACATGCTTTGATTCTGGGCAAATCATTTAATCTCCAGTGCTTACAATCAAATTAATCTGACTCTCTGTAATGTAATCTGTTGCTCATGTAAAGCACTCTAGTGTGCCCTTGGGTCATGTTTGCACTATATAAATGTCCAAAATTCACCACTGGACCTTATCTTTTTTTTTTTTTTTTTAAACAAACTTTATTGATCACCACATTTATTCCTCAGATCATTATAGCCATTACATTGTGGTATTTTCGTTTTCTTGCTGCTAGCCCATGCTAGTCTATACATAATGATGTGTGCACACAGGCACAAGCTGGAATGTCTCCAAGAATACACACAAAGCTAGTATTGTGTAGAAGTAAAGAAGGCCTTGATCTGAATAGGTTAACAACATAATTCCTTACATTTCCCTTACTACAAAAACCTCCCTCCCCCCACTGAGTTCTGGCCCGCCAGATCCAAACACCACTGGATCTTGTCTTAACACAACAATGGATATGAGGCCTTACCAGATATTCTGCTGCAGAAGAGGTTTCTTAATTTCACAAAAGTCTTGTGACTACTAGTGATGAGATGCCACAGGCCTGCACCCCACTGACATGTTGCAGCACAAGACTCCACTGTAATTCACCTTCTGCAGATCAATATTTTGACCACAGTATATTGAAGGACACCGTCAAGGTTATAACATTTATGAAGAATTGCTGTATCACATTAGTAAGTCGCCCCGCCTCAAGCCTATTAAAGGTCGATGGGCCGTGAAGGTTTGTTCTAAAAATTGGGTTCTTGTTCGAAAAGGTTTGAGAAGCACTGCTCTAAACACAAGGGACATCCTGAATAAAAGAACCTTGAAAAAGCCCTGGCCTGCTCGCCTTCGCTGGAACAAAACACATGTTGGCTGTAGAGCCCAAAACTAGAAAGTCTGATTTACTACAAATTTCATTTAAAAAAGCTTGCATCTATGTTTTCAAGTGTTCATACTTAGTGTCTTTCAAATGTTTGTAGCAAAAAGAAATAGATGATCTTTGACAATTATTGTCTAATGATTTTATTATATGTGTATCTGCCTGCTACAGACATTGATACTAACTAGGTAAAAGCTTCCACCTGGAATAGATGCATGCTCCATACCAAATTATTGTTCTTCAATCTAATGAGAAATGGCAAATTAAAAAGTATGAGTTAGAATATAGACCGTTGCCTTCTAATCATACTATTCAACAATGTGTATGGGGCTCCCCACCTCGGTAATGTCAAATGCTACTTGTAGCTGTCTGGGCACATCTTGTAAGATTGCAGGAACATTAGAAAATACACTGCTAAGATCTTGGATGGAAAGACTCCTATGTAACCTCTTCTACCCCACTAATCCCTCTCTAGAATCAGTGAGCTTCACAATGACAGACCAGCTCTGGCTTGCTGCTGCTTGTCTGAATGTTTTACATCACAGAAGGGTCATGATTTGAATTTGGACGTCATATTAAATGTCAAAACCTTTAAGTAGAACAAAATCAGATGTGCAGCCGAATCGGTACCGCAACAACTACTGACAAAGAGCTGCAATTGGAAACTCTTTTAGTAATAAACAATTGGTATTCAAAGATTCCCCAGTAAAATAGCTATTTTCAATCTACTGAAGCAGAACCTTGATTCTGGAAATATGTCTGAATTGTTGCCTCTTCTCCCTTCAGTTATAGGAAATATACTGATAGATGGCTGACCTCAGTTTTCCACCTGTGGCTGCAATGGAGAAAGTCTGCATACCTTGATCTCACAGCTGAACTGTGAAGGGAGACATTTTTCCTCACTGGCTACTTATCGAGAAAATGACTGCCATGTTATCACCGTCTTTGTGATATTGTAATTTTTGGAATTTTCTTAAATTAATCAAAGAGAATTGTGACTCCACATGCGAAAGTATCAGTGCCTTTTGTATGCAAGCCTCTACACCACCTTAACTCTGTTGCAATTGATCCAATAACCAGACTTTACCAGACCTGACTTATACTATTTACAATACCTTCCGATGAATCATTGAACCACACGTTAATGTTAGATATAATAAAGGAAAGGGTACATCAGAGGAAATTTAGGGGTTAAAGGAAAAAGTCTCCTAGCACTCATAGGGATATCAAGTATTATATGGGAACATTTTGTGAAGAGTGTGCGTGTTCGGTGACAACGTGGCTAATGCACAACAGTGAGGCTACACGATTCATTTCCTTTGCAGTCAGAAATTACCTCTGCACCTCTGGACACGCATTGTCCAAACAGGTGAAAAAAAACTGCTTAGGAATGGCCCAGGGATTTGGAAAGAAGTGGGTGTTCCGGGGTTTCTAAAACAAAAAGATTAAATATAGAGTGGCTGTGACTGGGTGTTTAGCTCTTTTAGGAAAGAGAAGTGGCCCCAGTGAAATAAAATGTGTATTAGTATTTTAAAGGACATAAAACCGTTAACAAAAATGAATTTGTTTTATCTGTGTATGTTTTAGCTTTCAATGTAGGCTTCCATAAAGAACTCAATATTTTAAAATTGTTTATCTCCATTTTTTTTAATGTAATTTTTAGAATTTACAGATGACTAAAGTATCCCGAAAGAGTCACTGTTTTAATTTATGTGCATAAATCTTCTATTGTTTTGAAACATTTACGTATAATTTTTCTAGATTTCAAGGTTTCTTTTTCTTGTCTCTTTTAATAGTGTACAGACAAACTAGAGCGTGACCGGTTAATTTTATTCCTAAATAAACTGATTCTTAACAAGGTAAGATTTCTTGCTTATTTTTAAATAACGTTAACTTTTCACATGTTATTTTTTGACAAAATGTTTACATTCATGCTGGGATAGGGAGAATAGCAGACTGTTTAATTCTTGCTTAGGGAGACATTTAATTAGCAATTGGCAATCCCTCCTTTCAAGGTTCTTTTGGGAGAGCTTTATCGGGGCTGGTCTTAAGTCACTCCCTTGTTTCCATTTATCATCATTTTAGCAATGTTTTGTAGCCCAGTCAATATGTCTATAGTTTTTCTGTTTTTTTTTTACTTTGGAAAGCTAGCTAAAGTTAAGTGTGTAAGTTTCCTAGGAGATATCAGCACTTGTGTGAGTTATCCATGGCCTAATGTATGTATTATTGTTAAACTTGTGGATAAATGAGGATTCCCGTAATATTTTAAACAGTGATCCAAACCATGTTCTGAAATTCTTTGTGCTATATGCTTTCTACTGTTCATGTTGTATGTGACAAGGGAAAGCATACTCCCCATTTAAACTTAGTGCAGGGCAGCTGATTATGTTACCTAGGTGAATAACTCCATGCTGTCATAACCAGTAGGAGTAAAATAGTTGAAATGTGCTGAATTGAGTGTTGTAGTTTCTTGAGTGTTGCTTTGAGATTAGACATGTTCCTCATTTTCTTCAAGCAATGTGTGAAAGACAGACACTTTCCCTCTGTGATTAAAAAAACATGTAGGTAAATTTGGAAGCTATAGAACCTTCTTCTAAGCAATCTTCAGCTGGTATTCATTGAAATTCAGTAGCCTAATTCACAACTACGTGTTGATTGTTTTTATGTTCTCTTTGTAAGAGGTTTTGATTACATGCTGCTACGAAGGGAAGAGTATAGCATTATTTCAGAAGGGGTCATATTGTCGGTTGATTGTGACATGCCAATCATTTTGATCGTTTGACAGTTAGGTCACCTCCTGTTCATTATTGGGAGATGGTTCTGTGATATCCTTCCAAGTTGCTGGACTGTGCTGAATTAGTTCTGCTCATGTAACGTAACTGGTGCTATGTAAAGCGATCTGATGCCCGATTTGGGTCAAGTTCGCGCTATATAAAACTCTGCAAAAAAAATAATCAGTAGTGCTGTGTTTCAAAGTAACATGTTTTTCTAATGGGTACTTTTAATGAACCATGAGCTGTGCATATTACAACAAATATAATCAATGGTATATTTAGGGGTTTGCTGTCTTTGCTTATTAAAGGAAACAGTTAGTTACCTCAGTTTCATTTAAATGTTTCCGGTCGTTCCTACTATTAGGACGTTGCCCTTACATTTTCCAGCACTCCGCGACAAGACCGGTCCACTTTGAAGGGGCAATCCTGGCCTCTGTTCCCATCCTGAAGCTGTAGGAGTACTCAAGGTCTGCCACCACACTCCGCGCTCTAAGTCAAAGAAAACACACAAAATATCCAGCCAGAACTCAGGCCCTTCCCGCCATTCAAGTATTCCTGAGTTGGCTCGAGGCCTTCACCGTGCCGTTCTATTTCGCTCCAGAAGTCGCTCGAGGTCAGAGCCTACCACGTGACTTGTTCCATCGCACCCAGAGTTTCAGAGGCCAACTGCAACACCAAGGAAGACCAAAGAGTTATGTGATACTCAGACATTTGAATTCTTACCAACTCAACTACCTCTGACACGTCTCCAGTCCCCAAGTGGCTGAGAGGCCCTCTATCTGAGATATGGCAATTGGATTCACCCTCAGCGCCAGTTGTACTCACAAAATCCTCCACTGGGCTTCTTCCGACTCCTGTTCCCGCATCGCCTCCATACTACATACCCGTTCTGAGAGCCTCGTATCCAATTCCAACTTGATGAATGCCAGCGAATAAGGTCCCCATCGGGCTCTCTGACTCAAAGTCGGCACAACTACGAGCTCTGCTTCCATAGATGCGCCACCTCCCCGCTGGATTTGACACCCCCTTAAGGAAGGACACCCATGTTGCATTCCTTATTTAGAACGGATTTGAAAAATAACTATCCGGTGATGGAACTGGGCAACCATACCACATGGAGAATTGGTATAATGATCTTCAAGAGGCCAGTGTCCTTGAAATTTCCCCATATATGGGTTTTCTCCCACCCTTTGGTCCTGCAGCTGAGGAGATGGCTTCTTATGCAATGGTCATGCATAGGGCAGCTGAATTCCCCGATCGGGAGTCCAAATGTATTGGGACCTTTAAGATGAGGGTATTTTCTTCCACTATCTTGGCTCTCAGGGTGTGTGAATGCCAGCTGCCTCCTGGGCTGCTGTTCCCACCCTCTTTGGGTTTCAGTGGCTCAAGTCCTCCCAGGTGTCCCAGAGGACCTCCGACCTGTCCTCATCCAAACCATTTAGGACGACTGTGATTAAGTAAAGTTCACAATTCGTTGTTACTTGAAAGCCAACTATTCCATTGGTTGGGCCATTGACACTAGCGTCCCCAGTCGCCACTATGCTTGACAGCGGGCTACTGGTTTTTGGACATTTCCAGTTGCCTTTATAGACTAGACCTTTGACAGGACTCGTCTTTTTGAGGATAAGTCAGATTCCGCCCTGGAACAGTTCACGGATAGAAGGGACACAGCAAGCTCTTTGGGCTTATCTGCCCTGCTTTACCAGCTGCATCAGCCTTACTGTTCCTTTTGCAGCTTCGCCAAAGGTGCCCCATACCTCCAGCTAATTCAGTCTCCCCAAGGTGCACAGCAGTTTTGTCGCGGCGATGCCTCAAAGCGGCTGCAGTCTGCATCAGTGAACCATACAGTCCATTGCTTCTGTTCACCCCAGTCTTGTCCTGTCCCCCTCCTGTAGCCCCACCTTCCAAACACTTTTTAGCGGGCCCTTAGTGGCGCACAGCCACCTGATGGGAAGAAGAATCTGACGATTTTTGTTGGATGGGCGGACCATTCCTTCAGAAAGGAGGGTCCTCTAAATATTCTGGAAGGGGTACTCCTTATCCTTCATTGTCTCTCCATTGCTCCTTCCACCATTCCCAGAGTGGTTGAAGGAGGACCATCTGTGGGTCCAATGGGAGGAAGTGACTAAAGGGGCTATCAAGATGGTTCCTGTGCCAGAAGAGCATTTTTATTCCTGCTACTTTCTAGTGCTCAAGATGGATGGAGGTCTTCATTCTATTTTAGACCTGGACCCTTTTAACACCTTTCTCTGGAAGAAAAAAGTTAAGATGCTCACTCTGAACCAGGTCTTGACTGCACTCGACCCCGAAGACTGAATGGTGGTACTGGACCTGCAGGTTGCATATTTCCATACACCTGTCATACAGGTCCATCGGCAATGCTTGCAGTTTCTAGTGGGACAGGAGCATTTTCAGTTAGTGTTGCTCCCTCTTGGTCTCTCCAGTGCCCTTGGGTGTACACGAAAGTGATAGCTGTGGTCCCAGCACGCATTCGGAGGTCAGGGGTTCCAGTCATCCCCTATCTTGATAACTGGCTGTCGAAAGCGAGCTTGTCCCAGGAAATTGTCAGCCACCTCCAGACTATGGCAAACCTCCTGTTATCTTTGGGATTCACTATCAATGTGTTGAAATCACTCTGAACTCCTTAGACATTCCCTCTTATTCGAAGGTTCGGGTTTTTGCCTTTCGGCTAGATATACAGGCTATGATCACAATCTTTCCGCCTCATTCCTGGATTTCAGTGAGGTTGACTCTGTGGTTGCTGGGACTGATAGCCTCCTTCCCCCTGCTAGTCAAACACACCACGTGGCTTTGTAGTAGGATCTGAAGTCACAATGAGCTCAACATTAAGTGGAACTCTGACCACGTCCAGATCTGGGAATAGACTCTAAAAGATCTGCAGTGGGGTGGTTATTGGACAGTGATTGGGTCAGTGTCGGACATCTCTCTGTAGCCCACCTAGATTTGACCGTGGACACAACTGCATTCCTTCCGGGTTGGGGTGACCATCTGGGAGAGCTGAAGATCAGATGCCTCCAGTCTCCAACCGATGCCTGGCTTCATATTAACCTCATGGAGCTGAGGGACATCCACTTGTCATTGAAAGCTTTCCTTAAGTTCATCAAAGGGAGGCTGGTGCAGGTGCTTATGGACAACAATACTGCCATGTGTTATTGCAACAAGCAGGGCGGTGTCAGGTCCTTGACTAGGTGCCAGGAGACGCTAGATCTCTGGATATTGCTGGAACATCATTAGATCGTCATGGCGAAGAAACACCTGGCAGGATCTTTGAATGCTAAGATGGATGAGCTCTTCAGTTGACGCCTTTGCGGATCACAAACAACAGTTACACCTGGAGTTGGTGTAAGGTCTCTTCCACAAATGGTGAGAATCTTGGCTAGATCTGATTGCCACCCATGCAAATGCTCAATATCAGCAATCTGAAAGAAACCGGTTAGTGTTAGATTCCTTACCTTAGAATATCCCCAGGTGTCAGACTGGATCCGGAAAGTTTTGCGTAGCAGTACCCCTGCGCGCCGGTAGGCGTCTTCTGCGGCTCCACGTCTGTTGTCGGCGCCGGGATGACGTTGTCAGAGTATTAGACGCCGCCCTCGCGCGCCGACGTCAGTTCTTCTTTTTTCCGTGCCAGCAAGTCACTTTTTGACTAACTTTTTCGAACCTTTTTCGAGTCGGTAGACTCTCGGTGCCGATAGGAATGCCCGAGTTCAAACCCTGTGCCGATTGTCACCGCCTGATGTCAGTTACCGACCCCCACTGTCGGTGCCTTTATTGCCTTGGGGCCGACCACGACGACAAGTCGTGCCCAGACTGCTGGGCCTTGATGTCGAAGGATAGGCGGGAGTGGTCCCGTAAGCGCCTCGAGCTCCGGCAGTCGGCCCCGTGCCGTTCCCGGTCGAGGAGGAGGTCGAAGGAACGGTCGCAGGGCCACAGTCATCACAGCTCGGTGAGTCGACATTATTAGTTGGGCTCCAAGTCCTCAGGTAAGAGGCACAAGAAGTCGAAGAGTCTTCCGACTCCCTCCGACGCTCGCGCGCTGCGGCCGGGGTTTCGGAGCCGCAGACGCGGCCGAGGGTTCGGAGCCGCAGGCGCTGTGGCCAGCCCCATACCCACCGGTCCCTGGGCTGAGGCCTTCCTCTCCTCCATCGGGTCCCGCTGTGGCACCTTCGAGCCCTGCGGCCCCGTCTGGAGCCCAAGCGGGCCGGAGGCTTCGGCCCCGGCGCCGTCGGGTGCTTCGGCCCCGGCACCGTCAGCGACTTTGGTCCCGACACCGCAGGACCCCACTGGATCCGGTCCGGATCCGGGTCGCCGCTGGTCGACCTTACGACCCCTCCGCTGGCGCCGACTCCCAGGGTGTCACCCTCGACGCCCTCCCCAGCCGACATCGTCCCCGGTCCCTCCCTGGGTCCGGTTCCGGCGTCGGACCTGCGTCGCTCGACGCTGCATAAGAGGCCGAGAGAAGAGCAATTCTTCTATGATCCGGCCCCATCCTTTGCACCGGATTATGAGGAGATGGGAGGCGAGGAGGATTGGGAGGGGTCTGAGGACCCACTGGCAAGGTAGTGCCAGTTGTATCAGGACTGGGCAGTTGAGCTAGGGGAGGCCAGGGGTCTGGACACTACGCCCGACACTGGATTTGTCTCCCCTCCTACCACTGCTATGGAGGAGGGGGCTGCTTACAGCATGGTGTTGACGAGGGCGGCCAAGGCCTTGGCTCTTGAGCTCCCTGTCGCGGCCGTGAGGACTAACCTCCTCACGAGGTCCTTAAACCAGAGGCAAGCTCTTTGGAGCCTCTACTGCCGTTTAATGAGGCCCTTATTGACTTTTTTCCACTTGGTCCAGGCCCGCTACAGGTTCCCCTGTAGATCGGAATGTGGCCAGACGCCACCGCCCAGCCCCGGGCGACCCTAGCTTCCTGTCCACCCACCCCACCCCCGAGAGCCTGGTTATCCAGGCCTCTAATTCCCAGACCACATTCCCGACGGCACCACCTGATCGGGAATCCAAAAGGTTGGAGCAATTCGGTAAGAAGCTGTTCTCCTCACTTAGTTTGGGTTTGCGGTCGGTCAACACCGCTTGCCTTTTGGGCCGTTATACCCACTCTCTGTGGGACACGGTTGCGGACATGCTGCTGGGTTGCCCCGAGGAGGCCCCGGCAAAACTCGCTCAAGCTCTTGCAGAAGGGCGAGATGCAGCACGGTACTCTATTCGATGTGGGCTGGATACCACGGACTCGCTGGGCAGGGCGATTTCCACGACGGTGGCGGTTCGCCGCCACGCCTGGCTGATGTCCGCCAACTTTTCGGCTGATGTCCGGAACTCACTCATGGACATGCCGTTTGATGGCCGTCTCCTCTCTGGCGACAAGGCAGACAGTGCGCTTGAGCGTTTCAAGGACTCCAGGACTACATCCAAGTCCTTGGGCCTGTTGGGCCAGCGCCAGCAAACTTCTGCCTTTCGCTCCTTCCGTGGTCAAGGAAGGGGCGCCCCTTCACTTCCTGCCAGCCACAAGCCGCAGACTAACATCCAGCGCGGCGGCGGATGTGGTAACCACCGTGGCGGTGCCAGGGGACAGCGGCGAGGCCAATCCACAGCGGCGAGGCCAATCCACAGCGGCGAGGCCAGTCCACATCCACCCCCGCAGCATCCGCCTCAAAGCCTTCCTAGTCCGAGCTTCTAGGCCTATTTGACTCCAGTGGGGGCCAGGGTTCGCCATCACCTCCTCCACTGGCGCACCATCACATCGGACAGGTGGGTGCTGCAAATCGTCTGAAGGAGCTACTCCCTCCCCTTCGAGGCGACCCCTCCGGCCATGCCACCGCAGTACCACCACGTGTCGGGGGATCACTTGCAACTTCTGCAAGAGGAAGTTACGGCCCTCTTGGCCAAGTGGGCCATCAAGCGCGTTCCTGGGTCAGAAGTAGGGTGTGGTTGTTACTGCCACTACTTTCTGGTTCCCAAGTAAGGCAAAGGGGGCCTACGCCCTATCTTGGACCTGCGTAACGTCAACTGCTTCCTCCGGAAGGAGAAGTTCAAGATGCTGAACTTGGCTCAAGTCTTAGCTGCCCTAGACCCTGGAGACTGGATGGTAGCGTTGGACTTGCAGGACGCATATTTTCACATCCCCGTCCTGCCGGCCCACCGGCGTTACTTGCGGTTAACGGTACGCCGCAAGCACTTTCAGTCTACCGCGCTCCCCTTCGGCCTTACCAGCGCCCCTCGGGTGTTCACGAAAGTGATGGCGGTGGTCGCAGCTCATCTGCGCAGTTCAGGGGTTGTCAGTCTTCCCCTATCTCGACGACTGGTTGTTAAAGGCTGGCTCGGCCCAGACAGTCGTCGGCCACCTCCAGACTACGGCCGACCTCCTGCACCTGCTGGGGTTCTCCATCAATGTGCCGAAGTCACACCTGTGTCCCTCTCTGAAGCTCCTCTTCATCGGAGCGGCTCTGGATTCGGAGCAGTTTCGGCTTTATACTCGCGAACAGTGGGTTCGGGATATTCAGGCACTGATTCCGATCTTTCAGCCTTTATCCCGAGTCTCGGTCAGGTTGACGCTGCGGCTTCTGGGGCTGATGGCCTCCTGCATCCTTCTGGTGCATCACGCCAGGTGGCGGATGCGGGCTCTGCAGTGGGACCTGAAGTTTCAGTGGGCCCAGCATCAGGGCAACCTGTCGGACCACATCCTGATGTCGGAGGGCACTGCGAGACAGTTGCAGTGGTGGCTCACGGACCGCGATTGGGTCAGCGGCAGATCCCTCTCCCTACCCCAACCGGAGCACATAGTTGTGATGGATGCGTCCCTTCTGGGTTGGGGGGCCACATGGGAGAGGCGGAGATCAGAGACCTCTGGTCTCCGGCGCAGTCCCGGCTCCATATCAACCTTCTGGAGCTGCGTCGATCTGGCTTGCACTGAAAGCCTTCCTTCCCTCTGTCCAGGGAAGTGTAGTGCAGGTGTTCACTGGGAACACCACCGCCATGTGGTACTGCAACAAACAGGGCGGGGTGGGGTCGTGGACCCTTTGTCAGGAGACTCTGCGCCTCTGGCAATGGCTGGAACACCAGGGCGTCTCCCTGGTGGTTCAACACCTGGCAGGTTCCCTGAACACCAGGGCGGAAAACTCAGCCGTCTGTGCATGATGGATCATGAATGGCATCTGAACTCAGACGTGGCGCAAGGTCTCTTTCAGCAGTGGGGAGAGCCTTAGTTAGATGTATTCGCCACAGAAGAGAACGTGCAATGTCCTCAGTTCTGCGCGTTGGAATTTCCAAGGCGGCACTCGCTCGGAGACGCTTTTCGTCGCCAGTAGAGCTGCGGTCTGTTGTACACCTTTCCGCCTATACCACTTCTGCCGAGAGTGCTGAAGAAGATCAGGCGCAACCGGGCCCAAGTCATCCTTGTGGCTCCGGACTGGGCACGAAGATACTGGTATCCCGAGCTACTCAGCATGTCAGTCGATCCCCCGATTCGTCTGCCTCTTCAGGAGGACCTTCTGTCGCAGCAGCAGGGGACGGTCCTCCAGTCTCCACCTTCATGCGTGGAGATTGAGTGGCGACAGTTGAAGCCATTTGACTTGCCTCCTGAAGTCTGTGATGTCCTTATGCCAGCGAGGCGTCCCTCCACAAAATCGGTATACGCCTGCAGGTGGAACAAATTTGTGTCCTGGTGCACAGCAAAGGCTGTGGATCCCCTTTCATCCCCCCTTTCAGAGGTTTTCCTCTTTATTCCTACTCTTGCCCAGCAGGGCTCTGCTCTGGGCACTGTCAAGGGCTACCTCTATGCCATTTCAACCTTAAGGCTCCCTGATCAGCCTTCTCTTTTCAAGTCCCATGTTGTAAATAGATTCTTGAAGGGCATCACTCACATGTTTCCCCCTGCTCCTTTCGTGATGCCTCAGTGGGACGTGAACCTTGTTCTGACTTATTTGATGTGCGCTCCCTTCGCACCACTTCACAATTGCCCTCTTCGTCTTCTTACTCTTAAGGCTGCATTCCTTGTTGCCATCACCTCTGCCAGGAGAGTGAGTGAGCTCCAGGCTCCATCTTCTAAGCCTCCTTTTCTTTCTGTCCATCCGGACAAAGTTGTTTTAAGAACGCTTCCTTCTTTCCTGCCCAAAGTGGTTACAGCCTTTCACGTCGGGCTGTCCATCACCTTGCCCACCTTCTTTCCGACTCCGCATCCCTCGAACGAGGAAGAGAGGCTCCACCGTCTGGACCCAAAACTTGCGCTCTCATTCTATCTGGACCGCACACGCCAGTTCCGGGTGGACAACCAGCTCTTTGTTGGTTACGCGGGCGCTAAGACGGGACGGGTGGTGCACAAACGAACCATTTCTCGATGGGTCGTTTTGTGCATAAAGGCTTGTTATTCAATGGCTAAAAAGAAGCCTCCTTTAGGGCTGCGTGCCCATTGCACTCGGGCCACGGCGGCTACTACTGCCCTGGGTTGGGTAGTCACCTTGCAGGACATGTCAGGCAGCTACGTGGGCCTCGCTGCACACGTTCGCTAGACACTACTGCCTGGACAGCCAAGTCCAGAGAGATGGCTTTTTCGGCCGTTCTGTTCTCCAGGACTTTTTGGTGTGATCATTGGTTTGCAGACCCACCACCGGGGTTGGTATTGCTGGGGTATCTATTCTAAGGTAAGGAATCTAACACTAACCTGTTTCTTTCAGATGCACAAGTTACTTACCTTCATTAACGATATATCTGTAAGAAACAGTAGTTAGCGCCCCACCCATCCTCCCCGTTCTGCGAACCGATATCTAGGGTTAAGATTCTTCCCTTTGAGGGCCCTAGTTTCATGGCACCAGTGTCGGTTTTTATCATGACTCTGCGTTTCTGGCGCGGAAAAGCTGTGTATAAGAACTGACGTCCGCGTGCGAGGGCGGCATCTAAGTACTCTGGCGACGTCATCCCGGCGCTGACGACGGACACGGAGACGCAGACGACGCCTACCGACGCGCAGTGGTACTGCTACGCAAAACGTTCCGGATCCAGTCTGACGCCTCGGGATATTCTAAGGTAAGGAATCTAACACTAACTACTGTTTCTTACAGATATATTGTTACGGAAGGTAAGTAACTTGTGCGTTCAGCACGTTCAAGTCTCCAAGGCGTCCATTGCTAGAAGATTTATTCCCCCTAGAGTGGAACTCTGAAGTCCTGTATGCCTTTCTGCTGATACTACTATTCACAGTCCTGAAGAAGACCAAGAAGGACCGGTCTCAAGTCATCTCAGTGGCCCTGGATGGGCGTTGAAAGTATGGTATCCAGAATACCTGAGCATCTGTCTCCAAACAGGCTGCCTCTCCGAAAGACCTTCTGTTGCTACAACAGGGCAATGTTCTGCACCCAGGCCTTTACAATCTCCACTTTCATGCATGGAGATTGAGGAACAACAGCTGAACTCCTTCGACCTTCCTCCATAGTTGTTTGATTTTATCTTGGCAGCTAGGCATTCCTCTACAGAAACTGTTTATGCCTGTCGTTGGGACAGATTTATATTGTGGTTCGATACATGTCAGAATGACCCCCCTCCCCTGGTTCTGTGGACACGAGCATCCTTCTTACCAAACGTTGTTGCCACTCCACATGGATCAAACCATCACCCTGCTGGCGTTCTGTGCTCTGCCTCACCTTCGTAAGAAGGAGAGACTTGATTGTGCAGACTCCAAAAGAGCGCTACCATTTACATTGATTGTACCAAAAAACACTAGGTGGACAATCAGTTCTTTGTGAGGTTCGCTGGGGTGAGAAATAGTAAGGCTTGTATGGAGAACCATCTCCTTTTGGATCAAACTTTGCATCAAGTTCTGCTAAGCACTGGCCAAAAAGCGGCCTCCAGAAGGTCTGCAAACTTATTCCACCTGTACCAAACCTGCTAATATTGTGTAGGCATGTGGCGTTCCTGTCCTGGACATCTGCTTGGCAGCTATGTGGGCATTGCTCCATATGTTGTTCAAGCACTACTGTCTGAACATCCAGGGTTGCTGAGAAGGGAATTTTTTCCTGTTCTGTCCTCCAGGACAAGTCGTAGACCCCCCTTCTAATAGATTCTGCTCTGGTATCTATTCAAAAGATTTGTAATCAGCGGTTAGAAGTCCCTATCAAAAGGACAAGTTACTTAACTTCAGCAATGCTCTGTCTGGTAGAGACTCTATCTAACCTCAGATTCCACTACAAAGATCCCATCCTCCATGTTCTGTTAATTGGGCTCTATCCAATATTAAGATCCTAAGTCTAGGAATCTGCATACTGCTTAAAGCCAATTTGCTGTTGAGGTTCTTCATATCAGCATGCCGAGAGCCTTGAAAGCAGTGGACATCAGCATGCAGGAATGGCACCTACATAGGCCCCGCCCTTCATTTCAGAAGCGCACCAGCCTCATTGCTGAGCCACACAGCACCACGTACCACCATGCAGAGGTACTTCTGGAAAGTTTTCGGATTCAGCCTGACGCCTGGGAATATTCAAAAGGTGAGGAATTTGCAGTGTCTACCAAAAAAAGCATTACTGAAGGTAAGTAACCTGTTCATTGAGATTTTGCTATGTATCAACAGTTGGAAAATCTTTACCAAACTAAAAGGGCCGTCTCTTCTGACCAGAAAGTAATGCAATGAAAATAGTGCTGTCATCTGTTTTGCAATACTTTAAAAAGCACAAAGGAGGAAATGGCTAGATTGTTTATTATGAGTGCATAGTACAATACAACTCTTAAATTGCATGTTTTTACACGCACTTGAGTTCTTAATGTCTTCTGAAGTGCTTGGAAAATGAGTTGTTTGCAGCAAACAAACTGAAACTTTTCTTAAACCTTACCTATTTTTACTCCTAACTTAATACTTTAACTAAACTACATTCCTAGGAGGTTGTAGCAGACGTTATGGCAAAATAAAACTTTGATTTGACTGCCTGGCAGCACTGTTCGTGGTGAAAATGTGCTGCCTCATGGTGACTTACATTTTCTGTAGGGCATGGTTTTATGGTTGATAAACTTGTGTCTGATTAAGTAAATGTTCCAGAATCTCTGCAGTATTTTACATAGTCCCTCAATACACAAGCGGATGATGGCTACTTGGAATTCACTTCAGCAGTCTGCCCATCCTATCTAAAATTGGAAGGCTAGCCATCTGCCTCGTATTTCACTTCCACTAAGGATATAACTTGACCTCATTGCTTGATTACTAATATCTACTTGCAGTGACTGATTATATTCATGACCCTGTTCCTTTTTCACAAGAGTTTAGATGATGAGACTCTTAATTAAATGTTTCCCCTCACTTCATCTAACTGTATCCCAACAGAATCAGTTGAAAAATCAGTAGAGGACGTATTGTTGGTCTTTATTATGTGGGCCAGAATTCCCATCCTCCTCTTGACCCAGGAAAAATCCAACCAGCCAGTCCTAGTGAAACTTCATAAATGCCATCTCTTTTCCTAGATCTCTTTCAGGATATAAGACACTTCATAAATACATTTAATTTGTTGGCCCAGTAAGTTGGCAGGCTGGTTGAATCAGTTGCACCATGAAATCATTTTGCTTATTGTGTCCCTCTTTGTAAACCCGATCTTTTTCACATGCACAATCTTTGGATGGGCAAGGTCCAAATCTAAAAAATTGAATTCCTAGCCATTATGAAACTCTGTCACAATCCCCGTACAACTCACATTTTTATGCTTTAACTTGTTTAGTTAATTCTTTTAACTCTTCTTATGTTTTATATAGAAAAATGTGAAGGATTTAATGGATTCCAATGGTGTTCGAATCCTTGTTGATCTCTTGACATTGGCCCATCTCCATATAAATAGAGCGACAGTCCCCCTGCAGGTAAATACCTCACTGTTTTACATGTTTAATGATTGTTATTGAGCAAAATGCATTGGTTGTAACACACAGTCTACCGGAATTACGTAATACCCCTGAATAATTTTCCCATGATTCACTGAAATATCAATAGTCTCTTGAGGTGTGTGCTGTAACCTATTTGGCAGGGCACCTTGTGATGGCACGGAATCTTTTTTTTTGTTTTGTGAAATGTGTTGGTGTAGTCTGTAAGTTTGCCTTGTGTGATAGGTGGTGTTCTCTACATACTGGAGATGATGGATTGGAATCGTGTTGAGAGTATGACGTCTTTGCATTCCATCCTCCTCTTCTGCATTTAGAAGCCCTGCCGTACTTTAGTGTTTTTTTTTAATACCTTGTACCTGTTCTTGTATTTTATTTTGTAGTGGTATAGTGATGTATATTGTTGTCAGTGGGCCTCCTCGGGTCAACAGTGCTGTGACTCCTCACTCAACACGTAGCAGTGAGGATAGTTGTCAAATTTTAGGGTGCAGCCACTGTTCTTCTGAAAGGTTGAATAATAGCACTACATTACCCAAGGATTTGTATTGCTATCAACTTGAGCCAAATTGATGCATTGACTCAAGAGTTATTCTTGCGTTCACTCTGCTAGCTCCTTCAACTAAAGCATCCAGTACAGTAATCTGTGTTTACCTGTGTGACTACAGGTTTCTAAACTGGTTGGTACACTTCACCTTCTGTCCTTCCGAGTTCAATAAAATGGGGAGGATTCTGTTTCCTAACAGACATCTGTGACCAACGTTGGACAAGCACATTTTGCTACGGAAAGCTTTTTTAGGTCCCCAGACATGCCTGATAAAGAGAACTCAGTGGCCAATTAGGATGTTAGTCGGAAAGCCTTTGACCTGTTGTTGGACAGAAAGCCTCATACCATATGTCGGAGGCTTTCTGTCCGATATTCTTAGTTTAAACTCCGACCGCCTAATTACAAATTCAGTTGGAGGCCGCTCATAATCCCTTTAGGATGGCATTTACACCGTCTAGGTTTTGATGTCGGGTTCAGACAGGCTTCCCATGTCGGGCTTTCCGGCATGGAAATACTGTCAGAAAGTGACTTAGGACCCCCGTCTCTCAGCGTCCTCTGGTTGGGGCCCGGGGTAGCTGTAAATACCTGCACAGTGTGGCAGGCACCATGAGAAGCCTGCCAGTCGGTGCAGGGATTCACCGAAACTCCTCTTTCTCCATGGGAGCTTCTCCTGCGCCTGGTTTCCGACTGTAGCTCAAGCTCCCATGGAGAAATGGGAATTTACTACCAAGCCATTTGCATTTGCCTCATAGTAGGGGGTGCGGAATCGCCAACCTATATTCGGTCGGTTTTTGTATCCGCCCAACATCGTAATAGGCCCTTTAGTGTCATTACTCACATTATAATCACCATATTTCCATACAGAAATATATCTTCGCTTTGAGGACCACTCCATTTACTTGCAGTCATAGTTATCTTACTTTTAGATTGTCCTTCGTCTGCAAAACACTGGTAACACCTGACCATTTGGGTTAAAACAGGCATATTGTTTCTATTGTTTCTAGTGTTCCTTCACAGAGACCAAAAATAAATGAATACATGATATCTGGTGCATGAAACCATATTATTGGTATTTCTAGTTCTCACAGGATAAGCTTGCACTAGCCACATGTTACATTGAAGACCTGTAGATTCGCTTTTGCTTTTATAATTGACGGCAATATTTGGGTCCCTTGATTTGCTCGACTTCATACTGGCTATGATGTTTACATGGGCATGTGACCTGTAACAGCACAGTAAATCATCGAGCGTTCTAGCACCATCTCCATTCCGGTATTTTATCTCACTTGTCCAAGCTTTGTTATTGCCTGAGCAAGGTAATGAATGCGCTTTATCAGCCATGGATCACAAAATCATGTCTGCTGCCTCTTTTGTATGTGTAGACAGCTGTAGCCTGGCGAAAGTAACAAGGACCCCCTGTTTGTGCAACAGAATATGTTATACAGGGAAATTAGACAGTATGAAAAAAGGCATCAAAATTAATATCACCAGGGAGAAAACGACATATGAAAGGCGCAACAATCAATTAAAAGGTACAAAATTGTGCTTTTTTATTAAGTATGTATACTCAGAATAAAAACATTTAAATTCAAATACATAACCAAATCATACACTTGACCTATGATAAAAAACACAATAATTGGCATACAAAATAAAATTATCAATAACACAATTAATTATAAATTCATAAAACAGTGGCAGACAATTATAATCTTCGACGCGCGTTTCGGCGTTTTAACAAGAACGCCTTCTTCAGGAGCCACATATAAAATCAGGAGATAAAATGTTCTACGTGGTTCCAAATGATGGCTGGAACACAGGAGAGAGCTCCGTTCCTAATCGTGGGGACGGTTGATGGACTCGGGTCCTTATTGTTATATCCAACCAAACAGCCGAAATACTAGTGTTGGTCGATACAGTGCATAAAGGTAGATGTTGGAAGGAGCATCCAATCAATTTCGGTACTACAGCATGCAACCGGGAGGTTGCTACTTTCAAAAGCGAGACGGCTCTTCCTAGATATGGCGCTCTATGCTTTTGGTAATTTCTTTAAAACAAAGAATAGTCGGCTAAGTCGGTAATATTCAAATGACACGGGACAATTGATCTGCTCCCTTAGTGATGTCTTTAGGGCGAAAAATGTCTTGTTTGCAGCGTTAACATCAACCTGCGGGCGTTCCGCAGCCGTTGGAACGGCTGCGGGACGCCAGGAATCCACCGATTGGAACGCCCGCAGGTTGATGTTAACGCTGCAAACAAGACATTTTTCGCCCTAAAGACATCACTAAGGGAGCAGATCAATTGTCCCGTGTCATTTGAATATTACCGACTTAGCCGACTATTCTTTGTTTTAAAGAAATTACCAAAAGCATAGAGCGCCATATCTAGGAAGAGCCGTCTCGCTTTTGAAAGTAGCAACCTCCCGGTTGCATGCTGTAGTACCGAAATTGATTGGATGCTCCTTCCAACATCTACCTTTATGCACTGTATCGACCAACACTAGTATTTCGGCTGTTTGGTTGGATATAACAATAAGGACCCGAGCCCATCAACCGCCCCCACGATTAGGAACGGAGCTCTCTCCTGTGTTCCAGCCATCATTTGGAACCACGTAGAACATTTTATCTCCTGATTTTATATGTGGCTCCTGAAGAAGGCGTTCTTGTTAAAACGCCGAAACGCGCGTCGAAGATTATAATTGTCTGCCACTGTTTTATGAATTTATAATTAATTGTGTTATTGATAATTTTATTTTGTATGCCAATTATTGTGTTTTTTATCATAGGTCAAGTGTATGATTTGGTTATGTATTTGAATTTAAATGTTTTTATTCTGAGTATACATACTTAATAAAAAAGCACAATTTTGTACCTTTTAATTGATTGTTGCGCCTTTCATATGTCGTTTTCTCCCTGGTGATATTAATTTTGATGCCTTTTTTCATACTAGACAGCTGTAGCCAACACACTGTGTCTGGCATCACTACCCAACCTTGTTCTATTTGCAGAAGACTAAGTGTCAAGGTAGATAGACTAGGGGTTTCAGTAACCGTTGTCTCCTCCTTCATGAACAATGAACTGACTGACAAACATTTGTTTTCGAGTGGAAACACTATGCATATCTCTACATTCCATTGTATCTCCTGTTTTCTGGGTTGTCCTGAGGTGTTCGAGAAACTATCTTCAAAAAGTGTGTAGTAAAAATGGATTTGTGACAGGAAACACATTCAGACAAATATTAAGAAGCATGCCAGCATCCTTTGGGTTATGCTGCAGTCTGTGAACATGTTTATATTTAAATAGTAGAAAAAAGTAATGGATTTTGGTGATACATTAACTGAACATAATGTAGAACACGGAGATGTGTCGTTAAAATACCTCTGAATACCTGTCTACAAAACCCTTCTAGCATTTATTGCCAAATGTATTTGGAGACTCTTCATTTTAGCCCGTTTTTGTCTAATGTTGGATTAAAAAATTGTCTTTCATAATCTTTATTTTCGTCTAGTGTTGTTTGAAGATTCTGTTATCCGCTTCTTGAAATGTCGACTTCTCTTCAGACTTTGATATTAAGTGTAAATTGGTCGAACTTTTTCCTAAGTGTGCATTACCTATATATAGCTGTTCTGTCTTGAATTAGCACAGCAAAACATTATATAGTGCAGTTAGTCAGAGCGTTCTTAGCTAGGAGTGGCATTCATTTACCTGTGTGCGTTGTATTGATAAATAAGCGCATCCTCTCCCACCTGGGTACGTATGTGAACTTGAACAGTGACACAAATCTGCAGTTCAAAAGGTATATGAAATAAGTAGGCAAGGAGAGCCTATTGACGGGCTGGGTGTAACGGGGGAAGAAGGAAACAGATATTGCGTGTGCTCTGGTTATTGGGCTACTCTTGGGAATGCTCATTCACTTAGCATAAGATGTGAAATCCTGGGTGGTATGAGATTTACTGTCTTTGAGGAACTGGAACAGCGAAATTCTTAACAATTACCCACACCATGCAAGTGCCAAGATCCAAGCTGGTTTCTATTTTTGTGTAAATTGTTCTCCAGTTACATGTCTAATTATTTTGTTGTAGACTAATGTGATTGAAGCATCACCGGATATGAAGCGAGAAAGTGAAAAAGAGTGGTATTTTGGCAATGTGGACAAAGAAAGGAGTGGGCCTTACAGCTTCGTTGAGGTACTGTGGCTGTTACCTTCGATATTCATTTTCCCAAAATGTAATGTACTTTGTCAAAACTCCACTTTGTTTAGTGTCCTACAGTTTTGTGACCGAAATATTGGAAAAGAAAATGCAACATGGAATTCCAGCCTGTTCTGTGTATTTTTCATATGTTCATGCTCTCCTCATTTCCATACTACATGTATCAGTGCTTCTTATAATCCTAGTAGTGGTGCTGCAAGAACATTCCTTCTAGAGAACTTATTTAGATTGTATTTTTAAAAAATACCATGAAAGCAATGACAATCCTATATTGTCAAGAGCTGGTGTATTAAATAGTTTTTGTACAATTTTTAATACAGCTTGGTCCAAATAAAAAATATGTAAAACATCAAAAAAGTGTCTTATAGGTGTCTTGCAGTGAGACCAATCCTATTAAATGCCACATCTGATATTACCAGTGGCATTTCATTAAAGAAAAGTGTAAAAATAGTAACAAAAATTAAGATTGCTGGTCCAGGTTGAGTAAGAGTAAGATAAGTTTATTGCAGGGTAAAATATCTCATCCATCCAGTTCAATAAGTCAGGTGCAACTGACTCTCTAACCACTTCAGAGTATTCCATCTCCATGGAGCTACTCAAAGGACAACAGGTTTATCAGTAACGAATCCTTAAAGGAGACACACACCACTGTGTACAAAATAAATAAGCAAACAAATAAATAGGCACATTATTACACATCTTCCTTCTCCATGAAACAAAATAAAGGAGAAAAAGAAACATGTACAAATAACTAATCTCTAATATAATAATTGAATTTGGCTGGTGGTCTTACAGTCCTTCCACTTTTTCCTCTCAAAGAAATTGAAGGGTATTTAACACCTGAATCAAACTTTTTTTTTTCCATGTTAATATTAACAAAAGGATTATCATTGACCACAACTCTATTGAGATTCCAGATCCTAGAATCTTCAGTCTTAATAGCATTAGTGAGAGCCTTTTTAACTTCATGTACCTTTTTAAGCTCAGAAGACTTGCCACCTAAAGGTGCCCTAATCATGACCAAACCTCCTACCTTAACTTGTGTTTTCTTGACAGCTTTCTTTGTCAAACCTCACCTTCCGTTCAAGAATTTTGTCAGCCTCTCTTTTTTTCCACAACATATGAGAAGACTTGTCACTTTTTCATTCACCTAAAAGGGAGTGATGAGCGTATTCGGATGTCTGTTTTTAAGAAGGAGAAAAGGTGTGCACCCAGTTGTTGCATGAGGGGTGATTCTATACATTTCAACAATTTTGTTAACACCCTCCTTCCAGTCCACATTATTCTCTTTGGATAAGGATATGGATTCTTTAAGCACCTGTACAAACCTTTCTACCATTCCATTGCTTTCCAGATGATACAAAGAACATCGTCTGTGCTTGATACATTTTTTTCTAAAAACTCCTCCATCTCCTTAGAAAACAAATTGCACTCCGTTATCTGTAAGCAGGTACCCTGGAAGACCCTCTCTAATGAAAACTTCCATTAAAAATGAATTTCCATGTTTAGTGTCAATACATTTTGTGATCTCAGTTTCGGGCCACCTTGAATACAGATCTATAAGGACAAACGTGTAAACTTCCCCATCATTACATTTAACAGGACCCAATATATCAAGGGCTAATTCTTCCCATGGCGCATTTGGCCTATCTCTTATGATCATTGGTTGAACTCTTGGTTTTAAAATCGTCTCACTTAACGTGCAAGGAATACACTCTCGCATAAGTCTTTCAATAACTAAGTCCATCCCAGCCCACCAATAGTTCAACCTAACACTTTATTTGGTTTTAGAAATTCCTTGGTGACTTTGATGAGCTAGTTTGATCAATTCTTCTCAGAAACACCTGGGTGGAATTAGTCTAGTTCGCCGAAACATCAAACCATCAGACATAGACAGCTCACTCCTCACATTCCAGTATTTCTCTGAAACACCTTGACCTTTCTTGAACCACCCATTATTAACAAGAGACGATAATTCATTGAGTTCTTCATCAATTTCACTTTCTTCTCTCCATTTATCTTCTTGATGCCTCCACATTCAATGGCACACACCCACTCAAACTCTTCTTCATCTTTTTCCTCAACACTACCATCATCTTGTGTGACCAATCTGGACATAGCATCAGCAGTGTAATTACGTACTCCAGGTAGATATTCCACATTAAAATCGTAACCTTGCAAATCCACAACCCACCTTGAGATCCTGCTTTAGATGGCATCTGTCCCTTTCTTGTTAAAAACTTCAACCAACGGCTTGTGATCAGTTCGAACTACAAATTTGGTTCCCCATAATAAGTTTTTCAACTTTTTCATGGCCCAATGCACAGCTAAAGCTTCCTTTTCCATCACAGAGTAGCTTAATTCGGCTCCCCTAAGACTCCTAGACAGAAAAAGGATGACATATACTTTACCATCAGATTCTTGTTGAAGTACAGCGCCTAGACCCTTCATGCTTGCATCGGTAACTAGGACCGACTTAGCCGCTGGATCATAGCTCCTTAATTTGGGTGTATCTTTAAGGTATTCTTTAATCTTAACAAATTCCTCTTCACAATCCTTGCTCCACGCAAACTCCACGCCTTTGCAAAGAAGAGTCCGCATGTGGACACACTTTTCAGCAAATCCTTTAACAAATTTGCTGTAGTATTCAGCCATTCCTAAAAATTTCATAAGGTCTTCCTTGCTTTTAGAAGAGGCTAAATTTTCTATGGACTTAATTAAATCATTCTTAGGTTCGATGCCTTTACCAGATATGGTATGTACTAGATAGTCGATTGAAGATTTTCTAAATTTGCACGTATCAATCGTAACCGTTAGATTGTGTGAGGTGAACCTCTCCAAAACTTCTCTAACTCTCAAATCATGCTCAACTTCATCTTTCCCGTAAATTAGTACATCATCTTGGTAAATCTGTACTCCCTTTTGACCTTTCAAAACATTTTCAAGTGCCCTCTGAAAAACGGAAGCGGCAGAAACAAGCCCAAATGGTAGACGCTTAAATCGATACGTGCCAAAAGGAGCGATGAAAGAGGTATAATCTTTGGAACATTCTTCTAACTTAATCTGATGGTAAGCTGATTTGAGGTCGACTGTGAAAAATATCTCTGCCCCTTTAAGTAGCATGAGCATGTCTGCAATTTTGGGAAGGGGATATTTGTCAACCACTACCTGTTTGTTAAGCTCTCTTAAATCAATGCATAGACGGAGACTGCCGTACGATTTGCGAGCGGCTACAACCGGAGCCGACCATTTTGTTTCTTCTACTTCCTCTAATATACCTTCCAGTTTGAAGTTTTCCAACAGATCTTTCATCTCTTCCCTTACTGACAAAGGAACACCACAAAGTTTACTGCTAAAAGGGATAGCTCCAGCAACTAACTTAATTTTGTGAGTGTAGAACAACCCAGTTCATCTCCGAAAACCTTTGGAAAGGATTCCTTTAACTTTGATGTGTATTCTTCCCCACCATCTTGGAGTTCAACTTTATTTATACAAAAGTTCTCTTTCAGTAAAATAGGAGGATCACTATTGGGATCCAGCATGACTCCCAAATCTCTCTGATGGAACCAGCTCAATATACTGTCTCCTTTACAGTATACATATACCTTCCCAGAGATGTATCTTCCTTTATATTCAATTAATCCATTGAAATAACCCATTAATTTTATAGGCTCCCCACCATAGGAGTAGGGATTGATGTCTACCTTCAATAATTTATTGTGGTTCATTAGAGACTTTTCATAAAATGTTCTTGATATGATAGTAATTTTCGCTCCAGAATCAAAAAGAACACTTGTACTACAATGCTCCACCATTACCTCATCGATCTGACCTTTCTTTTTATCATCAGAAACTTGAGACAGTTTGTCCACAATCAATATCAGAGTCTGACACACTATCACTTTCATCATTCTTGCACACCATGTTGACCTTAGATTTATCTTTTTTGAACTTACAAGAGGAAGAATAATGCCCAACCTTTTTACACTTATTACATTTTGCCTTAAGTGCAGAACATTTCTTATCATTGGCAAGGTGACTGGGACTCCCACACCTAAAGTATTTAAATTGCAAATCATGACCTTTGACAGTATGGGAGGAATGGGGCTTGACTTGTCAGGGCCTCTCCCCCCCCCCCCTCTCGGCAACACTACCCCCTCTGGATCCCACGTCAACCACTGGCTGTGGGGACGAAGTATTGCAGACACTCTGCACACTAATCTCTCTGTGCTACAGTAATCCTCGGACTCTCCGCTACTGGCCCAAACCTTGTGCAAATCCTTACCCCTGAAGCTGCTGTAGGGGTTGAACGGCCTCGCTATCTGGCATATCCTGCGGCCTCGGTCAAGCGGCCCATTCACAAGTGACAACTCCCCAGGTGGTCAATCCTTACGCACTCGCCGAGTGCGTTAATCTTTCTGAGAGAACTTACCTTGTGTAGATCTTTGCATCAATTCCCACTTCTGACTGCTCCTGAGGCTACATCTGACACCTCGCACTATTGTCACCATGGGGAAACCAAATGGTCGCCAGTCCAAGCTACCCTTCGATACAAAGAAGGTGGCCACACGCTCCAGCTCCGATGATCCAGAGGCACCTTCAGACGAGCGGGAGTTGGCTCCCCTGCCTACCCCGGTTGGCGAAGTTAAAACTCTCCTGCTGGCCATTCAGCACAGCCCCACAGACCTTTCAAACAAAATGGATTCCATGAGCAATCGCATGGACTACATCGTTTTAAAGGTGGAGAAACACGGTAAGCAACTCAAGGAGGCGGAGAAGCGAATCTCCGACAACGAAGACGCCACAACTCAAGTGACACACCAAGTGGACAAGCTCCTTAAGGTAATTGCAGCGAAAAATTAAGATTTGGAGGCGCGCAGTAGGCGCAACAACATTTGTGTCATCGGAATCCCTAAGAGCACTGACACAGGGCGCTTGGAAGATTTTATTGAGGGACTATTGTGTACCACCTTTGGCGCGGAGGCCTCTTCTACTCATCTGATTGTGGAACCCGCACATCGTTCTTTAGGCCCCAGACCCCCTACGGTAGGGAGTCCGCGCCCGATAGTTGCTCATCTCCTCAACTATCAAGACCGTGACACAGCTCTGAAATTGGCCGGATAAAAGAAAAATCTTCACTTCGACGACAACGAGTTCACCATTTATCCGGACTTCACGGCTGCTGTCTAGGGGCGAGACACACATACCTGCCGGCTAAGCAAAAACTTTGTAAGGCGCAAATCAAATATGCATTATCATACCCAGCCTGCCTGCAATTTACACACAAAGCAATCAACACTTCTTTATCAACGGGCAGCAAGTTGATAACTTTCTCCGCACTGTTAGAAACAACACGCCACCCAGAGACTAGCAGGAGCGCCTCTCAAGATATCCATTGCTTAGCGCTGACTGATAATCGGACTTACACGCCTACTCTTTTTTGTTGCTCCAGTAGTACCATAATGCGGATGCCTATGGACCCCCCCCCCCTTTTTTTTTAGGCCGGCTGCTTTGCCTTTGGTGACATTCAACCTACTGGCGGAGGGCGTTTGCTCCTCTTCCTGTTCTTTCTTCAGTTCACATCCTGCTGCCACTTAGATGTCTAAACTTGATGATTGTTTTTATTGACAGATAAGTGTTACAAAACTTTTTATTGACAGATAAGTGTTACAAAACTTTTTATATGTAATATGTTTTTTTTTACTAGCGAGCACTTTCTCTTGATGCTCCTCTCTGTTAACAAACTAGACTTTGTCAAGCACCCCCCCCCTCCTCTTATTTTCCCTACCATTGGGAATAGGCCTCACAGCTAAGTTAGAGGGGAGGATACCATTGCACACCAGCGAACCCCACACAGGTGTTCCCCTAGTTCCTATTGTATAATTGTTTTTCACTTAGAAATGTCTACGTTTGTTCCATTTTGGGTAGGGATAATGATGCCGGCACAATTTGGATGCTGTTGTGGGTGTGGGTGGGATGGGATTTAATTGAGATGTTTTTTCATTACATTCTTTTTTCAACAGGTAGACATAGGACTTCATACTTGGAGGTATACCCTCTCTATTTCTATTCCTTTCCGCAGAGCATGCAGCAACATTATAATATCATGCTGTTATACCTACACACACAGAGGCACTACAAATAAATCTCATCACTTGGAATGTCAGCGGTCTGCGATAGCCCCCGGAAATGCAGACAAATTCTTGCATATTTGGATAGGCATCATGTCCACATTGCAATACTGCAGGAGTCTCATCTAGACCCTGCTCGTATTCTCACTGTTGATAGTAAGTGGGCCTCTGTATGTTTATTCTCCTCTTACTCCACTTACTCCAGAGGTACTGTGATCCTTGTAAAAAAGTATATCCCTTTCATACTGGGTGGCTCCCAACAAGACTCTCTTGGGAGGAGTTGCATGCTGTGGGGCACATTAGATACTCAATCGGTCTCCTTGGTGTGCTGTTACGGGCCGAGCATTGTTGACCCCGAATTCTTTACAACAGTTTGGGGGCGTACACTCCAAATTGGCTCCACTCATATCAAATGGAGAGGGGACTTCAACACTGCACTCCATCCTGCCTCAGGCAGGTCCAGCCCCCTGCCCGTATACTAAAATAAAACACTGGGAATACTGGCAGACTTGTTCACTGCTCATGGCCTTACTGATGTATGGCGCCATGTCCATCCAGATAGTAGGGAGGGCACTTAATATATGGCAGCGCTCTCATCCTGGGCTCGTCTGGCTTACTGGGTGGTCTCCCGGGGGGTGGTCCCGTGGGTCACTCAAGCCGTTCACCTAGCCAGGACGTACTCTGATCATGCCCCAGTACTCATGACTCGTGCTCCACTTGACTCAATTGCATCTCCCAGGTTTTGGAGATTGATACCAGATGCCCTACTCAACACTGTTTTCTGTTCTGAACTGAGGACGGAAATCACCGACTTTTTCCAACGCAACATAGATTCGACCTTTAAGGTTACAATCAGGGGGAATTGTATCGCTGAAAGCTTCTGAGTCCACGTGATCTCCGTCGTACCTTACACACACTCGAGGGAGAACTTAAACAGTAAGAGAGACATCTTTGGGATGATACCTCTGGAGATAAACTCTCTGATTATAAACAAACCGCTGACCGGGAAGATCGCTTTAAAGGGAAGTACTTCATGGTAGGCAAATATGGTGAGGGCGAACGCCCGGGCAGAGCATTGGCACAAGAAATCAGAGTACCCAAATTCTCCAACTATGTTTTGGAAATTTGAGACACTGCAAGCATGCGTCACAGGGACAGCCTGGATATCCTAAAGGTCTTTACTGATTTCTATACTGATTTCTATAGTACTCATAGGGCCTCGCCCATGGACTTCACACCATATCTACAGGATATAACCCTTGGCTGGCTGGGAGATTCACAGAGTCCTCACCACGCCCTTTGAAAATTAAGAGATACGGAGAGGCAATCATGCAAATGAAGTCTGGGAAAGCACTGTCTTCTGATGGTCTACCCATTGATTTTTATAAAGCATACCTCGACCAACTGCTCCCTGTACTCAAACAGGTTTCTAGTGAAGCACAGGAGCTGGCATATCTCCTTCCATCTCTAAGGGAAGTTTTGATTTCCTCACTCTTAAAAGCCAGTAATCCTCCAGATAACTGTGACTCATTATCGTCCCCTTTCCCTCATCAATACAGATGCCAAAATCCTTGCCAAAATACTGGCCAATCGTCTCCGCCTACTCATGGAGAAACTCATTCTCCCAGATCAGGATGGGTTTATACCTGGTGGGGCAACATCAAATAATTTGCACATGCTTTTTTCAATCTTGCAGTCAGTTTACACTCCATTGCCTTTGGCGGCAGTCTTTCTGGACACCACAAAGGCCTTTGACTCCGTAAAGTGGGACTACCAATTTATTATCCTCTAAAATATGGGAATGCCTGAGGGATTTCTTTTGTGGGTTTGTCTATTATACTCTGGTCTGGTAGCTAGAGTTCTCATCAATGGGCACTCCTCTCCTCCCTTTCCCATCACTCAACTTACTCGACAAGGCTGCCCGCTATCTCCCCTGCTTTTTGCCCTTGCCATCAAACCTCTTGCAGCCAGGGTAAGACAATATCATCATGACAAGGCACTCCGTTGCTTCCTCAAGCCGATCCTTATATGCCTCTATGCCGACCACATTACCTTATACATCCGAGATCCTCACCTCAACCATAATCCGCTACTCCGCGAGTTCATACGCTTTGGAGGGCTCTCTGGTATCCATATTAAATGGACGAAGTCCCAATTTCTTCCCCTCACTGTGTCTGTTGTGACGTTTACACCGGACTTCCCAATTGAGTTGTGCACCGATGAGGTGAAATACCTGGGAGTTTTTGTCGCCACTGATCGTGAGGAGCTTATGCGGCTCAACTACAGTCGCATCCTGGAAGAGCTCAAAAACAAAGTCACAAGATGGATCGCTCTCCCCCTCGCTCTTATGGGCCGTATTTCCCTTATCAAAATGGTCATCCTCCCCAAACTTCTTTATCTCTTTTTAAACATTCCGTACGACGCAGGTAGACAATTCTTTTCTGCACTACGATCGGAGTTGATACGTCTCACCTGGGGTGGTAAGCACCCTTGGCTTTAAGGGGACACAATTACTAAGCCATATTCCCAGGGAGGGTTCGATGTACCCAACTTTTTTTTTTTAAGAGAGTTTTATATAGCGCGAACTTGAACCGAACCGAATCAGTTATCAGAGCGCTTTACATAGCATCAGTTACGTTACATGAAAACACCCTTTCATTTTATTTTTTTTAGGCACGGGGAGATTAAGTGATTTGCCCAGAATCACAGGGGGGTTTTGGCGTCGTTACCGAGACTCGAACCAAGTTCCCCAGGTCCGAGGTCGAGCGCCTTAGCCGTTAGGCCAACCCCTCTCCCCTTGGTGTTAAAAATATATAAAAATAAGTGTTATTTTTCTAAATTGGTCTCGAGTTTCTTCTTGAGCTTAGGTCTCATTTATTGAATCTGTGTGTTCAACAAATGCATAAACTCTACCCTCTGATAAGCCTAAATTGTTTGCCCACACTGCCACAAAAGCAAGCATTTGGGATTATTCATTTAAACCCTGTAAGCCAATAAGGGTTGTTTGAATTTTCTACATAGTGTACCTCTACCGATTGTCATCTCATTATAGCATCAAAATGCTATTTAAATATTGTTTCAAGAAATTCCCTAGCAAATTGATTGCATCGCAAAGCCTAGTCAGATTTTAGCTCAGAAAACAGATGCCCAATATCCATGAGCAGTCTAATATATTAATTTGTCTTGTGGTTCTACACAAGGAAACAAGTATGAATGCTGGAACAAGCCTACTGTAAACTAGAATGAATATGCTACTTACCAGTATGCATCTGTTCTTGGCATGTAGGGCTGCTGACATTCACATCTATAGCATAGATCGCCGCCCAGTGCTGGGTCCGGATGATTGCACACCGCTTTGAATTATATTACATATGCGTGCAAGCCCACTATGCTCACTTCTGGTTTCACCCCCCCAACTATATGCTGCAGGTGGTTGCTGAGCATTGGCTATCTGATCCCATACCGATTGAGGGCGCCATACTGCCTACCACTAAGCCACAAATGGTGGATCACTTGCACAGTAAAGACATGGCAAAGCATCGCTATACGCTCTCAGGCCCCCATGTTCTACTCACCACTGCTCCCTCTAGTTTATCGCCCAAAGATGCATGTCCTGCAAGAGGGCGTCTTCAAAGAAAGTAAAGCTAAACACGGGATCACATCCTGGGGGGATCTCTATTGCAACCGTAGGTTTTGTACATCACAACAACTCTTTTCCAAACATCCGCCTACTCCTATGGATACTTTTCTTTTTTATCCGGCTGCGACGTGGTTTTAAAGAACACACACCCACTGGAGCTTCCAGCGGTTACCCCGCTGCGCATGATACTTCGCACTGATGCTGTACCACACTTAGTCTCCTTACTGTACCATAGCCTCTATGCCTCCTCGACCCCAACGCAAAGCGTTGCTAGAGATAAATGGGCCGCCGAGATGGTACGAGTCGTCACAGTTGGGCAATGGACTTACTGTTGAAAACAGATGGAACAAAGCACATCCAGTAGCCATCTTCACAGCCTCCATTTTAAATTCCTTCATCGCACTTACTATACCCCAGCCAAAATGTACAGTTCAAGCTATGTGATAACGACAGGTGCAATCGCTGTCGTACTGCAGGGGCAGATTTCCTACACCTTGCCTGGGATTGCTGCACTGTACAAGACTATTGGTGCCAAGTCCATGCGGCCCTAGAACAAATGACATAGTTGCAACTCCCGTTCTCTCCTTTACTTGCCCTGTTAGACTACCCTGAAAAAATAGTTGTGGTGCATAGGAAATTTGTCTCCTTCGCTCTTCTCCTGGCCAAATGGCAAATTGCATGTAGATGGGGTCGGGGCAGGGCACACAAATTTAAGGACTGGATTAAAGACATGGTATTCTAGCAGGAGCAAACATACACGTTTGCCGAACTCCTCCCTCTTACCTCCAGACCCCACGATATCTGGGGTCCTCTTACAACATACTTACTCTCTCGCTCAATTGGGGACATCAACAATACCCAACTCGTTAACACTTCACAAAGTTGAACCACGCTTGCTCACTCACCTCTGTCGCTTGTACTTTTATTGAATTGGCTGCAACTTCTGCCAGTACATTTGTGACTCCTCAAGGCAGTAGTGTCCTCTTGTGTACAGGCCCCAACATATGGATCACTGTATTGCCTATTACCTTATGAGCTGCTCTGTAATTTGTTGTTATTGTATCGTCCTTAATCTCATCATTTTTTATTGTTTGTCATCCTGTATTTACCTGCAATTTGCATATGCTATATTGTTTGTATCTGTTCTTGAAAATAAAAATAAATAAATATTTTGAAAAAGGTTTGTGAAAATTCTGTAAAGATAAGTCAAGTGGCGCCAAAGGTATTAGCTAAACAAAAAACGATTTTCCTATGGATGCTTCGGTTCTAACTATACTTACTGTCTATTGGTAGTAGGATATATATATATATATCTGGAACAGTCATTCCAAATCTTCCTCCCACGGAAAGAAAACAACGCAGTGTAAGCCCAATAATTTGTGCAAATCTCAGTGCTTTATTGTGCAATCTTGCAGCCAGCCATCCGCCATGACGCGTTTCGCCTCTAAACCGAGGCTTGATCACATGACGTGTCAATGAAACAAACGAGGGTATTTATATCAACAAAAAGTGCGCGAAAGGCTGAGCCTCCATGGTCTTAAAGTGAACATAGCATTATTATACATTCGTGTATCTGGAAGTTCAATCAGAATGCATAGAGGACATAGTGTCCATTTCATTCGGTCACATCAGGGATAATCAAAATAAATATATTTCATATCATATATACATTTCAAGTATTTACAAATAAATATCAAAAATATAGTATTATATAAATCAATACATCTAATATTATACATGTATACCCTGTAATGCAATATCTTATTTTCTGGTGTTGCTAAAAATAGAAACACTAAATCCTTCCGATACCATGTAAATCGATACTAATGTTGACTCTGTCATTTCATAAGGCTCCAGTGAGCCCATGACCTACCCCGGAAAGCTATCACCAATTCTCCATACATCTGTTGTATACCCTCTGGGCGCTGTAAACCAATCCTACAATAAGTGAAAAAAAGTGCTTGTGCAAAAAAAGTTGTGCATATTTTTGTTTTACAGTATATAGGAAGTTTTTAATCCGGACATTTCATAGTCAATCAAATATTAGCTTATCTGAAACAGGTCTTTCTCTTATTTAGTTGTGGTGTGTCTCATATGCCTGCTTCAGAGCGGATCCAGAGGTATCTGTATGATGTGAACATGTAAAAGCTATATTAAATTTAATTCTGGCAGCTAATGAATAACTAAAGACGTTAAACCTATCATCAATCCTGTTTTAGACATGTGTGTAAATCCTCGCGATCATTGAGTCCACCAGGGCTCTTACAATTAAGCTCTAAAATATATCTCGTCTCTAAGAGGGGCAATTTCCCCTGTCTGTCACCTCCCCGTTTTAACGGTAGTACGGTGTCAATTAGAAAGTATTGGAGCATAGCAGGGTCACTATTATGTAAGGACTCAAAGTGTCGTGCTACCGGATAGGATTGATCTCTGCCTGTAATTGCCCTAATGTGTTGCAGTATTCGCTTGTGGGCGGGCGGCCGAGTGCTGCCCACATAGCTTAGCCCACACGGACACTGCAACACATAGATGACATATTCGGTTTTACAGGTCAGTCGTTTAGTGATAGGTATTGGGTTATCTTTGAAGGGACACACATAATGTGTTTTATTTACACCAAAGCGACAAGCCTTACAAGACATGCATCTCCTGAAGCCCTTATTCAGGGCCTTCCATGTTCCAGAGAGTGCAGTGTCCAAGCTGTTACTAACTAAGGCATCCGCCATAGTTGGTGATCTTCGAAAGGTAATCTCTGGTCTAGCAGATACATCCCCTCCAATTACTGGATCCCCTCTCACTAGGTTCCAGTTCTTTGAGAATATCTTTCTGATCTCTGAATGTTGCTGGCTGTACGGAACTATAATCCTAGATGTAATATGGTCGCTTTCAGGGTTTACTGCATTTGCTCTAGCTTTGGGGATGAGGGCCTCTTCTCTAGTGCTTACTCCAGTGCGGTGTATAGCTCTATCTATGGTTTCCTCTTTATATCCCCTCTCCAAGAAGTGTTGCTTACTTGCTTTTTGCGCTTTAATGCAGTCTTGATCTGAGCTACATATTCGTCTCAATCTAAGCATCTCCCCAAAGGGGATGCTGTTGATGAGATGGCGTGGGTGTTGACTCGTAGCATGCAGCAGTGTGTTCCCCGCTGTCGTCTTCCTATGTAATCTAGTCCCTACTTCATGTTCCTTGACAAAGACTTCTACGTCTAAGAAGTTTACAGATTCCTTATGTATTTGTGATGTAAACTGCAGATTGAAAGTGTTTACATTCAAAGTTTTCACAAATTCCTCAGCACTAGATCTCGACCCCTTCCACACCATAAATAAATCATTAACATATCTGAGGTATATCATTACATTCTCCATCATGATTTCTCTGTGTTGACCCATGAGGAACTGCTCCTCCCACAGCCCCATGTGCAAGCACGCGAAGCTGGGAGAAAAGCAGGCCCCCATGGCAACACCTCTCAGTTGTTGATACACCTGGATGTTAAAGATGAAGTAGTTCTGCTTTAGACATAGTTTTAACATTTCAATGATCATTTTGTTGTGGTTTAAGAAATTCATAGGTCGTTTAGCCAGATAGTGCTCGACGGCTTTTATGCCGTCACAATGTCTTATCGACTTATATAAAGAAGTAACGTCTAGGGTCATCAAGATGCATTCAGTGTCCCATTTCAATTTCTCAAGTTTGCAAATAAAATCCGTTGTGTCCCTTACATACGAAGGTAATTTCCTCACCCATTCCTGCAGGAAAAAGTCAATGTACTTTGAAATGTTCTCTGTGGAACTATTTATTGCCGATATGATCGGCCTTCCAGGTGGAGTTTGTATGTCTTTATGAATTTTGGGCAATAGATAGAAAGTGGGAATCACAGGGTGATCTTTCTTTAAAAAACGGAATTCGTCATTTGAAATCAACCACCACTCCTCCAAGCCTTCAGCTTAGAATTTTGTTCCGGCCACGCCGCTTTTATTGCTACGATGTTGCTTTTCTTGTAGCAGGTGGGGTCCCCCAGTTGTGTTTCGGCTTCTTTAATGTAATCATTTCTGTGCCATAGGATAATGTTTCCACCCTTGTCGGCTTGTTTTACAACTACATTTTGGTCAGATGCCAGTTTTTTTATTAAATTGTTGTAGCTTTGATTCTGGAGGCTGATGATTGCATGTTTCTTGTTAGTTGTGGTGTATAGTTTCTTTAAATCTTGTATTACGAAGTCCTGGTAAATATCAAGGTTGTCGTGTGTCATGATTGGCAAGAAAGTAGACTTCTTTTTGAATGGTGTATTACTTTGTCCTGTGCCAGTTTCCACATTAGATATTTGTGAATCTTCAATACCACGTCCCTCCTGTTGTAGCTCCCAGATTTCATTGAAGGACGGGCCATCTGCCGCCGTAAGTAGAGTGGGACTTTGTGTTGTTACACTTCTGTGTTTTTTGTTGTACGGTTGCAGGCGGTGGTATTTGCTCAGCTTTAATTTTCTGATAAATCTAAATGTGTCCATTCTCAAATTGGCATAGTTAAAATTGTTTGGCGGGCAGTACGACAAACCTAATCCCAAGCTTTCCTTTTCTTTTGGGGTCAATGCGATATCCGTTAGATTTACTATTGCGGTATATATATATATATACACACACAAACATACATTACACAGTAACGATCACCACTGTGTAGTTATCATTAGGTCAGACTTTACATATTATGAGCTTTTTTTGTTTTTCTAAAAACTTTGGCTGTTTGACGAATTGTTGCAAACTGTTAAAAAAAATAGATCCTCCATCGGTCTCATGGGGTCAGGGTACCTCTATCCTGACCCCATCTATATTATCATTTTTAGGTCTCGCTAGCGAATGCAGCGCAGCTGCTTCGCGTGGCGAGACTCTATTGTTATGGCTTTCATTCACAAAGGGAGACAAACCATATGCGCGCCTGGACACGCAATGTGCACGCGCATGGCGTCTCCTCTTTGGCATCTCCTTTGTAGTGATAGGAGCCTTTACACGCTCCCACCACACGCTTGATTTATTAGCGCTTGTCTGTCCTTTGGATCCTCTCCAAAAGTGCCAGAGTATCTGTTTTCGATCAAGAGCTGTTCATCAACAGACTGGTGTTAACGTAATTGGCTCATCCCACAGTTGGCCCGGAAACTTTCTGGTAACAACAGCACTGCTGTGCAATGTAAACTCCCAATCATAGTGCACATATTTAAGTCCACACATACCATGCAGTCTTTTAAGAATGTAATGGTATTTACGTTTTCATCTATTGCAATACAATGATGCTGCTCCTGTAATGCATGTTCATATTTTGGGTTTTGTGATCTTGTTACTGCTGTGTGTAAAGAGAAAAAAAATGTTCACTACACAAAACTCTGAACTAATGGTTCTGTTTTTTTCTTGTTTTTTTGTGTGTGCAGTTTTATATAAATCTAACTTGAGCCGAAGGTACTGGAGCGCTTTACATGAGCATCAGGTGCATTGCTCAAGGTCACATGAATGTTTTTTAGGCGTGGGGAGCGCAGCACATTCATTTTTAGGCATACTGGGGTTAAGTAATGTGCCCACTGGATGTTGCACTGATGTCTTGACTTGAACTTGGTTCCACAGTTTCAAAGTCGGCAACTTGGGCCACATCTCCCATTTATGTCACAACCTCCCACCAATGGCAACCACTCCAGCAATCAATAAACAGGCACCTTTTATTAGTGAAAACACCTTGATCCCAATATACTGGCCATTCTTGTTAGTTAGTTTTGTGGTGGAGTGTGAAAGGAGGCTGGCCGATTTTAATCAGTTATGAGTGTTTTTAACTGACATGACACTTGTGGGCTCGGGATAAACTGAAATTCAGCTTAGATTCTATCTGCCTTGGCTAGGCACAGAGTTTGAGTGCAGGAAAAGTCGAAAAGATAAGGTTTTACTGGGCAGTTTTTATCTGCATTAACTGAAAACTCACTGACCGGACAAGTTCAACGTGGTTCATCTTCTGTGCCGCCTCTGGCCTCCACTC